>NW_027040771.1:2400000-3000000 GCF_037179485.1 Ochlerotatus camptorhynchus
GTGCAAATTTTCAGCAAAATCGGTGATGATTTAGAGGTGCTTCAAGTTAATTTTATGTTTTTAAGGTAATTTACGGCTTACAATATTTGTATCTCGAGACTGAAACAACGAAAGCTGCTGTAACAACTTTCATAGCAAAGTTTAATGTGTTATGTATCAACTTTGTAACCAAAGGTTGACTATTCGAAGTGATTTTATTGAAGTTTGACTTAGTTTCATGCTCGAAGATATCTTAAAATGTGAAGAATTTTAAAGTATTTGTTCTACGAATTTTCCACCCGTATGATATAAAAATGTGTAGTGTACGGCATAATGTTCCTCATATTGTTCTAGAAGTTTCGTTCCAACATAGTTTTCGTGTATAGTTCATAGATTGAGAGATAAAAATCAGAAAAGAGGCCGTTTTAGCTAAAATTCACAAGACAACAGAACCAATAAAAGTCAATTAGATTGACAGAACATAGTTGCATTGCTTTTCAATGACGACCGATGACTGTTTCATTGATATATGATTTTTTCATAAATATGAAACTTGCCTTTGATAAAAAAAAACACGTCTACTGAGGATTCATATTTATGAAAAAATCATATATCAATGAAACAGTCATCGGTCGTCATTGAAAAGCAATGCAACTATGTTCTGTCAATCTAATTGACTTTTATTGGTTCTGTTGTCTTGTGAATTTTAGCTAAAACGGCCTCTTTTCTGATTTTTATCTCTCAATCTATGAAATATACACGAAAACTATGTTGGAACGAAACATCTAGAACAATATGAGGAACATTATGCCGTACACTACACATTTTTATATCATACGGGTGGAAAATTCGTAGAACAAATACTTTAAAATTCTTCACATTTTAAGATATCTTCGAGCATGAAACTAAATCAAACTTCAATAAAATCACTTCGAATAGTCAACCTTTGGTTACAAAGTTGATACATAACACATTAAACTTTGCTATGAAAGTTGTTACAGCAGCTTTCGTTGTTTCAGTCTCGAGATACAAATATTGTAAGCCGTAAATTACCTTAAAAACATAAAATTAACTTGAAGCACCTCTAAATCATCACCGATTTTGCTGAAAATTTGCACAGAAGTTCAAATTAACATGACGAACAGTAATCACGGTTGACCCGTTACATTCCGAACATTTCGTTTAAAATGAACAGGTCTAGGGTATATGCATATGTTTGGAATAGGTACTGAGTTCTCATAATGATCAACAGAAACCATGTTTTTTTTAAGTTTCTTTGATTTTCTCATCAGTATCACAGAATTCCGAAGCTCTGCCGTTGAAGCATCAAGCTAGACATTCGAAATAACACTGCATAGAACATCGACCAAAGAAGGCATCGATTTGTGCAAATATCGCCTTATGGAGGGTACGCTACATGAGGAAATTAACGGACCACCGAATCCAATTAATTACGAAAAATATCAAGTTATGGAATATGTGTGAGTTGTGGAAAGTTGACATTATATTGCTTAAATATTTTTCAATTAAAATTCATTGATTTTTCCAATATTTACTAACAAATCACCAGCCTAGGCATAAAGATTCAAACGATGAACGTTTTCCCAAAATCCTACGGAACATTGTTACAGTTCAACGTTAATAACAAATCATACCTTGCAACAGTGCAACTTAATCTTTAGGGTATTTCTTTTTTTTTTTTGTATGCCAGAAAGAAAGAAAAAAACATTCGTAACTCATAAGAAAAGGATTGCCAGGGTGGAGAAAAAAACCGACCCATAAACTATCCCACGTCAGGCAAGATGTGATGTGCAATGAGAGCGAGCGAGCTCAAAACAGGATTATTCCTCGCAAAAGGATCTCCGCTTTCCGCGGGACAGACATTGAGACACATTGACGGTGGAATATTTTTTTTTGTGTGTGTTTGCCTTCAGTACCCGGTGGAAATTACAATCTAATTAATTATAACGGAGATTTATTCTGGGAAGACCGCGATAGCGGAACCGCGAGTACCAAGGGTTGATGTTTTTTCTAGCTGTCCTCATTGTGTTTTGTTTTTATGAATGAAGGGATGGAGTGCAAAAAAAGAAATCGGCCGGGCCATAAGGGTCGCTCAGGGACAAAAAATGGTCCCCGGTAACGGTATTTCTTGGACTGGCTGTGAATAGGTGGAGAAAAAAAATGTCCGTAACTCAGTTTTTATAAACAAGACCATGAAATACACATTTTTAGAGGAATTAAAAAAAATATATAGAGACCTTGTAATGGATATTTATGAGAAAGTTTTATAAACAACTGACTAGCAGAAATTTATTACGCAGGCAGGTTTGAGAAAAATTAAAATTAATGCCTTTACGATCGCAACTGTCATTGGCTTTTGGTCTCGGATGCCTGGATGCACCACGATCCAAATCAGGAAGCCGAATGGTTTTGTTACACAGTTTGTAAGAACAGATTTTTTTCGCGCACAATACCGTCATATCCCGTGGCAGCTGCCGGTGATGTAAGAAAAACTGTCAGTCTAATTTTTAAACATCTTGACAAGAGACGTGTTCTCAACATTGCTCGGCACATGCACACAAGGCGTAGGTAATCTGATATGAACGGCTCGGTACAAAACGCACAAGCATCCTAGGATACGTGCGATATTTTCTTTATTTTCTATCAAATTTCACAAAAGAAAGAATTTCTCCGCAGCCCCATCCTCATCCGTCCCTTCAGTCAACCGTTTCGACAGAATCTCGTTTTTAATTCGTCCGAATTGCATGTCCTAATAAAAAAGCAGAATTTGAGAAAAAAAAACGAAATAATAGAGTTTCTCTGCCCACAGATCCTTTATTTTCTCTTTTTAGATATTGCATTCAATGTTCCGATCGAAAGCGTCCTTTTCTAGGACAACGGCAGCGACAGCGGCGAGGACGACGGTGAGTTTATTTTCCATTATCAAATCCTGTTTCACTCAATCTTTCCGAAGGGCCATCGGCTTTTGCGAATCGCCTCGTAATCCTTGATCTCGGCCTCCGGCGAAGAATAGCGATTGGCAGCCAGCACTCTGGGCTCTCCTTTCTTGATGGATTTTGATTGAAAGGAGAAAGGTGCAAGCGTGAAAATGAGAAAATTACGAAGTAAAAAACCGATGGCTCTGCCAATAGTTTGTTGCATAAAACGGAATGAATGGCCATGTTGGGGAAGGGGAGGAGAAGGCACCGCGGGGAATAGTGAATTCCACCGAATGGATTAAACAATAATGGAAAAGGTTTGTGCGTGGTCTTAGGACTGACCGAAAATCGGATTTGATGTGTTTTCTTTTCATCGATGGTTGATGGACCGTTCCAGAGGGATACCGATCAACTGCGATCAGAAGAGTGGCTTGAATCCAGAAGATTGGTGCGGGACTGGTTGGTAAATAAAAGGGCATTGGCTACCTACAAACTTTGAAATACCTCATTTAGCACGTGACGGTATCTATCTTTGACATAAAGGATGAGATGTAAACAAACATGTCATGTAAAATTAAGTGCTCCGAGACTGAAAAAAATCGGTACTCGACGAGAAGTACGTTTGATTGAACTGAATTTTGCGTCTGTTATGACTAAACATATGTCAAAACTGACGCTCGTATATGGCAGTCTCTGAGCACTTAAATTTACATCAATTTTTCTAAGTGTGTAGTTTTGATTCAGTGTTCCAGGAGCTTTTGAAATTAGTGGACGATTATGTCTTGTATATCATTATAAGGCCTGTACTCGAAAAAAATGCACCAGACAAAAGTGTTCGCCAAAAATTTATTTTAAGTCGGATTTTCTTGAAACTTTTAGGGAATGAACTAATACATATGGATTATGTTTCGGCATAATTACTTTATGCCGTACCTTTCCCTTAAGATCCCTCATTACATTTTGTGCAATGGTGGAGCCGACCTTTTTGGTCACTTTCATCCATTCTTTCTTCAACTCCAGCTCGTTCTTAAACACCTTGGACGATTTTCGAACTTTGGCTTTCATTATGGCCCAACATTTTTGCACCGGACGAATCTCTGGTGAATTTGGGGGGTTGGCGGTTTTTGGTACAAAAACAACGTTATTGTCTCTGTACCAATCCAACGTCGATCGCGCGTAATGGCATGATGCCTGGTCCGGCAAAAATAATGTCTCGCCTCCGTGGGACCGCAGGAAGGGCAACAGACGTTTCTGGAGGCACTCTGTGCGGTAAATTTCGCTGTTGATGGTACCCATTGTGATGTACGGTTTACTCAGATTACCGCATTGGCAGATGGCCTGCCAGAGCAAGTATTTTTTGGCGAATTTGTCCACTTTCTTCTTCCTTATGTCTTCCGGAACATCAAACCGTGATATGGCAACGTAGAACTCCAGCCCCGGTATCTGCTTTGCGTCTACCTTGATGTCGGTTTCGTCATCCATAACCACACACATCGGTTTCGTTAACCACTCTCGATACAGCTTCCTTGCGCGGGATTTGGCCGCCGTGTTTTGTTGATCACGCCGGTTCGGTGCCTTCCGGACCTTGAATACACGAAGCCCAGCTCGTTTCATGGTTTGTTGAACGAACCAGGCGGAACACCGGGCCTTCACAGGGTCAGCTGTCTTCGATTTTATTCTACTTCCAGCCCGCCGCTCGGTCGTCTAGGACTCCTTAAACGATTTTACCACCCGAGACACAGTTGTATGGGTGATTCCCAGTTGTCTTCCGATCCATCTTATGGTCGCAGTCGAATTTTCGATGACGGCGCGCAAAATTCGCCGGCGATGTTCTTCTTGTTTCGATGACATCTCAATAACCACTAAACCGATTGTTATGAAATTTTGCACATGTAAACAATTCACTCCAAACTAGTTATATCTAGATTTTCATCAATTTTTACCCACGGATAAAAAAGTTATACACGGATAAAAATGGTGTATTTCTTTCGAGTACAAGACTTAAAGCTCACCAAAGAGCATTTCAACTAGAGGATCAACTTGGGGTGAAAAGTAACCTCCTTGACCGCCAGAATGCGCTGCTACTGCAAAAAAGGTTATGGTGCCTTGTAGTCCGTTCATATTTCTAGGTAAACATTTCAAAAGGTCCTATCTGCATTGGTAGATCTCTCTTCATCGACTTTCTCTTTCTTCTGAGGTGCAAAACCTTTCCCTGTTGTATTTGACGTTTTGGACGCTAGTTAAGAACCTCCTTTATCAAACTACATAGTCCGAAAAAGAAGTGTAAATTTTTATTGAATATGATGCACATAAATTAAGCGTCACATATCATATAAATTTACGTTATAAATCATGTACAATTCTGAGACATTTCATACAATGTAGCAAATATTGTATACAAAAGTCAAATGAAATACAAGTTCAAGTGAATGAATGTTTACATCACAATGAAAATTCAGAATTTTTATCTGTGTATGTGGTAGAATTAACGCGAAATCTGTTTGCATAGCACAGAATTAGTGCCCGTCAATGGACTGAAGCCGACACGAGTGCTCCGAAGCGGCCAAGGGAGGCTCGATGGCTATACAGTAAAGTTCTGACACATTTCATGCAACGTAGCAAATATTGTATACAAAAGCCCATCTTTGTAAACAACATTGTTTGCAAGCTGCTCAGTTGCGTGAAATGAAATACAAGTCTACGTGAATGAATGTTTACATCACAATTGAAATTCAGAATTTTTTATCTGTGCAGGAAAGGTTATGGTGTCAGTTTTCTGCGATTGTCATGGCAAACTCTTCGTGGACTACCTCGAAAAACGGAAAAACCATCAAAAGCGAGTATTACTGTGCATTATTGGAGCAATTGAAGGCCGAAATCGCTGCCAAACGGCCTCACATGAATCGAAAAAAAAAATTGTTTTTGCAAGAGAATGCGCCGGCGCACAAGACATCACAACGACTGCTAAAATCAATGACTTACGGCTCCAATTGCTTTCGCATCCACCATATTCGCCTGAATTGGCTCCTTCAGACTATTATCTCTTCCCAAACCTCAACAGATGGCTCATCAATAAAAAAAAATAAGCTCACGTGAGGAAATCATCGACGCCGCGGAGGAGTATTTTGCAGACCTTACGGAAAATTACTTTTCAGACGGGATCATGAAGTTGGAAAATCGCTGGAATAAGTGTATCGAGCTAAAAGGGGGCTATATTGAATAAAAAAAAAATTAAAAAAAAATTAATTCCCAAGGAGGTTACTTTTCACCCCACGGATGAATGTCACGGATACACTTGTATGACCTAATATAAGCATAAGCATTATTTGTATAATAATTATGAGCACTATTCAACAACTATAGACAAACTACAAATAATGCTCATGCTCATAGTCATCGTAGTGTGTCCGCGGCGTAAGGCTACTACTTCAGTAATTTCCCATGTAATCGTAGGTACTCAAGAGGGTAGATTCAAAGAACTATGAAGGTGTGTTCTAAGAGCATCGATTCGGGAACAGACGAGTTCAGACGACATGAACAACAGGTCCGGGGATTTTGATTGACAAGTCTACAAGACATTGAAGGTCAAGATTGCAGGGGGACTCTATCGCTGTCAGCCACATATAGATGCACCATAGCTCACATGATTTTGAGATTTTTGCAAGGGGTACTCAACTCTGCACATCTCTATATGTGCCGAGGATTTTATCTGCTGTGTTGTGCCGAATGTGCCGAAGTGTGGCAATCAATCTATCGATCTCAGTACCCCATGAGTTTGGCAACCCTGCAATTATGACCTCACGGATGGTTAATGGGGTGTTTACATCTGTGCGGATTTACTAGCGCCATTGTAATAGCCAACTGCACGAATTTCAGTTGCTCCTGAAATTTCATGCGGGTAGACACTGATGCCCTGTTTACATTATGCCGGTGAGCTTTTTGCTAGCAGCTGGCTCATTAGCGCTAGTGAAATAGCATAAGTGTAAACACCCCATAAACGAGTTATTTGTGTGCATATTGCATAGTTTACTAGGGTTTTAACTGTGCTTGTCCTGTTTATAAGTAAAACGAGCATCAAATAACACGCATGTGAGTAGTTTTGTAGAACATTAATTGTGGGTTCAACGATGCCAAACAAATGAGAAAACTGACAAGCGCTAGATCGTCAGCCACTGCTGGAACTTTTAGCCAGTATACGCTGACCGTTGCCAACCTCGAAGTTCTGCCCCTTCATGAGATGCAGAAGGATGACTGGTGGCAGAAGTTGACCATCTGTGAGAAGAAAGTTCTGTACCGGGCGTCATACTGGTAGACGTTCGTCAAATCCTGTATCATAAGTACTCAACCGGCAAGTGGAAGATGAGCCTCTACATTATTGTCGTGCTACTCTCGTGCTGTCGTTACAACCTAGAAATCAGGAAAGAATCGACCTAAAATTCCCACCGGCGATAATAGAAGCAGCAATAGACCTTCAGTAGCTTCCTAATGTCAGCAGTTGCTGTTGGGTACTGAATTCGACTAACTAAGCCACAAATTTGATTGGTGAGAGAGTCAGACGACTGCGGTTTTTCCATGGCTTTGAACTTTTGAATGCCATAATAAATAAGCAGGAGGCCCAAACCGCTGCGATTTTTCATTAACAAATTTAAAATTCACTACTGTTGTTCTCCTTCCTCTTCTTTCTCATGGCTATCCACTTCTTACTTTTAATCCGTTCATCCACATCTTCCATCGACTAATATCCATCAGCATCCAAATGATGGTCCAGGATCTTGATACCGGTTGCCAACGTTTGATCACTAATTCCTCTTTGTCTCTGCATGTTGTTCCTTCGTATTTTCATCCTTGCTTGGTCTTGCCGGAATTGCATATTTATCGCCTTGAAACTGCTGGCGGTTCCGATTGAGTTTATCAAAACCACGGTTCATATTGGGTTCGTTACCACCGGTGTGGTTACCTTTACAATTCTGCAAGCTGAATCCTTCTTAATGTTGCTAAAACGGGATCCAATAACTCCATCAGCCTCCACAGTCAATCAAAACTCGGAGATCGTTCAGTCCATAGAATGAGCTGTACGGCTGACTTATTCGTGGAACATCAATCGTACCGAGTTGGTCATCAGATGCATCTACAGAATGGCAGGATCGTTCTACACCGGGTTCTTGTTGACACCACACATCAATGGATTGGAGCTGGATTCTGCAATTCTTTTACCTATACAATTGGCATTCGGTCCAGATCCTATGACCATGTGAGGTTAATCCGCAAGCAGGCCTATTCTGCGTGGTATGGGGACTCAGATTAATTTGTTTGGGTTTCCCCCAAAACATAAATCATTTCGAAACCATGAACATCTCTCAATTATCCTGTAGACTTTCTTTAGAAGTCCATCCCCCAAAAGGCATGAGGGCACGGAGAGTCTCGTCAATTGTGCAATCTGTTATTATGATTTGGGACAACCTCGCTGAAAGATCGACCGACGAAAAAATTAAACTGAAAACAAAAACATCCCCTCTACTTTAAAGTAAACAAACCTTAGCAACGCTTGGAAAAATGTCAACACAAAGCAGTGATGCTTCACAAGTTTGATACAATGCCCCTAGCGAACAATTATGCGAAGTTGCATCGATTTATGAGTTATAAAATTTATAATTCGTTAACTTTTTCGCTATTTGGCGTGGATTTCATCTCCTGCACTATAATCATATATTTTTTTTTTTTGGTCGGTGGTTAGTGAGATAGAACTTAGAAAATGAATTATTTTTATTTTTGCTAGCATGTGTAAAAAATGTTGATGGACTATCTTTAGTGCAAGCGTCTACTTTGGTGCAAAATGCGCCAGATAATGTTAAATTTTCATGCTTTAAAAAGTTTCATACATGAGCATGAGCATTGACGACTATACATTTCATAAGTTGCTACTCTGTGATTGACCAGATTTAGCGAAATTTGCACAATGAATGTGGTTTGGGACTAGCAATCCATTTTCAGTGTACAAAATCCGGATAATCCATATTTTAGAGAGTTGGTTGGAAAATGCTAACATGAAGCTTTAGTGTGATAATTTATTAGCTAGAGAATGATCTTTTTTAGAAGAGAGAAGGTGGATAGTTCCGTTAGAGTACGGCAGTATGAAAATTGAATAGAAGTTGAAAATGAGCGAAAGGCCATTAATGCGACAGTTTTTAAAGATAGACGCACATCTTTGCCTAACCCGTACGATGTACGCGGAGACTTGAAGTATGTCTCCAAGTCTACAGGCAAAAATGTGCGTCCCTCTTTTTGCTCATAAACTGACTGCGGCTGTGGAATAGTTCTAGCGACGTTTTCATCACTACCTAAAGCCCCACGTTGCGAGAGCATTTCCAGTCGATGGTGTGTTATAATGCAATTCTTCTTTACCCAACTATTGTGTTGCTCCTCTCGTCATGACCAACTTGGTCATCTCAGAGAGAAGGCAGTAGGGTGGTTGTTGCATGCTGTACCATCATCAGCATTGTTGACGGTTACTCCCGCCTAGAGTTGTTACATTCAAAGTGTTTTTATGTTACTTCATACGCGAAGTTAGCGATTTTCAGAGTTGGTTGGAAAATGCTAACATGAAGCTTTAGTGTGATAATTTATTAGCTAGAGAATGATCTTTTGAGATCGACAAAGGCGCCGGCCAGGTCTTTACGGTCATCGAGGTGGGAAAGGATTGTTATTTCAACAACCGTTGCTACTGGAGACCGATTATACCTCTGCATCTCCGCGGTTGTCACGTGAAGGACGTTTTTGTTAGTGGGAAGGGTATATTAGATCTGGATTCACGTTGGAAAGTGATGCGATCTTTTAAAACCTGTTAAGCAAATTACGCGACCCTATCAACTCAGTAATGTAAATAGGCTTGGGTTTTAACCCACGATCTTCTGCTCAGTAAGCAAAAACGGTCGCTCTAAGGCGTGCCCTTACATCACAACCAGTTACGAGCGACGATCGTTCATAATCGGTCCAAATCATGGTCTACAGAACCCTCATAAAACCAAAATTGTTACTTGGGATTACAATAAAATGAAATCATCCAAAGTAGATAACAACGTATTCCAAAATGATTCAGGCGTACGTAGCATTTGTCACATCTATAAAATGCTTAAAATTCATTTATCTCTCTTGTAGTTGACTGCTTCTTTTAAACAGAAAGGGTGGAGCGGTCAAAACTTGGTCAATAATGATTAAGTGCACACTGATTGTTGTTGTATAAGATGATAAAACTTTATTTCCTTTTAAAGTTCAATGACTGCAAAATACAGAGGAAGTATTTGATTAGGCTTCCGATTGTAGAAATTCAGACTTTCGGGCTTTAAGTTTCACACCTTCCATCAGATTTTGTACCGTTGTTGTATCAGTCATGTTTGATGCTGAACGTCAATTAGCTTTGAACTGTTTCTCATTTCCAACTGTTTTCTGAGTTTTCTTGAAGTGCCGATTAACGATTGCCCAAAATTTTCCAATTGGGTGCAGCTCCGGCGAGTTTGGAGGATTTTTGTCCTTGGGTACGACTTACACGATGTTGGTGGTATACCGTTCTTGAGCCATTTCCCGTAGTGACAGGAAGCGAGGTCTGGCCAAAACAGCACGGAACAACTGTGTTTCTTCAAAAAATGGGAACAATCGTCTTTGCAAATATTTCTTTTCGTAAATATCTCGGTTGATAATGCCAGTTGTCACGAAAATGTCGCTTGTCAGCCCACAACTGCAAATCGCCTGCCAAACCAAGTATTTTTTTTGGGAACTTTGACAACTTTTTCTGCTTAAACTTATCTTGAACCAGGAATGTTTAAAGGTGTTCACCAGAATTCCATTTATTTTAGAACAGAACCGAGATCTTCATTAGAATTGAGAGATTCAGGGAAACTCCGAGAACATCAACACATATCATAGCATTAAGGGTCAGTTAGTGATTTTAGGCAAAGTTCGATGAGCGTTTATAAACTTTATAAAACTTAAGGAAAATTGTATAACTTAAAGGCAATTCACTCAATGCCAGTAAAATTGTGGGTTCTTTAAAAAAAAACTAAGATATTCAAGGCAGTCTAGAGAATTTTAGGGAAATTGAGAAATATTTCGGGCAGTTTTAAAAACAACAGGAAACTCTAGACTTTTTAAGAAGCTATGAATTAGTTTCAAAAATCGACAAATCTGGAGAACTTCAGTGAAAATTATAGAACTTTATTAATCATTTCGATGCGGGAGCTTAAAGAAGATCCTGTAATTTCAGAACAACTTCGAAAACTTCACAGAAGTACAGAGATCTTCAGAAACTTTTCGAGAACTTCATAAAAGTCTATGGAACTTAAGGGAAGATTTCGGGTGCATTTTTTTAGTAAAATATTGTTTATTTAGGTCTTGCAATTAATAACATATTCAATCCTGCTACTGTTTTCTCTCTGTGATGACCACGTTGCTCATGACGAGAGGAGCAACACAATAGTTGGGTAAAGAAGAATTTCATTATAACACACCATCGACTGGAAATGCTCTCGCAACGTGGGGCTTTAGGTAGTGATGAAACGTCGCTAGAACTATTCCACAGCCGCAGACTGTAATGAGCAAAGGCGGGCGCACACTTTTTGCCTGTAGATTTGAAGACATACTTCAAATCTCCGCGTTTGACTTTGTACTGTCGCATTAATGGCCCTTCGTTCATTTTCAAACTACTATTCAATTTTCATACTGCCGTGTTCTTACGGAACTATCCACCTACCCTCTTCTAAAGATCATTCTGTAGCTAATAAATTATCACACTAAAGTTTCATATTCGATAGCATTTTCAACCAACTCTGAACATATTCAAGTTATTTAAAAAATATATCAATATTCTAGACTCAAAATGAAATCTAGCTCACCTACATCGATTCTAATTTCTATTATTAATATTCACATTGACGAAGTTGATGTACTTAATGAACGTTTTTAAAATTAAATTTCTTCTCCCTGTTGTCATGTTACCCAAGATTGGCCGTACAAGATCGTCGAAGGTCAGCCTCTGCCAGCCGCCGAGCGTCGTCGTCAATTTTTGCTGGATGTGTGCCCAAGCTAAAAAAAACAAGGGAATTTTCAGGATAGTTCAGCTCCATTAGTTTCACAAAATTAGCGGAAAATTTCAAGAAGCTCCCAGATTTTCAGAGAACTTTAGAGATTTTAAGAAAATTATTGATGTTTTCACATAATTCCAGAAGTTCACGGAAGCTTAAACATTTTTAAAACAGTTCAAATAAATTCAGGGTAGTACAACAAGCTTCATAAGAACTGCAAACGCTTTAGAGAAGTTTCGAAAACTTCGAGAAAGATATTGATCTCGTCAAAAAGCTCAACAACAAAAACTCCAAGAAAGAACAGATATCCTCAGAGCAGAGATATTTCAGAGCAGCGAAATTACATAAATTTTAAAAAGGTTTCGAGAAATTCAGTGAATTGTTAAAACTTAAGAGAAGATTCATGATCGTTAGTTCGATCGTTGTGAAAACTTTAGGAAGTCCGCAAAAGTTTAGAGCAGTTAAAAAAATGATGAGAAGTATTGCGACGGAGATTCCTCATGAAAATTCGCTTGGAGTTCTCCTCATCATTCGCTCGTATTCTACCACAACTCTCATGGAATTATTTCAGAAATTCACTTGGAACGCTTCTCTGAATTCTCTAAACAATAGCACAAGAATATAGTTAGAATACTTCTCGCAACTATCCTCCGAATCCAATTTTCTTTTAATTTTCCTAGAAATTGCCTTGAAATTCTCTTCCTCTGGAAAGAATTTTCATTGAATTCATTTCAAATTTCTTTTTTAATCTCACTCCTTCGCTTGGAATTCTACTCACATTGAAAGCCTCCAAAGAATTCATTTCATTTCCTCAAAAATTTCTTAATATTTCCCCATAATTTGTTTGGCGATCTCTCCTGGACTTATTTTTCCATTTTTTTTTTAAATATCTCCTGGAATTATTCTCAGATTTCACTGTAAACCTACTGTCAACATTCCCTTCTCCCCCGCCCATTTCAAATGTTTGGATGAAAATAACTAGGAATATTGAATGTTTTTATTTTAAAATGTATTCTTTTCTTTGGAATATAC
This sequence comes from Ochlerotatus camptorhynchus, assembly GCF_037179485.1. Classification (NCBI taxonomy): domain Eukaryota; kingdom Metazoa; phylum Arthropoda; class Insecta; order Diptera; family Culicidae; genus Ochlerotatus; species Ochlerotatus camptorhynchus. Next base: position 2,413,025 of record NW_027040771.1, read on the forward strand.
TTAGTAAAAAATTTATAATATTTCCTGAGTACTTATGAGATTCTCAGAGACTTCCAGGTATTTGAAGGAGAAATAGAATTCCCTGAGAATTCCTGTTTCTTTAAGGTTTTTCCAGAAAGTAGACACTTGGAGCACAGACAAACAGACGTAACTCTTTGAAAAAGTTTTTCTTGAAAACATAGTATCTCAAAACATAGGACCTCAGTAACGACATCTCTCGGGCTTCTCGCGGAAAATAAGCTTGCTCGCTAACTCGCTAACAATATTGCATAAAAGTTCTATAGAATGTATAGAAACGTCAAAGTGATCCGATGCCAGCGCTGCTGCGAGTAGTTCGCGGAACTGATAATATTCAAATCAACCGTTAAATGCGTGAACGAAGGTACACAATGAAGAGTTACGTCTGTTTGTCTGTGCTTGGAGGTTTAGTCATAAACTTTCTATTGAATCTTTCGCTCTAAAGGTTCCTATCGTACATATTTAAGTGTTTATGAGATTCTAATTGAATAAGTCTAAAACATCAAATATTTATTTGGTATGCCATCAGAACGACTAATTTTCTTCCCTTAGGTCACTTTTAAGTATTTTTTTACAAATGTAAGTAACTATTTGGTCACTTATTTCTTCAACATGTCCACTAATCATCTTTTTTTGACAGCTTTGATCGCTACCAGCCCTGTATTATGGAGTCTGCAATTATGGCGATCAGAAATAATGTATCAATGCAGTGTTATTTGTATTTCCAGTTCACTCCAATGTTTAAACTCATAATTCTGTCCAAAACCAATATGATCAAACTGTTACCTAGTGTTCATTTCACTTTCCTGATTTCATACACATTAAATTCAACATGCTTGTGGCACTGTTATCAAATTCGACATTTATTTGCTACAACAGTTCATTGCAACAATGTGCTAAAGTTTGCAACCGGACATTTTATCTTCAATAATATATCATAAACCTGGTGTTTCTTTATCACTCCAAACCTCATTACCATTCACACAAAACGCCCTAAATTATCATTTCCAGAGCAAATAAATTGGTTCCCACGCTTTTCCGATGCCCTTCAGTGTCACAAAAATGCATTCTCCAGATGTGTCCTTTGCTATGGTCATCCATCGTCGAGCTTCGTGCAGCATTGCAATTCTCGGGATCGGGGCACATAAGGGCAGAAGCCAGAAGAAGAAATGTACAACCGGAGGCAGACAAAACCTACACACACACCCCCGGGAGTAAAACTAAACGCCTGTTATCTGATCACTGAAACACTTGTTCTCTCGACTGGCCGATGCGAGTCCCGAAAAGGACACCACACTGCACGCAGTGTAAGAAAATTAGAAACCAAAATAAATGCGGAAAAATAATGGGATTCTTCTTCGATCCTGAGCATTTTGGTAGCCTATTTTTACCATTAGGCAGAAAAGAATAAGCCGCGAATACAAAGGAAACGTTCGAATTCACTTCATCCGGGATCAAGTAATTATTGTTGGAAGCTGAGAGATAGACAGAAATGGGCGAAGTTGGCTGACCATCCCTCCGGGAATTTGATTTGATGCGTTTCGCCGCCGTTGTTTAGAGGGTAGTTTTTTGTTCGTTCTTCTTTTTCTCTGAAATACAGCGGAAACATTGCAATTGAGCATCTCGAATCGATCGGACGGTGCCCGAAATGTAAGGAGGAAAAAGGTTCATTTGAAATTGCGGTTTCGGTCTTCCGGTCGGTGATTAGATTCTGCGAATGTCCATTTCCAGGATGAACAATTAATCCGGGGACAGCGTGACGTGATTGGTAGTGAAACGAATTACGTGAATCCGGTTTGAGCAGATTGTTGCGATGTCGTTTTGTAAGAATTAAAATCTTATTTTTGAAATTTTGTTCAATCATTTTTATTTACGAACATAAGCATTGTTAATTTTTTCAAAATCGAGGGTACATTTTCCCTCGTGATTCGGATCTTTTGTCCATTTTCCCAATCGTCAACCAATATGTTGTTGATGGCTACATGGTTTTTTATAGCTCATCATCAATGGCATCGCATATTTAGTACTCGAAGTGAGAGGGAGGGAAACCCGTAGATGATTATACCGGGCAAAATTGATATCGCTTTTTGATCTGTCACAAACCATACTGGTCTAATTGTTTGGACAGTCTGCTTTTTTATCACTTAATTCTGACTGATTGGTCTTTATGGTACATGTTTTATGACTCCGTTGGTGCCATTCGTTTGATGTGTAAATCGTATATATATTTTCTACTGATTCAGGAGGGGATTAATTGATAGAGTCGTTTTTTTTTTCTATCATAGCAACACAAATAAACGCAACTGTGATTGATCAAATGGTTGGGTGTCCAATTTTTCATGCTGCTGGACCCTCATGCGAGTAGTGATTTTGATGAGTTTATCTAATTTCGACAAAAAAAAATCATTTTTCATGATGCGGTTCGAAAGCACAGACACTCCAAACATTCACATAAACAAATCCTGCCTCCTGCATGCGCCCCGAAAACAAGCATTTTGAATTATGACTCCGTCTTTAATTAGTCTGTTTTCCAAACAAGACCCTCGAGTTTGGACTCGATAGCTGCAGCAACACTCAGCAACACGATTCCATATGCGCCCATATCCATTAGGAGTGGAACCTTGGCCGTGATCTTCATGACCTAGATAATACACATATTTTCATGTTTTTCCATCAAGGGACCCACTTGAAAAATATGCCGTAGCGCTCCGTTGTTGATGCTATTTTCGTATCCTGTTTACGGCACTACTAGTGTTGGAAAATGTAAACTCTGCTGCATCCCTTAGGCCGACTAGCGATCGCTCTAATGGTGTTCATTATCCTCTAGTGTTGAGTGAAAACCATCAGAATCGCCCATATCCTACCGGAGGCCAGTTTACACACGTTTCCAAGAAATCTTAGCAACTGTGGGTGAAGAGAAAGGAAAAGGGTTCGGATTCTTGAACGGCACACACTCACAAACAGGAAAATGTAGGGTAGAAATATGAATCCAGTTGATTGACAGGCGCAAGCTGGTCACATCAGCTTCCTCAGATCGATTTGTGAGGGTTGAAGATTTGCTGAGATTGTGTTTACTGATTGAAAGTTGGAGAAAAAATAGTGATGCAATTAGCACAGGTAAATGCAGTGTGATCAAGATAATTATGTCGATCCGTAAAACAGGGATGCCAAAAAGTATGCGATGAAAATTTAAAATGTAGAGGATTTAAAAAAAAATGTCTGCAAAATCGTTTTAGACCATGACCTAATATTTACTAATAAAGCCAGTGCAATACTTCGCTCAGACTACACAGTACGAAAAAGTAGTGTAAATTTCTGTTCAGTATGATGCACATAAATGGAGCGTCACATATCATATAAGTTTACATTATATAGCATGTAAAGTTCTGAAAAATTTCATGCAATGTAGTAAATATTGTATACAAAAGTCTATTGTTGTAAACAACATTGTTTACAAGTGAAAGTGAAATACAAATACAAATTTACGTGGATGAATGTTTAAATCACTATTAAAATTCAGAATTTTTATCGGTGTACAGCTTTTCTTGAGATCAGAATCAATGCACTAATTCTGCTTTTATTGTTTTTTTTTTATATTAATTTATTTGTACAGGCTCAATCGAATAAACTTTACAGAGCCGAGTTATCATTTACATTATACATGATTAATGTCTTAAATCTAGAGTTAAAGGAATTGAACCGATTACTCGCGGTCGTCTCGAGGTTAGTGGAGATTTACAATTTTTTGGATGGGGAAAGGGAGAAGGAGGTTTGAAATATGATTTATTATACAAATATTTAATTAATCCTAAAACATGAACTTATTTCTATTTATCTTGAAAGCAAACATTAAAAAAAAAACTACACGCACAATACACAAACTAAACACAAGGTTAATCAAACTTACAATCTAAGGTTAGTATTCTTAAAGTAAACATATATGAGTTTCATAAACTCCAGATCACGTCTAGCCAAAATATCCCGAACTGGAACATTAGGTTGTCTACCTCGAGCCCGAAGGGAATCGCACAGCTCAGATCTGACTCCACGATGCTCAGCACAAGACCAAAGGATGTGATCGGCCTCTTGGTAACCTTGTCCACATTCACAGAGATTGCTGTCTCCCAGCCCAACACGAAACAAGTGAGCGTTTAACGAATAGTGATTGGACATGAGGCGAGACATCAGACGAATGAAGTCTCGACCCACATCCAACCCCTTGAACCAAGGACTCTTCGACACCTTAGGGATGATCGAGAATAGCCATCGTCCCAAACTTCCTTCACTCCATTTATTTTGCCAGCTGGCGAGCGACTGTTGACGATAAATGAAGAAAAATTCATTGTAGGCGATTTGTCGATCGTAAATATCGCCTTGCATAGCGCCACCTTAGCAAGTGAGTCCGCCTTCTCATTGCCCGGAATCGAGCAATGAGATGGGACCCATGCAAAGGTTATGACAAAAGATCTTAAAGATAAAGCACTCAGAAGCTCTCGTATTTTCATGAGAAAATACGAGGAGTGCTTTACCGGCCTCATGGAGCGAATAGCCTCGACAGAACTGAGACTATCCGTAAAAATAAAATAGTGATCTGGTGGAAGTGAGGCGATCGTTTCTAGCGTATAGTATATTGCCGCCAGCTCAGCAACATATACGGAACAAGGAGCTGGAAGCATTCGAGAGGCGCTATGAAATTCGTTAAAAATACCAAAACCAGCGGACGACTCTATTAGTGATCCATCTGTGAAGAACGATCTTGCGGAATCAACTTGGCCAAACTTTGCAGCGTAAATTGACGGAACAATCATGGAACGATGATGTTCTGGGATTCCACGAATCTCCCGCGTCATAGATAAATCAAAACTAACTAAATTGCCGAAGTCGGAGAAGCATACACGATGGGGATTATGCTGTGAAGGGCTGACATCCTGAGTTATGTACACGTAGTACAATGACATAAAACGAGTTTGAGGGTTTAGCTCAAGAAGCTTCTCAAAGTTTTCGATTACCAGTGGGTTCATAACTTCACAACGGGTGAGGAGCCTGTGGGACAATTCCGAAAACCGATCCGATAGTGGCAACATGCCCGCCAACACTTCGAGACTCATCGTATGAGTCGAGTGCATGCATCCTAACGCGATACGAAGACAACGATACTGGATACGTTCCAGTTTGATGATGTGAGTTTTAGCCGCCGACTGGAAGCAAAAACTACCGTACTCTAAAACCGATAAAATCGTTGTCCGATACAACGTTAGAAGATCTTGCGGATGAGCTCCCCACCACGTTCCGGTAATTGTTCGGAGAAAATTGATCCTTTGTTGGCATTTTCGTCTCAGATACTCAATGTGGGATCTCCAGGTGCATTTGGAATCGAACCAGACCCCAAGATATTTGAAAGACATGGAATGAGTGATCGGCTTACCCAAAAGTTGAAGCTTCGGTTGTGCTGGGCTATGCTTCCTAGAAAAAACAACCAACTCAGTTTTCTCCGTGGAGAATTCGATACCTAGCTGGATAGCCCAAGTAGACAAATTGTCTAAGGTATCGTATCGTGTTGCAGGTTGACCCCTTTGGGTCCTGTCATAGACACTACGCCATCATCTGCAAGTTGTCTCAACGTGCAGTTGTCACTAAGACAATTGTCAATTTCTCTGACATAGAAATTGTACAAAAGGGGGCTTAAACATGAGCCCTGGGGGAGACCCATGTAACTAAATCGAGAAGCTGTAGAGTTTCCATGAGAAAAGCTCATATGTTTCTCTGACAGCAAATTGTACAAAAAGTTATTAATTAATGGAGAAAGGCCACAAGCGTGAAGTTTGTCTGAAAGGACTTCAACCGATACTGAATCAAAAGCCCCCTTAATATCCAAGAACACAGAAGCCATTTGCTCTTTTTTAGCAAAAGCCAACTGAATTTCTGTGGAAAGCAACGCGAGACAGTCGTTCGTTCCCTTACCCCTACGGAAACCAAATTGAGTATCTGAGTGGTTCGTCTCAACCCATTTGTCGAGGCGAAAAAGGATCATTTTCTCCAACAATTTTCGAATGCACGATAACATCGCGATGGGACGATACGAGTTATGATCTGACGCGGGTTTTCCAGGCTTTTTAATGGCTATAACTCTCACTCGCCTCCAATCATCTGGAACAATATTGAACTCCAGGAACTGACAAAACAAGTTCAACATGCGCCTCTTAGCGACGTCTGGGAGGTTCTTCAACAAGTCGAACTTGATCCTATCAGCCCCCGGAGCCGAATTGCGACACGAAAGGAGCGCGAGTGAGAGCTCCAGCATTGAAAAAGGCTGGCTGATCTCGTCTACCGAATTCGTCGTTTCGCGAGGAATCAGCTGTGCCGGCATGGAATCAGGACATACTTTTCGCGCGAACTTGAGAATCCACCGATCCGAGTACTCCTCGCTCTCGTTGTTTGAAGACCGGTTACGCATCCTTCGCGCCGTATTCCAAAGCGTATTCATCGACGTTTCGCGCGATAAACCGTCCACGAATTGCCGCCAGTATCCGCGTTTCTTGGCTTTGATGAGGCTCTTGAGTTCGTGTTCAAGAGTCGAGTACGCTTCGAAATACTCGGGTGTTCCTCGTTTCCGGAAAAGCTTAAACGCGTCGGACTTTTTACGATAAACCTCAGTGCATTGCTGGTCCCACCAAGGGGTAGGAGGTTTCCTACGAAAAGACGTTCCTGGAACCGGCCGAGTTTGAGCTCGAAGCGCGCTGTCCAAGATCAGATTGGAGAGGAAGTTATATTCCTCCAACGGTGGAAGCTCTTCTACCGACGACACGGCTTCATCTATCGCGGTCTTGAACGTTGTCCAATCGATATTACGGGTGAGGTCGTACGCGACGTTAACGGATTCCGACGAATTGAGCCCACTGGCAATCGAAATGCCAATCGGCAAGTGATCACTACCGTGGGGATCCTGGATCACATTCCACGTGCAATCCAACGATAATGAATTAGAGCAAAGTGTGAGGTCTAATCTACTTCCATTTGAGGATGGACCAGCCAGACGTGTTACTTCTCCATTGTTAAGAATTGTCATATTGAAGTTATCACAAAAGCCTGACATGCGACAACTTCAATACCTGGAAATTGTGGAAGATTCACTCTATAGAAGGAATGGCACTTTTTGATCCCCAAAAGTACTCCTCCTCCACGCGAATCCTCACGATCCAGTCGAATAATGTTAAAATCATGAAAAGGAAGATCGATATCTGAAGAGAGCTAAGTTTCACACAGAGCAAATGCATCACAATCATTATTGTGAACCAAAAACTTAAACGATTCTATCTTAGGAATAAGACTTCGACAATTCCACTGTAGAACAGTGATCAAATCCCCGACCTCGTTTGGAAAATTATCCATCGAAGGAGATGATTGCTGCAATGAGGGGCCACTTCAATGTCAACTGCTTCAAGAGGGTTTTCACAGTAGGAAGCATTGCCAGAACAATGCTTTTCAGAGGATCAGAAATATCAAGGTAATTGAGGATACTGTCCACAATGTTATCGAATGAGAAAAACCCAGATGAAGAAGGGGCTTGTGTTCTGAAAATTGGGGCATCGGGGGTTTTGGATGTCCCCGGGAGAGGTGGAAAATCCTGGGTATATTCAGTTCTGCGGAATCCAGGAGGAGTAGAAGTCTCATTTTTTCCACCACTCCTTGATTTTGGCAAGCTGATTTGGGGTTCTTGATCTGCAACTTTCCGCGAACGGATGCGTTTTCGTTTCCGGGCAGAACCTTCCGGAAAACTGAAAGAAACTCCCTCCTCAGCTAAGTCAGAGCCAGACTCGTCATCTGACAAAAGAGCGAAGGGATTTGTTTCGTTGGTCGATGGCTTGGCTGTCTTAAGCATTTCTGCAAAAGACCGCCTGGAACGTTCTTTAAGAGAGCGCTCTAGTTTTTCCCCGCGTTGTTTGTACATAATTCTGCTTTTAGATACCCAGTTGAAAAGTCAAAGGCCAAATAGCGAAACAATAAATAAGTTTTAAGTTTTACCCCTCCGAATTCCATGAAGCTTCTCATGATTGTTCAATAGGGGCAAAGAGCCAAGTTTGTGCTGGAATTCCGCCATTGTGACTCACGCCTAGTTTTTGAAAATGGCATATACGATATTTTTCAATGAATCCTAGCACAATACCGTTTCACTTAATCAAAATGGCGTCTGTGACATAGTTGTAAAAAACTGCACGCTTAGTTTTTTTTCTACCGAGCACGGCTGTGCAAATCTCGGCAAAAATAAGTTTTACTGAGATCTCAGCAAAAGTGACATTTGATTGCTGAGTCTCGGATAGTGCTAAGCTCAATCTCAACAAACAAATGAAAAGTTTGCTGAAATCTCAGTACAACTTTTTTTTTTGAGATTTGCACAGCCGAACTCGGTAGAAAATACTAAGTGTGTGGATTGTTTTTTCAGACAAAAAATCATACTAAAATAAACATAAATTTTCGTCTAAAAATTTGAACACTGTTAAAAATTTCAGTAACAGAAGAAAGTACATTATTATTATTATTATTATTATTATTATTATTATTATTATTATTAAACTTACACACTTAGACTTTTTGCCGAGATGGGCACAACCGAGCAGCTCGGCATTTTATTTTGCTGGATCTCAGTGAAAAATTTGCCAGAACCAGGCTCTGGAAGTAACTCCTCAGAATTCTGCACAGGTAGGCAGGGACCCGCATTCTATGCAGCGCTTTGGAAATGGCTTTTCAGCTGGACTGTTGAACGCATTCTTGACGTCGATCGTTATAACGGTGCAATATCGATCTCCTCTTCGCTTCTGTTTGGACGCCTTCTCGACTCTCTCGACCATTGTCCGAATTGCATCCACCGTTGATCCCTCTTTCCGGAATACAAACTGCCTCTCCGACAATCCAAAACAATAGCTGATAGGGCTGATTAGGTTGAAGCATTGTCCCTTTCAATTGACGATGTTATTTATCTCCGTTGAATTCGAGAATTTGCGATGACGAAATCTCTTGAAAATTGAAAGACTATCAAAACTTTAATGTACCATTCAATGAAATATGTAATCCGTTTTATTTATAAGAATAAGTATTGCTGCCAATGAAGCAATGTTTTTATAACATGAAGCATGAGCATGATTGACCACCCACGGTTGCTACTCTGTTATTGCCAGATCAGCTGTAATTACACACAAAACCAATAGACGATGCTTGGGACTAGCAATCATCCTCAATGTGTAAAAACTGGTGATCTCAAATTAGGCAACACCAGCGCCAGCCGCGCCTGAACGCAGGTCACGAAAGCAATGGGTAGGAATGTGTTGATGTGACACTCGCTTTGATGGAAGCCGAGAAATCCTCTGCACTTCCAGGAGGAGTCACTGGGATGTTGAATAAGAGGGTAGGGTTTGCAGCAAGGTTCGTTTTGGTAAATGATAAGCTGAATTGATGTTTGAACGATAAGGAGGGGTGACTGTATAAATAAATAAAAAGGAATGATCTCAGCCAAATAACCAAGTGGAGCTGCACCAACAACAACCGGCCAAATTCATATTATATTTTAATAAAATAAAAGGTAAATACCAATGATAAGCTATTTGATACACCTTCTGTTCCTTCAGGATCTGCTGGACAACTATTTTCTAGAAATGAAAATTATAGTTATAATGATATAATGAGAGTATTATATTTTATTGGAATTGAAACAAACACTTTATTATGCACCATGGAATTTCTTAACGCAATATGGAATGCTTTTAGAAATATTGGTAAACTTTCATAATGCATCAATAGTCAGAAAAATCGAGGTTATCTGGACAGTTAACAATTTTTATGCAATTTTAATCATGCATTCCAATGTTTTTTGTATTTTTCTGAACGAAGGCTGAAAATAGTGAATCATTATAATATTAATCTAAAAATGTCGATTAGCTGAAAATAAACTTAAAGATTTAAATCAATGAGTCCAGCCTAAACGGAGGGCTCGCGAACACAATAAGCTTCCTCATCACTCATATTCAGAATTTGATTAAATAAGAATTTACAAATATACAAATAAATATATCAATAAGTAATGTAACTTTCTATCCTGGAAAGGAAAAATAAAATGATAATTTCACTGTCATATAAACGTTAAACATACATTAGAGAAAATCAAATGATGTTACGTTGCTTCTTCCAGTTGTGTTTGGACCCTGTTATAAATATGTATCATTGAATATATGATAATAATATAATAGGACCTGGGATTCATTCAAACTCAAACTCCACGGTGGTGCCCTGTACACAAGAGTAAGCCTCTACTACCGACAATCTTTCAAACCCGGAGACAAAAAAAAAGCTACGAAAAAGCGCTTATGCCTTCATTAATTTCTACTTTTACGCAACGTTCGTTGTTTCGATTTGGACCTTACGTAAGACGGGAACAGAATCCAAAAAACTTTCACATTTTTGAGCAACCGTGCCCATTACTTCACTAAGTAAACTACGACTGACGCGACAATTTTACCAGCGTACAAATATTGCACATCTTTTAAGCGAACTTTATTGTGTTTTAGAACGACTGTTTTCTCCTTCATATTTCGTCATCAAAACCACCAAACCCCACCATCAAACACGACCCACCGTGACTACAGTCAGTCTTCAACCACGGCCCTCATGATTTTGTTAAGGATACACCTAACAACACATAAAAAACTAATCGGTCTAGTGCCAAGCTTGCATGTTCGATCGCGACATTTATTTTCTTAACGAATCATGCTTTAAGATGGAAATAAAATCATAGTGAATTATTCGTATACACCTAACCGTAAAAACCGGAGGATCATGCATCATGCGACCGTGGTCATCACTCTGACAAATGAAACGATGAACGATGAACATACATAAATCTCGATTACTCCCCCAAAGGGACGCATCCACTCCTACAAACAATGCATCCCCTCCCCAATCCGGCGCAACCAGCATCCCGCCCACGCATGCCAACACCACCATCAGATAGGGGAATTTTTCCCCTACCTGATGGCGGCGCCACAACGCGTGGGCGAGCCATCAACCACACCAAACCGACCATCAAACGCACTGCCCACAAAAGCAGACACGTCCCCTCGAAAATGCAATCGAGAAATGTATAAGAACAATCTTCAACTAGAACATACTCACCAAATCAATACGTTCGGGAGCGCATTTCTGATGCTTATCTTTCTCTAGTCATCTCTAAACAATTCCTCCTCCAGCGGCTCCAACCACAACTAAATATCTTTCCACTCTGTGCACAAAAGCAATCCATATCGCAAAAACCTAATAATAGATCCACGCGGTACAGTCCCAGCTCCACCGTTGCATTTCTTGGGTCGATTCTAAGTTACAATAAACTATCAAACATGACCAAACACAATCACGATAGTGAAATCGAAACTTAAACACACGAAATCTATCCAATTCAGACACAATAGTTAGCTCCAAAAGCTCTTTCTACACATCAGCCAACACTACTATTAGCCTCACAATAATAATATTTAATTTTTCTTCCATTTTACTTAATTTTTCTTCCGACGATTTCAGTCCCACACGATAACCATAACCGACATGAATGACCATTATTCCGCACATATTTTCTCCAGCCGATTCTAGCCGCACGAACCGCCATTCCACGCAACAACACAATTTTTGTATGACAAATACGGTTCTAACGAAAACAATGGCTGATGATTTGCATTTCCAATGAACGACAGAGAAACACAAAATTCAAACAGAACCGATCGCTTATTTCCAAGCTCTGCTTGATAGCAAGGATCCACACTACACACACAGCCCAAGTAACACAGATTCATAGAATTAGGTTGAGTAAACTTCTTTACAACCAAATCCAGTCACACAAAGGTTTTATAAACTGTTATAGAACATGTGTGTTGCTTAGGAGCATTTTCTTCTTTATTTTTTTTTCCGTCATCCCGTCCGTTCCCGATGCTTTTTCTCACTAGAATTTTCTGAGGATTATCCATTCACAAAACCAATGCTGCTGCTGGCTGAAAAACAAGAACCAGCAGAGCAGCATGCTCTATGCGCGCGATCTTCCAAACTTGCTTCTCTCTCCAATGAAGCAATGCTTTTATTACAATTGCAAAAGAAAGAAACAGGTTTTTCGTGGTAAAAATGATTTTTTTCCAGCAAACAGCAATTCAAAACTAATAATTCCTAGTAGGAGTATATTATAAAATGTAAAAGATACATTGGATGAAAGACCTGTGCGTTGAATTGATCGTCATTTGTTAATTTTACCCTGTATGTACATTTTACCCCCGCTTCCTCTAACATTCACATTACAACTAAGCGTAAGAATAACAATTACTCATAACTTAGAGTTTGCGAATGCATGTTCACAACAAAATCGGGAAAAAAGCTGACAAAATCGTGGATAGACAAAATCGGGAAAGGACTATTGTATTGTAATTAAATATCGTTGTATTGTTTTTAAATATCGAACTACGACTCCGCAGAGCTAGCTTAAGCCTTTACAAAGAAATGAATTTCAAAAAATGAATAATGCTTTTTCATATCACTAACCATACACCATTTTACATAGTTTAGAGCAATCTAAACAGGTTTATTGAAATGGAAAATTAAGTTTTTTTTTTGTTCTCCTCCAAAATGACTCTTGTTGTGCTCAAATCGGTTCAAAATTAGATGAGCCTTAAATTTTTGGTTTTCGTACACACAAATCATCAAAATAAGCAAACTCAGCAACGTTATAAGTGCTGTAAAAAATCAAAATCTTATCCAACAATCACGAAACTTTGAGTGAGTGAGAAACTACATACATAACATAATTTTTTATTTAACTCTTTATTTGTTCCAAATTCAAAATAAATTACATTTTATTTTAACCTAGGTGCTCCAGTTACTACAGTAACTTACCAGCCTTAATTGTTATGATATATATCTCAGTATTTTTACATTGTTCCTGTCTTGGCAATTCACAATTTTAAACAGGTTTTTTAAACCTGCATGTCAGATAACAATTGATATCTTAAAACTAAAAACTAAAACTAAATCTTATCTAAGTATAAAGGGAATTAATCGTTGCAATTGAGGATTGCAACGATTTTTGCCTGAAATTATTAATTATTTTGTTGGACATTTGTTCTAAAGTCTCAACATTCGAAATTCTATGTACCTCGGTAGTACTGTACCAGGGAGGCAACTTCAAAATCAATTTCAGAACTTTGTTCTGAATCCTTAGAAGTGCTTTTTTCCTGGTAGTGCACAACAAGACCATATTGGCACAGCGTAAAGCATGGCTGGTCTAAAAACTTGTTTAAATATTAGAAGTTTATTCGTCAGGCAAAATTTGGATTTCCTGTTTATAAGAGGATGCAAACATTTTATATATTTGTTACATTTGGCTTGAATGCACTCAATGTGATCTTTAAAAGTTAATTTTTGGTCAAGTATTAATCCAAGATATTTCACTTGGTTTGACCAGGAAATTGAAACTCTGTACATAGTAACTATGTGACTACTACTAGGTTTCAAAAAAGTAGCTCTAGGCTTATGTGGAAATATTATAAGTTGAGTTTTGGAAGCGTTGGGAGAAATCTTCCATTTTTGTAACTAAGAAGAGAAAATATCTAAACTTCTCTGCAGTCTGCTGCAAATAACACGAAGACTTATTCCTTTAGCGGAAATGCCTGTGTCATCAGCGAACAAAGATTTGTGGCAACCCTGAGGCAAATCAGGGAGGTCCGAAGAGAAAATGTTATACAATATAGGCCCAAGAATGCTACCCTGAGGAACTCCTGCACCAACAGGTAGTCGATTAGATTTGGAATTTTGGTAATTTACCTGCAGAGTTCTGTCAGTTAAATAATTCTGAACTAGTAAAGTGGAAAATTAAACTTTTTCAATTTAGCAATCAAACCTTCATGCCAAACACTGTCGAATGCTTTTTCTATGTCTAGAAGAGCAACTCCAGTTGAGTGGCCTTCAGATTTGTTTGAACGAATTAAATTGGTAACTCTTAAGAGTTGATGAGTAGTTGAATGCCCATGGCGAAATCCAAACTGCTCATCTGCAAAAATTGAGTTCGTATTGATGTGAAGCATCATTCTATTTAAAATTATCTTTTCAAAAAGTTTACTTATTGAAGAAAGCAAACTTATTGGACGGTAGCTAGAAGCTTCAGCTGGATTTTTATCCGGCTTCAAAATTGGAACAACTTTTGCATTTTTCCATTTATCAGGAAAGTATGCCAAATGGAAACATCTGTTAAATAATTTTACCAAGAAAGACAAGGTACTCTCTGGGAGTTTTTTGATGAGGATATAGAAAATTCCATCATCACCTGGAGCTTTCATATTTTGAAACTTTTTAGTTATAGATCTTACTTCGTCCAAATCAGTCCCCCAGGAATCATCAAAAATAGTTTCCCGAGAGAAAATATTCAGATAATCCCGAGCAACCTGATTCTCAATAGGACTAGTAAGACCCAAACTGAAATTATGGGAACTCTCGAATTGCTTAGCAAGTTTCTGAGCTTTTTCCAAATTTGTGATCAAAATTTTACCACCTTCTTTAAGCGCTGGAATAGGCTTTTGAGGTTTTTTCAAAATTTTTGTGAGTTTCCGAAAGGGTTTGGAACTCGGGTCTAATTTAGAAATATTATTTTCAAAAGTTTTGTTCCTCAGGGCAGAGAATCGCTTTTTAATTTGTTTTTGCAAATCCCGCCAGATAACCTTCATGGCAGGATCGCGTGTTCTTTGATATTGTCTCCTACGGACATTTTTAAGACGGATCAAGAGCTGAAGATCGTTGTCTATTATAATTGAATCGAATTTAACCTCGCATTTTGGTACTGAGGCAGCTCTTGCTGCAACTATAGAAGTAGTCAGAGATTCAAGAGCATAATTAATTTCATATTTGGTTTGCAAAGGAATGTTTGGATCGAAGTTATATTCCATAAATGTTCGATACTGCTCCCAATCAGCTCTATGGTAATTGAGAGTAGAGCTGTTGGGATTAGAAATTATTTCTTGGGATATTTCAAAAGTTACTGGAAGGTGATCAGAACCGAAGTCAGCATGGGTAACCAATTGGCTACAAAGTTGACATGAATCAGTTAAGACCAAATCAATAGTTGAGGGATTTCTTGCAGAAGAAAAGCATGTTGGGCTGTTTGGATATTGAATAGTGTAATAACCTGCAGAACAATCATCAAACAGAATATTACCATTGGAATTGCTTTGAGCATTATTCCATGAGCGGTGTTTTGCATTAATATCACCAATAATGAAGAATTTAGACCTATGACGAGTAAGTTTCTGGAGGTCATCCTTGAGAAAATTCTTTTTTTCTGGCCTACGTATTGGAATTGCAAATAGGCAACTATAAACGTAAGTTGTCCAAATTTTGTTTCAACAGAAACTCCCAAAGTTTCAAAAACTTTGGTTTCAAATGAAGAAAGAATTTTATGTTTGATTCGTCTATGAACAATGATGGCAACGCCACCACAGGGTCTATCAAGACGATTATTTCTATAAATTAAATAATTTGAGTCCTTCTTAACCTTATGGCCAGGTTTAAGGAACGTTTCAGTTATAACGGCAATATGCACGTTATGAACTCATAAAAAGTCAAATAGCTCGTCTTCATTATCTTTAAGAGATCGAGCATTCCAATTTAAAATATTTAAAGCTTTAAAATCCATTACTGAATTTTAAAGTCATGACAATATTATTTGCAAATTTTACTCCAGTTTGAATAGCATCAAACATGCAGTTAGATTTAAGCATATCAGAAATCATATCAATTAATGAACTCTGTAAAAATTCCATTTTAGGGACAGTAATGCTTCCTAAGTCAAAATTGTCAAAATTTCCGTTAGAACGTTGGTTAGTATTTGGATTTCTACCAGGTGCAATAGCAGCATAGGTAGCTCCATTAACTCGCTGAACATTGTTAGCAGCGAGGGGAGTAGGTACAGATGAAACATTTGAAGTAGTGGTGATATTTGTACCTACGGGTACGAATGTAGAATTTGTTTCTCGCTGACCGGTGTTAACAGCAGAGGAATTTGTACCTGGTCGGAAACGTGGAGCGTTTCCTTCCAGACGGTTAGAACGAGATTGTAGGATCGCTTTGCGAGTCTTACATTCCCAAAAATTGGATTTGTGGTTTTCACCACAATTTGAACATTTAAATTTCTTAGGATCTTCCTTCACAGGACAGTCGTCCTTTGCGTGAGAGGAATCACCACAATTCATGCATTTAGCTGGCATGTAGCAATTTTAAGTTCCGTCACCCCATCCCTGGCACTTACGGCACTGAGTGGGGTTTTGGAAATTTCCTCCAGTCTTCCTGAAGTGCTCCCACTTCACTCGGACATGGAGCATAAGGCTAGCTTTTTCTAAGGCCTTAAGGTTGTTTAGTTCACTAGACTTGAAGTGAACTAAATAAAATTCATTAGAAATCCCGTTGCGCGAATCGCCAGGACGGGATTTCATTTTCATTTTGATTACTTGGAGTGGCACAACTCCAAGTAATTTTGCCAGTTCATCTTTGATCTGATTCAGGGATTCACCACTGGGCAGTCCTTTCATGACAACCTTGAACACACGGTTCAGTTTTGGTGTCGTAAGTAAAAAAATTGTGTTGCTTCTCAGTAAGATACTTGAGAAGACATTTAAATCCGTCCAAGGTTTCAGCCAATACACGGCATTCACCCTGACGTCCAATTTGTAGTGAAAACTTAACTTTCACGAAATTCAAAAGTTCCATGCGAAGAGCATGGAAATCGGAAGTGGTTATCACAATAGGGGGAATCTTTTCCTTCTTGGCATTAAGCCGGGAAAGTTTACTAGAATTTTTCTTGGATGATGGATCATTCTCATCATCCGTGAGCAAATCAAATTGATTACTCAAATTAATTTCATCACAAGGGGGATCAAGAGTTTGCCCCTTTCTTTTGCGTTTAGGCGCCATGGCGGCAGTAAAATTTTATCCAAATCGACTTCCAAGCAGATTACTATAAGAATCTGAAGGATCGAAGAGGAATTTTCTAATCGATATCCAAGAAGGATTACCTCGGGTAGGGTCCAAACAAGGATCGAAGAGGAATAAGAGTTGAACAAGGTAGAAAATTTTTACAGGTTGAGCACTGAAAAGTGCTGTTTAAATTTGTTGTAGCTTTAGGTAGTAGTAACACTTCCTTAAGCAAAAAGCAAATAAATTCGCACGGCAAGAGAGTACGATGCGGACTGTATACATAACATTATTTTTATAGGTTTTGTATGACCTACGGAGATAATCAGAAAAATATAATAACTATCCACCGTCCATTTATTTACTCACTTGCATCATATTTGGGCACTTTAATATTATAACTGTTTTAAAATTAACATACTGATTCATTGTGATGTCGTTTCAAAAATTAAAAACTTTCGATCATCATTACATCAAATTTACAGCCACCAATACAGAAGGATCAAACAGTTTGAAAAAAATATCTATCTCATTGCCCACGACTCAACCGGCCGCGCTTGGCCGAGAACCCTAGGTTAGGTTTTCACTGTAAACAAAAACAAACTCCAAAAACAAGATCACCAATCGTGCATCTTCTTCTCCAATCGTCATTATAGGAGATCGTTCCCTCTCTGTGTTCCTGTTATGTTGTGTATTCCGAAAAATAGTCCCATCTAAAAATAGCTTACATGCACATATCTTGAAACGCCGTGGACTTGCAATCACTTTCCCATTTCAAAACGGTCCCGAAGCAATGCCTTAGAATCAGTCAGCGTATCCAGCAAAGTGCAGCATGCTCTCATTTCGGTGCACTGCAGGCAACGACGACAATGACTACGGTGGCAGGAGGGCAACATCGAAATATATATTTGTGCGTATGTCGGGAGATAAATTTAAAAATAAAAACACATCCACAGCGGCGGTAGTAACAGTTGCTGCTTGAACTTGACTTTCGGATGTTTATGTAAACGAGACCGATTTGTATTTATATTCGTGCGTATGGTCGCAGAAGAAGTGGTGAACATAAAAATGCACTTTTGCTTTTGGCGGCTGGTGTTGGTGATTGAGGCTTGTGGGGTCCAAGCAGTATATCATTTCTTGAGGTGGACGAGCATTGAAACTGCTAGTCAGATTGCTCTATTTATTGTTCAATACATTCCAGAATTTATCCACATTTTTGCCAGTTTTATTGCACTATTACTGTCTAATCAAATCTAATCTAATCTAACACCAACACAGCCAGTTCTTGAAAGTATCCTGGAAAATGATGTATCCAGAGTGATTTGAGATTTGGGCGTAATTGCATTTGTAAATAAACACGTCAATCACCGATTTTTTGCGAGTAAAACCTCAATCTCGAAGACTAATAACACTAGCAGGTAGATGAATGATTCCTCTATCATTTGGTATAGTTTGTTTACGAGATTGAGCTTTTGTTGGCGAGGAATCAGTTATTGACATGTTTGTTTACAAATGCAATTACGCCCAAATCTCAAATCACTCCGGATATATACCTACATCATTTTTCTTGTCAATTTGATATATGTTTCACATCGAAGATGCATCACATATATCAAAACGGCCAGGCCGACTGTGCTGCATTTAACGGGCAAGATGATTCATAAAACATTGGGCCTGTTTAAATCGAAAATTTAAAGAATCCAATAAATGGATGAAACGAGGATATTTCGTACCGTACGGTTCCGGTTTTGGTAATTATATGATTGGTTGATCGTTGGAAGCATCAAAGCTAGAAACGTTAAGTGATGCTCCATTTTCTTCCGACGGTTGGGGCATGAGCACTAACTCTTGTCCTAGCCTTTTATGACTTATGAGTATAGCGCCATTACTCGCTTTCTAAACAGAGAAGAGGGAAAGGAAAAGGAGAAGGACAAAGGGAAAAGGATTATGTGAAATCTATGAACATAAACAATATTTTTGATTTGAAATATACAATATAGAAATGCATAACGGGGCGGTGGTCACTACCCAAGTCTTGTCACTATTATCAAGTCATAAAATCCTGATTCCCTAGTTTGAAGTTGTCACGACTAGGGTTCGGTGGTAGATCTTATACCAGTAACGCACCACAAAAAGGTGATCTTCCAACGTTACTGGATTGAAAAGATAAAAAAAAATTACAAAATTGAACCAACTCACCAAGTTTAGCCAGTTTATCCTGATGGCTGCCTGACATGTGTTGATGTAGAAGTCCAAATTGTAGCCGAAGCTTGACGAAGATCAACATGAACTAGTCCGGTTTATGGTAGTTGCGCGGAATGTCTTCCTTCGATTTGAGATAAACAAATGTTCGGATGTATGTAGTCGATTTTTTATGTGCATTTTGTAAGCCTTTTCGTGGGCAATAGTCAGGTTCAATGCTACGACTCTAGGGGCATCCCACTCTAAACTTTAGTTCCAATATTTATTAAATATTTTTAAATTTCTCGTAAGTATCGCTTAGTATTTTTAAGAGTATAAAATGAGTTTATTTGAAATGAAGTGTGAATTCATTGTAAAGGGTAAGTATTTCAAATCTGCCTACGAATGGATACAACAAAATGTATGTTTTTCAGTGATATAAAATGTGAAAATGAAGTACACCAAGTCTTTTTGATCCATTTTCTCTAACATCAGAATCCTAGAGGACGATAGTGGAACCAAAGAGCTTTAAATGTGAACAGTCCCCTGCAATTAAAGAACATTTAATTACTGTACCTTCAGTATAGCGTGTTCATCATATGGAAGTGTTCCATATTTGTGGAAGAATGTATGTTGTTGTTGGCTGTATATATTATGAAATAAAAGCTGAACACTTATTCTCAAGACTACTAAACATTTAACAGACTAATCATAGTTTACCGAGCCACCGAATCTATAAATAACAATAATTTGTAAATAACAATATGGATTTTTAAACGATAAAATGAAACATGGAAAATGGACCATTTTTGTAAGGTTATCGTTCAGCTCATTAATCCATTTAATGAGCATGCCCCCAATATCGCCACATTTTTTTTCTATCCACTAGAAGCTAGTTCAAGCCTCTAAGGGATTAAGTACGTCAAGCTCTGGGGGAGGGGGTGGGGGGGGTGTTACAAATGTGTGATAAGCAATGCATTAGGTAGTGGAACAAAGTGACGAATGGGAAGGGGGAGTAAATTTTCTCTATTTTTTTGCGAGGAGTACTTAATGCATGCTTTCCAACTCAATGGTTCCAACACTATTGGTTAACGGCGCCGGTGGTGTGATTACCTCTCACCCCAGCAGGCCTGGGTTCAATCCCAGTCGGCGCCGCCGGGATGTTCTGAGGCATAACATCTCTGATCACGCCTTCCTTCGGAAGGGAAGTAAAGCCGTTGGTCCCCGGTTCATGAGTTGATGGGTCGATAGATAGG
Source organism: Ochlerotatus camptorhynchus (assembly GCF_037179485.1). NCBI lineage: Eukaryota > Metazoa > Arthropoda > Insecta > Diptera > Culicidae > Ochlerotatus > Ochlerotatus camptorhynchus. The sequence continues at coordinate 2,433,457 of NW_027040771.1, forward strand.
GTCCAGGTGTGGGAGCTACAAATTAACCGTTAACTTTCTGGGCGAGGATATTCAGCAACCCGTGACCGTCTACGAAGACAACCAAAGCTGTATCAGTATGCTGAGTGCCGAAGGAGTGACGAGACGAACAAAGCACATCGATACCAGGTATAACTTTGTCCGGGATTTGTACGGATCAGGAGTCCTCAACATCGTGTATTGTCCATCAGAGGAGATGTTAGCGGATGCGCTGACAAAAGCACTAGGCCTAATTAAGCTGCAGAAGATACGGGAGGAGATTGGCTTGCAGAACATCGTCCTTGAGAAGGAGTGTTGAATTAGAAACAAGAACGACATTGAAGCAAGCCATGCTATTATTAATTTGTATTCTCTCAGAAAATAAATGTAAGTTACTGTTAGACCACCAACCAAGCAGGTTGTACTTCTCTTCAACCTCCAAGATAATGTTTTTTTTTTTTTAATTTTTCCCTGGACTTTTTTTTTTACCAGGAACGGCAGCCATTTAAACTAAACATATCTTTGCCTGACCGTATGCATCAGTCACTTCAAATTTAAATATTTTTATCAATTTAAACCTGAAATGGTTTACCAGGGGGCTAGCATTTGTAATTTTTCCCTGATCATATTTACCAGGGGCGCAACTATTTAAAATTTAACATTATTTATGAATTTTTCCTCCATCATGGCGCAAGACATTTTAAATTTAATTGGTTTTTGACTTTTTCGGAAAACTTGTCTACCAGGATTGCTATAGCCATTTCAAAATTAAATATTTTTTAAATTTTTTCATGATCATGTTCACCCGGGGCGCAAACCATTTCAAATTTTACATATTTTTTTTTATTTTTTCCGGTAGTTGTCTTTTCGGGGCACAAATCATTTCAAAATGCAACGATTTTTCAGATTTGATCATGTAGGTATGTCAGGGGCGCAGACTTTTTTTTAATTTTTTTATAATTTTTTCTTTTATAAGATTTTTGTTCACTATGTTTACCAGGTGCACTAGCTAATTAAAAGTTAACTTTTTGTGTAAATTTTTCCTCGAATTTTAATACCAGGGGCGTAAGTCACTTGAAATTTAGCATTTTTTCCCCTGAACATGTCTACCAGTCTACATATTTTAAATTTATGTTTTTTTTCAATTTCCCCCAGAGGCGCTAACTATTTCAAATTTTAAATTTTTTTTTCGGATTTGCCCAGATTTCACATATATTTAATAAATAAAATTCTGAACATGTATATCAGGGGTGCTAGCCACTTCAAATTGAACAATTTTAATAATTTTAAACATGCTTACGAGGGACGCAAACCATTTCAAATATAAAATTTTAAATTGTTTTCCTGGATGTGTATGTGAGGGGTGCAAGCCATTTCAAATTTAACGATTTTGATCATTTTCCCATGAACTTGTCTACCAAGGGCGCAAGCCATTTCAAATTTACCGATTATTCAATTTCCTCCTGAACATGTATATTGGATTGGATTGCTGTATTAAACCTATTTTGTAAACTTTTTTTCGGTTTGGAGCTAAGTAGTCGTCGTCTACCCACGACTACCCACAACCACAGCACTGAATAGGACCAATTTTTGCTGTGTACGAATTCGGTATCAACCAGAGTGATAAGTTTCGGTTAATGTGCTTTCTAGAACGCACCCACCGCTTTCCGTTTGGTACGCTAAATAACAGCACCGCGCTGCAAGGTTAGCACATGTTGAATAAATTCAGCTGTCCATCTGGTCGAACCGTTAGACTGCCCAACTAATCCGGAACGTTCAAACAGCGAATCATTACGCAAATAAAATCCACAAAAAATAACCTCTGACCTGCTCAAACGACGCATCAACGGGTCCTGTATAGGAAATAAAAGCGTCGTCGTGTGCCAATTGTCAATTGTTAATCCCACTTCATCCGAAATCATTAGGCGTGAGGCGTCCACAGAAATAGCTACAACCGGTCCTACGTCAATATCATTACAGTTTGTAACGTTTTCTACAACCATCACCCTCCAAATGCCGGGCAGCTATGTGTGATCAATAATTTTTGCATTTTGGTCAAAGAATATCGAAAAATGATGCAATGTAAAAAGGTGCCTCGAAAACAACCCTTGGTGACATTGTGGATTTTCGATGCTCATTTTGCATGTCCATTTGCTTGGATAGGACAATGTGTATCGGAAGGGAGAGGGGAATGAGTTTGCTTTTATGCGAAAAATATTGATCGATTTATTTTCAAAGCTTTTCTGTGAATATGAATAGGGGCACCACCAACGCGTGATTAATGATGCAGAACAAGGCAAACTGACCATTTGTCTGAAAAACGAACTCAAAACTGTCGTTGCAATAGCTGAAATTTTCTTCAGGTTGATCCTCCTACAGCATTAAGAACAAGCATCAACCGTGTTGAAGGTTCGTTTCCATTTTCCATTCACCCCATCACATCGGGTGACAGCTGACCGAAAATAGCATCACTTGATCCCAGGAAAACGTCTCATCTTTCAAGGCTAATTAAAAAGAAACCGAAACCCTTTTTCCAAAACCGATTTTCCCCTTTCAGGCGACCGTGTCGTGCCGTCAAGCGACCGTGCATGCATTTGTTTATGAACATACCATACATGCAACGTGGAGAGCGGGAGATCGAGACCATTTCTACCGCCGCGCTGCCGAAACAAGGAAAATTGTCGGTGATCTTCACGTCCGCTGGCTGGCAGTAAATCATCCGGTCGTTGTCCAATGGCTTCTGTTAAAAGAAAGAACTTCTTCTCCCAGCCGCAATGGACTTACCAAGATGACGACGGCACGGCAGACAATCTCAGCACACCCATCAATGTCATAAATTTTTCCTCGTGTTTTCCACGACGGTGACGGCGACGACGCAGGATGCGCGCTCTCACGTGGTCTCCCATGTAGTATCGTCACCATCATTGCCGCCGTCCTCGCTTTTGTCGTCCACGGCTCTGTATGTACCTACATTTCGATCGCGCTGCCGGCCCCTCGCCCATCGCTTTTCGTTCCCTATATGGGAACGGATTTTTCTACAAGCTAAAAATAAATCCCCGCCGTTGCATGTCCCGATCGCGCGCGGTGGATGTCCAACGGGAAAATTATGAGAAACCGAGGGAAAAATACGATCGCACTTGAAACGGAGAATGATGATCCAGAACATGTGCAGAAGAGAAGATTCTTAGTTGCTTTCGTTTGGTGATCTTTCGGTGAACAGCTTTGCATGGCTTTTTTTTCATGTGTGTGATTGTACGATGTGTTGAATTGACAATTGGATTCAAACATATAACTTAAAATTAGGTGGAAAGTCTAAAGCTAATTTAAAATTAATTTGTACGGTTGAAAATATATTGTTCATCGAGATCAGGGTAGCTTCCGCTCACCTCACATTATTTTTTTTTTTAAAGATGAAATCATCATATCGATAAAAATGGGACACACATATTTACTCACCAAAATTAAACCGATTATCGAATTTTCTTGAAATTTTCAGGGAGTGAACAACTACTAATGAGTTACGGCTTACAAAATTTGTCTAATTCAATTTCATCTCCCATCTCGAATGCCCGCACCTCCCTTTTCACTCTACGCATCAAATTTTGTACAGCCGATTTTCCCAGTTTTTTTTTAACCCAAATTTTCTTCAATTCCAGCTCTGTTTTAATAGTTTTGGGATGTTGGCCAAATTCCGTCTTCATAATTGCCCAGAATGTTTCAATTGGGCGAAGTTCCGGTTAATTTGGTGGGTTCATACCTTTTGGCACAAAATTGGCTCGGTACCACTCCAACACGCTCCGAGCGTAGTGACAGGATGCTAGATCAGGCTAAAACAGAGGATCCTTTGTGCTTCTTTATGAATGGCAAAATACGCTTCTTAACGCACTTTTCCGTGTAAATCGCACTGTTGATTGCTCCGGAAGTGATCAAGGGAGTGTTTATTTAACCACATTCACAAATCGCCTACCAGATCTGGAACTTCTTTGCAAACTTCGATAATTTCTTCTTTTGAACATCCTCTGGAATATTGAACTTAGACTTGGCAACCAAAATACTTTTGCCCAGGAAGTTGATGGAAGTCGGCCTTGACGTAAGTTTCGTCATGCGTCACGATGCAACACGATTTGGTGAGCAACTTCGTGTAAAGTTTCCGCGCGCAGGTTTTTGCAGTGATGTTTTGCTTTTCATTCCGGTTTGGGGCTTTCTGCACCTTGTAAACATGTAACCCAGCACGTTTCATGGTTTTCTGCACAAAAACGACTCACCTTGGACTTTTTAGCGACATCTCGAATTGACATGTTAGGACGGTTCTTGAACTGTCGCACCACTTTCCTGGCCATTTTACTGTCCATTGAACCCATTTTACGACCGCTCCCTTCCTTCTTTCTTGCACTCAGACGCTTTTTGAAGGTTCTTATCACACGAGACACAGTTGTATTTGCAATTCCAAGGTTTTTAGCGATCCATCGGTGGGACGCCGTTGGATTTTGATTGTAAGTGCACAACATTTTTTTTAAGGACAATTTCTTGTTTGGACGACATGACTGGAACTACTGTATGAATAACAAATTTTCAGGTTTTTTACTCATACGGTTCAAAAGTTACAGAAGATTTTCGGTGTGCCATTTTTATCGAATACACCCTTTATACAGATAATTTGCACTCGTAAGTTACAATAAGAGGATGAGAAGTATGTGTTTGACACATAAAACCTGTCAATTTCGCTTTTAGAAATCGTATGATTCGTGAGGGCTCACTATGAATGACCTGTGATGAGAACAGGACAGGGCATTTGATTTGATAGAAAGTCGATTTTCCGCTTAGTTTTCTATTTGGTTGGATGTAGTATATCTTTGGAATTTCAAGCTCTTAACATCTACTAGTTTGTTCCAATCATTTGCGTGTTTGTGCGCTCATGATTTTTTGCAATTTGGAAAGGGGCGAAATTTCAAAGGGCGCAGTAAACTATCATTACGCCTTTTTTAACGCATTTGAAAATGTGCAAAAAATTGGTTTTTATCGCGGTACGAGTTTGATTTGCTCTATTCATACCGTCAGCAAAAATTACCTTATGCTCATTTTCAACTTCTATATACAATTCTAACTGCCACACCCTAATGGAGCTGTCACTTTCTCTAGCATAATATTAAACCGTCATTCTGATACTGACATCAATAAAGTATCTTCTTCAAAATTTGTAATAATTCTAAATAAATCCCAAAGAGAGTTTAAAGGAATTCCGGGAAGAATAGTCAGACCAATTGCGTCGCGTCCACATGTGCAACCTGTGCACGACACAGGTGTAAACAATTTTTAAAAAAATGCGTTTAGATTTTTATAGATTTCATGGCCTTATTATAGCTGTACTTCTTTACTCCAGACCACAAGTGATCATGAATACACTATTTAATAGTGTGGCTCAATTGAATCTTCGACCTTGGTTTGCTTCAAAAAGGATTAAATTTAGTTCGGATGATCTGCCTAACCCCTAATGATTTCTAAGCATGTCGATACCACTACCATGAAAAACTCGTTAAATAGTGCACCTAGCAGCGAGCTTTTTGGGGTGGCAGGTGGCAAGTTTGTGAATGGTTAAATGCCTGATGTAAGCCAAGCAGACCTTCTATCACCTCTTGAAACATACCACAAATCTTCCACAATACATGGCGTTTTGCACCACTAGTTGTAATTGAAACTTTCAGCAGTCACGCGGCAAACGGGAGTAACACGGAAACAGCAGTCTGGTACGCTTTGGACGTGTATCATACTTGCAGACCGGTATGAATGTGTGAGTTTAAATTAGAAGAACATTTGTGACGTATGGGTGCCTAAAGCGTGCATTTCTCGCTATGCACTTGGTCAGAGACGATGTTGAATAAGAGACGCGCGAAGACTGAAGCCAAAAGTTCCAATCGAACTGTCAAACGCGGTTCCATTCGAGCAAAGTAAATAAACACGAGCGCTTCACGAAGAAAAGCGTGAGAAGTATTGAGATTTGGATTAAATTCAATGTTGAGATTGGTTGTTTTTATTAAGGAGATTTTCAGCCAGACGCTGGTTAACTGTTGAGAATTAAATAATTATAATTAGGTTTGCGTATGACAAGTGAAATTGGACAGGGAATATTATTGTTATTCAACAGCTGTATTCTCGTTATGTTCTCTCGAACTGTTTTCTCGAGCACAACGAACTACATCTACACAGGCTCTGTAAAGGCCCGAGCGCAATGACAGCGGAAGCGGAACGGCAATGGCAGCAGAAAAGCCCGATGTGCGTAAGCCAACTTGTCGGATTGAAAACTTGTTGGAACCAAATCGACTTCGGTTAGGCATCTTGATGTCTCTTGATGTCCGCTTCCGTCCACATTGGGCCTTAAAAAAAACAAGGCGTTTCCGGTGTATTTTTTCAAGAAAGTAAAATTTGTGAAAGACTTAAAAAGAGATTTCACTTCTAAATGATAGGAATTGCAGATTGATCATTTGATTTGTGTACATTGTGTACCCTCCAATGTGGTATATTTGGTTTCACTCAGAGTTGTCAAAAATTGAGTCTTCAAATACTTCCATTGAATAGCGATACTATCGATATGGTTAAAACAGTATTCATTTTACCGTAATGCTGAAGCAGACGACAGTTGCTCAAATTTGAAGTCATTTGAAGTAAACACATAACTGCGGGTTGCCAAATCTTGCCGAAAAACAAACTAGTTGGCTGTGCAACCAGATTTACTTTTATTCTCTCCGTGCGTCTCTTATATGGGTCATTCCAGCTCAAGTGGGTACAGAATTTTAAAAAGTTGTGGTCGATGTCACCGATTTTAGCCAAACTTGGCCAAAACGCTTATTTTGGCATTCTGAACAAACGCCTTTTTTGATTTTGCTCTAAAGTGCCTAGATCCTTCTGGGCTACAACCCTGGATTTTCGAGATTTAAAAAAAAAATCAACTTTCAGAAGACATTACTCCACAACCAAATAAGCTATTCGTGATCTGAGAACGTCAATTTGCAGATTTTTTAATTTTAATCCTTATATGTGTACAAGCATTTTGTTTTTTATAGTAACTACAGTAAACAGACTGATTACTGGCAGGTATTAAAATTGTCAAAAAATGAACTATTTTCACCATGGGCAGGATTTTTTCTTTCTTAATATTTTGGGCTCAAATTTTCACCACACCTTGGAAAACTCTTGTACTTGACGTGTTTCTAAGGGTAAATGGTAAAGTTTTTGAGATATGACCAGATGAGTGAGTGGTACTTTTGAGCTTTTTTGATGGAAAATAAATACCATTTATTTATTTTTTCTTGAATTCCTTCACGCCGATGGCACAATCATATTTATGTTATTTTTCTCAATATATGAAATCATAACTGCCATCTTCTGTCCATAATTTAATTGTGGTCCCAATAGTGAAAAATATTTTCCTATGGATACAGCCAAAACGTGAAGTACGATGAAATACATAAAATTTCAGTTGTGGATGAAAGCTGCTACTTGAATAATACCCTTATTTGAGTCATTAATCTCACGAGCAAGAATGCTTTTTTATTATAGTTATATAGAAAAATAAACGTTGAACCTTCATTTTTCATATTTTGAAAACACACTTTCCATTCATGAACGTGACTGTCATGTTCTTTTCTTCTACGCATTTGAAGCTAAGCACAGGAATCAGTTGCAGACTTACAATTATGTCTAAGTATTAGTATAGATTTTAAGGCTTGCAAAAACAAAACAAGTAGTAAGTTGTGTTTGTGCTCAGAAGACAAAATTTGCCTGTGACATAAGAAGAGGTAGATTTTCAACGCTGGGAGCACTTCAGAAATTATTTCATCTGACTAGGCTGGTAGCAAACAGATATTTATGTAAAATCAAATCGCAAGTATGTAAAATGAGTACCATCCTCCGAATAGCGCGGCGGGTTGTACCGTTTTCCCATCACTATTTCTCGGTTGTCCTCTAACCAATCCAACAGATTAATTGTAGATGACTATTTCAGAGTACTATAGCACTAGTAAAGAAAATAGTTAGATTTTCCAAAAGACAGAAATAACGGTGGGCAGTGCAGTAAAAACATGGTACATAATGGCAAACAAACTGATTTTGAACTATGCATTTGCTGGCGATACATGACAGTTACGTTAACAGTTAACTCATGCATTGGTTTTGGCATCGAAAGCTCTCAATTAATAACTGTGGAAGTGCATTTAGAACACTAAGTTGAGAGCACGCAATAAGCTAATATGCGATAAGCAATAAGCTTCAAATGCGTAGAAGAAGAACATGACAGTTACGTTCATGAATGGAAAGTGTGTTGTATGTATGTATGTATGTAAGGTAGCCACCATCCCTTCAAGACTTGTCTTGTATGCAGCTCCACTTAATAGTTCATGAATGCAAAGTGTGTTTACAAAAAATTAAAAATTAATTTTCAACGTTTATTTTTCTTTATAATTATAATAAAAAAGCATTCTTGCTCGTGAGATTGCATCTAAAAAAAAATTAATTACTCAAATAGGGGTATTATCGAAAACAACAAATCAAGAAGGGACAGGTACAATCGCGTCATCTGCCGCTCAAAGGTAATTGCTTCGAACGAATTTGATAGCAAAGATTACATCCTCAGAAGAAAGGTTTGAGTATTTGCTAATTTGTCTATGCGTTGCTTCCAGCTTCACTCAAGCGCAGCGCTATTGTATCTGTCGCTTGGATTCTGGAACAGTTGCCAGTCTTCTTGATATGATGTATTCGGTATTATTCAAGTAGCAACTGTCATCCACAACTGCAGTTTTGCATACCTGCTAATCTATCTGATTTCATCGTACTTCTTAAGCACGTTGTGGCTGTATTCCATAGGCACGTATTTTACACATTTAGGATCATAATTTAATGATGGACAGAAGTAAATATATGAGCTAGTTATGATTCATATAATGAGAATCAAGCCCAGAACATGTGAAAAATAACATAACAATATCCCAACAAACAATTCACAGTCACCAATAAGCATACACATGGAATAAATGCTGTATAACAGTGTACAATGCTGAATAACACAGGATGTCGAATTATGTGCTGAAAAAGCTCATTGAGATCGATAGATGCGCCTTTATTTCGCCGTTTGCTCTGATATGACTAATTTACTTATTAAAAGCTTTATAAACGTTGACTGTCTTCCTGATTCAGAACCAGAAGTTTGATCTAATAACAAACTGAATAAGTGTAATTTGCACATACATTGTCGCTTTAATTCGACTGTTTTCAATTGCTTTAATAAAATGCTTTATTAGGCGTCTTATAAATGTTTCCTAGCTCCATTATTAGATATTATTGCATTGCTTTACAATATTGCTGAATAAAGGTGAATACAGTCAGCAAAATAGCTCTTATACCACTATGCGTCCATGTTTTAATTGAATGCTTTGTAAATGATTTATAAACGACGTATTAGATTCATTATTCCACAACACTGCCCAACAAACAATTCAGAGTCACAAATAAGCATATAGATTGAATAAATGCTTTATAACAGTGTAAAATGCTGAATAAAACGGGTTGTCAAATTATGTGCTCAGAAAACCTCATTGAAATCGATGATGCGCCTTTATTCCGCTGATTGCTCTGAATTGATTAATATACTTATTAATATCTATACAAACGATGACTGTCTTCCTGATCCAACACCAGAAGTTTGATCTAATAACACACTGAATAAGTGTACTGACGCTTTAATTCGACTGTTTTAAAATGTTTTAATAACATGCTTAATTATACGCGTAATAATTGTTTTCTAGCTCATTCCATTGCATTGCTGAACAATATTGCTGAATAATGGTGAATACAGTCAGCAGAATAGCTCTTATACCACTATGCGTCCATGTTTTAATTTCATGCTTTACAAACGGCGTATTAATTCATTATTCCACAACACTGCTTCAGGCTAGCAACAAAACGAAATTGGTAGCATAGTGGTTACCGTTTCCGCTTTCCAAGTAGAAGGTCGTAAGCTCAATCCCAGCCTCAACCCTTTTTTTATTTATCGTAATCATAGATCGTATAACTCACGACAACCAATTCATCGATCTTTCGAAAAGAATAGCATCCTTTCCATCGAAATTTAGAAAGATGGAGAGGTAACGTTGGTCTCATGCTTAACAATTATGAATGAATTAATCATTCTCACATCTCCTTGTATTAGCTAGAGTTACGGCTGGGAGTACTGATAGGTTTTCAGATTCAAACTTTTATTACTTATTTAGCTGCCCACCCATATGATGTATTCTAGGATAGCTCAGATGGCAAGGCAAGTGGCTGGTGATCAGAAGGCCATGGTTCAAATCCCATCTAACGACATGTGTGTATGTATGTGTATGTATGCATGTAATAAATGTTCTAGCATCTATGTGTGGAGGGTGCGCGTGCTTCGACAGAAATAATGTGACACATCAACCACTAACGAGAACAAACCATGCTCTTGTACCGTTCTTATTTTCGGTAATTATCCCGTAGTTGAATAATCGTTTAATAAATGTATAATAGTGTCCAATTAAACATTATTTCACATGAGAATCCTTTATTTAAGAAAGAAATGATGTCTAGTAAACGCTGAATACTCAAAAATTTGATCGAATTAGCTCTGTCACAACTTTTGTAATTCGAATAAAATCTTCTCGACATACCTTATTCAACACCAAATATTTCGATGTAGTGGTTGAATAAATTCTCCAGATTTGTGTGAACAAAGCCTGAACAGAAGTTATTATTAAAAATAGTACAAGTATTAATAAGCATGAAGTGGAACAAAATCGTCAAGAAGTCGTTTCTTCAATAGGCAATTGTTTGTTGGGATTATTGTGCCATCAGCATGAAAGAATTCAAGAACAAATAAAAAATATATTAAATAGCATTGATTTTTCACCAGAAAAGCTCAAAACTACCTCTCACTCATCTGGTCATATCTCAAAAACTATTTGTTCAAATAATTTGCCCTTGGAAACACATCAAGTACAAGAGTTTTCCAAAGTGTGGTGAAAATTTGAGCCCAAAATATTAAGAAAGATATTTTTTATCTCACTTCAGTCGAAAGAGTTAGCCTTGTGATAAAAACGAGAATTAGTTAAGTTTTGCAATTTCTCCTACTTCGGTTGGCGCGAAAAGGACCATACAAGTTTTGTTAACACAAGATGATAGGCCCTTCAATTGTTACGTTAGGTAGTGATAAATATAGTAATTGAGAATATGTCCCTCGAATATATGTGGTGGTAAACTATAACGAACAAAGTTTGGTGCACAGGTAAACAAATGAGGCACGCTACGTCTCTGAGTCAGACAATTCGATTGTGAGAGATTTAACGAAATCTTGTTTTTAACGGCATTCCATGAAATATTTCTAGACAGTAATACCATAGAGGTAACTCTAAGACAAGAAGGTCCCGAAGAAACGTGCTCAACTTTTTGGCTCAGCTCTGGTACTCTCTTCGGTCCCAAGCTAATCGATTCACCCCTTGAAACATGGGAAAATCCACTAACCCCTCATTTTATCTGTCAAACTTTCATAGCGAATCAAAACAAACATTGTGTAGTAGTAGAATTTCGACTAGAATGGGGTACTTTAATCGTTTGCTTGGGACCAATAGGCTAGTCAAGTAGTGAGCCAATTTAAAATCGTTAGTTTCGAATTGATTGTTGGTAATACGTTGCAATTTAGTGATTTAAAAGTCATTCAGTTATGCTTAAAATTTCAACTTACCTATAGGAAGGATAGCAACAAAAACTTAATATGATAGCAAAACGAAGCCCATTTGAATCAAATAGAAGCCAATCGGTCTATTTAATACGCATAGCATTCCATCAACCAGAAACTCATCAAAGAACGCCTCATCGCCACCTTTGAGTAAGTAGCTGAACCTCTCGGTCCTGCTCAGCATAATCCAATTAGAACCATTCTAATCACCCTAGTAGTGGAACGTTTCCTTTTCCTCAAAAACTACACACATAAATCGATCGATTCAACGTGTGAGCATCATATATGTAGCTGCACATGAGCTAGCAGCATACATACATCCACAACGAGTCTCCGGTCCCGTCCTTCTCGCAGTCGGAGCCGGAAAAGTACCGCCGTCCGTACGCAAAGGGAGAATCGTATCAAAAGGCAACGAGATGATGTATGCGCGCTCGCCGGACTGCGATCGCACAGAAAGAGCTATACCCACCCCAGCTATCAAACCACCCACCCACCCGTATATATCCATGGTTTCCATCTAGAGGAGAAAACTACAGGACAAACAGGTCGGGACGGCACATATGAGGATGCGGGACCAGAATATTCAGCGCACGTCCATAAATCCTTCTTCGGATGTTGCCTTTCTCGCTCTGCTGGCTGGTTGGTGGGTTGACCTGATTGGATTCCACTTTCTCTTTCTGGCTAGCAGTCCAAGCAATGGGTTCAAAGAAGGGTGAATGGGAAATCCACTTTTGGATTCTTTTGATTGTGGGCTGCTGCCGGTGCTGGTCGGTTGATACGGCGGCGATGGGAAGCGAGGGTGGAAAATGTTTATTTTTCCATCTTTTTCGATGCTGGGGATTTCCTTTGTTTGCAGGTCCTTTCACTCGGCAGCAGGGATGCTGGTGAGCGGGGGAGTCAAGCGCTTCCATTTTGCCGTTCTGAAGAGCAGCACCAAACCGTTATTCGAAATGGGCTTTCGTCTACGCATGACAAAGAGTAGAATACGGCGCTGCCGGTGGTCAGCAGTGTGTGATGATGATGACGGCGATGATGATGATGATGATGACGATGATGATGGCTGGCGAATATGTGGAATGTACCGTACCTACATGTGGGGGATGAGAGGATCGATGAAGGATACTCGTGGACATGCGCTTGACTTGGTTAGATTTTGCTTGTGGAGTTTGAAAATGGCCTCGGAAAGGCTTTCATACTGCAAGAAACAGAATCATGACTTTAGTTTAATGTTCTAGAAATGGTAACGATTTTTTAATTATACTAGTTTACAAATAAAAGTAAACAAATTAACTCCAATATATGACCTTTGATCCTTATGTAAAAACGTGCGCAGAATCCAAAAATGTAGTCAAAAAAAATATCAGTGTTATAGTTTTCTAGACACAGCTAAAAAATGAAATTTCACGTATAAAAAAGTTTGAAAAATACAAATATCTTCATCTGTAATAAATCTATAACTAAAACTATTATTTTAACGCCAAATTAAATTTGCTTCCTTCTTATTGGACATCATTATATAGTTAGATTAGTAGTAATTCGAATGAAATGGTCGCAAAGGTCATTAAAGAAAATACTTTAATTACACGATCACTTCTGTTAGCAAGTTATGACATTTCTTGAAGTTTTCAGAGATCTTTGGTGAGCCTTACAGATAACCTTATACTTATTTTAAGAAGCATCAGTATAGAATCCTTTTGAATTTAAAAAAAAAGTGTCGATTGAACCAGTAGTTATCTTCATTTCGTTTGAGATTTGCACAGCCATACCAAAGATTTTTTTTGTTTTCTTGATTAAAGAGGCTTTACTGCCGCTCATGGCCAGTCCGTTCCATAGCACAAATCAGCAAGCCGAGAAAAATACGGTTTAAGTTTACATCGCACCATTGCTTCTTATGTAATGGGACAACCCGTTTTGCTGTTTTTTTTTCATAATTTTTTCAGAGCAAAGTTGTTGAGTTCATCCAGTATTATTAAAATATGACAAAAACGCAACTGGGACCGACTTGCGATGAGCAGTAGTTTAACACACCAAAGGTCTAAAATCATGTAAAGGGTGCTACGATCCAACTTGACGCATTTATTTAAGTCGAACATTTGAAAAACTTGAACAACCCTCATTTTGTAAATATGTGCATGCAGAATGATGCCTCTATTTAGATTTTGACAATAATTGTTTTTCAGCGAGGAGCAAGCATGAGGAGCAACGCATTGAAACTTTGCACGTGCATTGTGAAAATCAGAACTACTCGCACGCTGACAGACTTCAAATAGAATATGATGGCATTTGTTAAACGGTTTTCGGTCACTCATAAGCTTTATATATTTTTTTAGTAAAAGTAGAAGGGTCTGTGCCTAGGGGCACGAACGGAAGCTTGAAGCAAATGTGAAGAGCATTTAGTTCTTTGAATTGATCAATCATCAATTATCTTAACTCTTTCTGTTTTTATTTGTAAGCGTATCAAATTTGTAGTAATCTTTTTCAAAGAGAAAGTTGATTAAGAGAATCAATCAAAATCACTTGCATCCCTGCTTCCAAGTTTGGTTACAAGATTACAACTCTGGAGAGCATTTTGTGTGGTCGTTGGGGGCTTGTGGTTCTGAATATGGACAAACAAGCACAGATACATTCTATTCCAACTGTTTACTGATGTAAGCTTGAAGGCCCTGAAAAGGGCCGTTTTATTGAAGAGGACATCCATGGCCACTTACGCTTGGCGTGTTTAGTGTAGGTGACAGCATCACGGACCTCATTTTCCAGGAACACCTTCAGCACACCTCGTAGATCAGACCGGAGATACGTTTGACACCACCACGGCGAGCCAGACGACCGATGGCGGTTATCTCGAACTTTGCGATAACGCTTGGCACCTCATTTACCAGACCTTTTCCTACTTTGCCACGACCAGTCAATCGTTGCTTGTTGGGTGTGAAGGAGTGGACTAGCCACCACCTTCCTACTGCTGCTATTGCTGTTCACCACGCCGTCCGAAGCTAAAATGAGCTAATGCCATTTTTTAGTAGTAAAATTATGTTTATTTCTGTTGATTATGTTAGTACATTGATTTATCATATTAATTGATTAGCTTACCTGGCTCTTCATATTTGTTTAATTTGATATTCCAATTGATTAGTTGCGATTTTCAACTAGTTTACAGAATACCCCTTTGGGGATGTGTTTTATTTGAATTGAAAAAAAAGGAGAAGGGTCTGTGCCTAGGGGCACGAACGGAAGCTTGACGTAGGCCGCTAGTGGACGCAACAAATGTTAACATTTAGTTCTTTTAATTGATCAATCATCAATTATCTTAACTCTTTCTTTTTATTTGCAAGCGTATCAAATTTGTAGTATTTATTTCAAAGAGAAAGTTGACGAAGTGAATCCAAGGGACTGTCAACCTGAGTATTTTCGATTCATCTACCCGACTTTAAAAGGTGTATTTTGATTTTTTTGTTATTTGTGATTTTTTAAGTTTTGTGCATTTTGGTATTAAAGGTATTAAATTATATGAATGGGGCGGGGCGGAAAGTATCATTTGTGCAGATAATGTAAAGAAGGAGGGACTTCGAGAGATTGAACTCGTGAGAGCTAATTTTATCACAGATTTGATTTTATTGGCTTTCTGGGGACTGAATATACACCCAAAGCGAATTATTCCCACTTCTCTCAAACTCTATATGGATTTTTAACACTTCCTACCAGCGTGTTCTGGAAAACGGTCGGACGATGATTAATCTCACCAATACATTCGGGCCTACAAATCCACACCTTCTATAGAGACCAGGTTGAGCCTTGATAGCTAGCTGCTTGCGGGAACGGATGACCTTGACAAATGTCCAAATAATACTCTTATCAAATTTATGGTGGTCCTGAAAAGGACCGTTTTGTAGTGATGGTTGAGCAATGCTGAGCTGAGCACGACGAGCTACTGACTCCGATTCTAGCCTAGCGGTGGGACTTCTTCCTCCTTCTCTATGGTTGCTCATATGAGCTCTGCAGCTCTCTGCTTGCAGGCAGCCTTTCGTTGTTGTTGTTGTTGTTGTTGAAAGCACTCTGATCTTTAAATGATCTTTATTTCTTGTGTTTGTGTGGTTTACATGTATGAATTTTCAAGTGACACAGTTGCGTCTTTTCAACTTTAGTACATTTGACATTTTACTTATTAATTACAGTTCCTAGTCCTATCAGGCCTGTTTTAGAGACTGACCACCTTGGTGGGATTGGTTTGTTTTAAATTGAAAAAGGAAACTACTTATAACTACTATTTACAACTACAACTACTATATACACCTAACCTACTATACACAAATTGCTTATCAAAGCATGTTCTGATAAATTACATTTTTGTGCAAATTGAGTCTTAATTTCGTTAATTTTGGAATCTATTTTGGCAATGCCTGCCTCTTCATGTAAATTTGTTATTCTAGTGTCGAAAGGACGATCAAGAACCATCCTCAGCACTCTATTCTGAGCGACCTGAATTTTGTTCCTGTGAGTCTGTGCACATGATTCCCACACCGGAGCTGCGTAGAGGATCGCAGGTGCTATGATTTGTTTGCAGACAGCCAGTTTGTTCACCCTTGAGAGGCGGGATCTGCGGCAAATCAGCGGATACAGACATCTAACCAAGGCAGAACACTTGATTACAGTTTTCTCTACATGCGAACGGAAGAGGAGCTTTTCATCGAACAACATCCCGAGATAGGTAACTTCGGAAGACCACTCAACCCTTGTGCCATCCATAATTACAGTACAAGATGGAGCCGGTTTCAGTTTGGGCGATTGCCGATGGAGGAACATGATCGCTTGTGTTTTGGAGGCATTGATTTTGATTTTCCACGTGGTGGCATAATCAGCAAAGGCGTTAAGGCATCGTTGAAGTTTGTTCGTTATTTCGCGAGGCATCCTTCCTTTGACGGCTATTGCGGTATCATCTGCGAACAGGAAGAACACGCAACCGTCACCGAGGGGAGGAATGTCAGAAGTATAAATGCTGTAAAGCAAGGGGCCCAGCAAACTGCCTTGCGGGACTCCTGCTGGGATGGAAAACGTGTCTGAAAGACAACCATTCAACGATACCTTAAACGACCTTTGCTGGAGGTAGTTACGGGTGATTTTAATAAGATGTAAAGGAAAGTTGAAGTTACAAAGCTTGTACACAAGTCCATCATGCCAAACATTGTCAAACGCCTTTTCAACGTCTAACAAGGCCATGGCTGTGGACTTGGATACAGCTTTGTTACTTCGGATGTTATTCATCACCCGTACTAGCTGGTGATTGGTGGAGTGCCCCTTTCTGAACCCAAACTGTTCCGGAAGGAGAATGTTATTTTCCTCGACAAACTTGAGCAAACGATTGAGAATGAGTTTCTCGAACAATTTGCCCAGCGCTGAAAGGAGGCTGATGGGTCTGTAGCTTGAAGGCAATGTTGGATCCTTACCGGGTTTGCGGATTGGTATGATTTTAGCTACTTTCCAGATGCTTGGAAAGTAGTGCAGTTCCAAACATCTGTTCAAGATAGCGGTTAGAAGAGACTGCACTTTCATGCTGAGTCTCTTCAAGATCAAATTGAATATACCGTCAAACCCGGGAGCCTTCATGTTCTTGGTGCATTTCAGCGCTGAGCAAATTTGTTGTACTGTAATCATATCCGCCGGAGGCACGACACAAGGGGAGGCATCTAGGTTTTGAACGAATTGCGCAGCCTGGTTTTCGAGCGGACTTTGGATAGTCGAGCCAAGCAAATGCGATGAAGCCGATCGTCATCATTTTCGACTTTGAGAGGTGGAATGGGTTTGGGATGATTTTTCAGGACCTTGGCTACCTTCCAGATTCTGGACAACACGCCCGAAACTTTCATTTTGGAGTGAGTCCATTCTGGAAGCAATCTGCCTGTTCAGATCGGCCATTTCACGTTTTTTGCCCAGATCTCCAGTCCTCTGAAACTGGCGTCTACGAACATTTCTCAGGCGAATCAAAAGTTGGGTGTGGGAATCAATAGCAATAAACTTACCCCTCACAGGAACTCGTCGGACGCACGCCTCGTCACCTACGGTTATGGCTTGGTGGAGTCCTTCCAACGCTCGGTTGATGTCCTCCACGGTGTTAAGCGGCGGGTTGTCGATGATGTGTCTGTCTACCACGCGTCCAAACTGGGCCCAGTTTACGCGGTGGTAGTCCTTGTGCAGACTTGGAGCAGGGGCCACGTTGTAGCCCATTTCAGCCACCACCGGTTGGTGGTCGGAGCTGAGTTCGTTTAAGGCTACCGGGTTGGACAAGCTGGTATTTGACAGGAACAGGTCTAGCGTCGATGGGTTGCCCGCCGGAGAGATGAATGTTGGCTCATTCGAAAACCAAACGGAGTACAGCCCATGCTGCGAGTGGTCGAACAGCAGACGACCGTTCTGGTTCTGCTGGTAGTTCCACCAGGCCTCATGGCGAGCATTTAGATCTCCTCCGATTACGAAGCGGAAACCGGTACGGGTGATGGTGGTCAGGTCCTTCTTGAATTTAGCCGCTAGTCCACTGCTGGCGGCACACTGTCGAGGGCAGTAGACGGCAATGAACTGGACGTATCCAGTCGACGACTCCACCTCCACCCCAAGGGCCTCGATGATAGAGGTGCGGATATGGGACAGATTGTGGTATTTTATTCCTTTCTTGACGACGACCGCAACACCACCCCCCCTGGAGCTGGTGCGATCAAGCCGGATAATGTTGTGGTCAGGCAACCAGAAGCTGTCGCCGGACTTTAGATGGGTCTCGGTTAGAAGACCCACGTCGATGCTGTGCTTGCGGAGGAAGTCGGCAAGCTCAATCTTTTTTGCTCTTACAGAGCAAGCATTCCAGGTGACGATAGTTAGCGGTTTAGACGCCATACTGGATGATGAACTTACCGAGCACTTGGATCTGTTCAGGCTTATTGTGGCACTTACGAAGAGCACATAATCCACAACAAATTTCATATGTAAACGCCGATTGAAACAATCATTTCGACGTCACTATAAGGGTGATTGATTAAACGAAAGAAACAAATCGTGCGGAATGAAAGCCAAGGAAAAACTAATTGCACCAATATATTCAGGCCTACAATTCCATACCTTCTATAGACAGGTTGAGCCTTGATAGCTAGCTGCTTGCGGGAACTGATGACCTTAACCAATGTCCAAATAATACTCTTTAACAAATTTTTGGTGGCCCTGAAAAGTACCGTTTTGTAGTGATGGTTGAGTAATTCTGAGCTGGGTGTTCAACACGGATGCGGCTGTCGAGCTGTATGTCGTTTGGAGCGAGGGTGACACGCTTGGCATAGATAACCGACCCGCAGCGACTCACGAAGAGCTACAGATTTCGATCCATAGCATAGCGGTGCAGCTTCTTCCTCCTTTGATGGTTGCTTATGTGGGCTCTGCAGCTCGCTGCTTGCGGGCAGCCTTTCGTTGTTACTGGAGAACAATTTTCAACGCCACACGCCAAAAGCACTGCTACTGCTGCTACTCATTTCGACGACCGAACACCACCACACAGTGGTGTGGTCGTTGGGAACGTGTGGTTCTGAGTATGGCGATGAGTGTGCAAAATATTACGCAATTCCATCCTCCCTATTCGCACGCACCCGAGGATCGGAGGCGAATGCCACTTCGACTTGTTTCGTCTACTTACTACTCTCTGACGACTGTGCTGGGGAAGCAGCATATGCATGTAGGTAATTGGTGGATTTGTTAGTTAATTCGACGCTTTTGGACAATGCTGGACATTTACCAGTTTTTCAATAGTTTCTTGTTGAAAATCAACATTCGGAAGCATTGTTATCGATGCGTAGCCATATTCTGATCGATTGGTGATAAAATTGTTGAAATTGAACCAAGGGCAGCTGGGTATTAACGTTCAAAATCTTTCTTAATTTGTTACATGTTCCATTTTCGGTTTTCACAAAGTGTACCCCCATATAGAAATCAAAGACGTAGTCCTACGTCAAAAAAGCATGCTTTATTGTACGTAGCCCCCCTTTTATCTAAGGGGCTACCCCCTATGACCTTCACATGCCGAATTTGGAATTTCTGTTTCATTTGTATGGGAGCCCCCTTTAAAGATGGAGAGCGGTCTCGAACCATCATAAAAACCTTGCCCTGCCCCAAAAACCCCTGCATACAAATTTTCACGCCGATCGGTTCAGTAGTTTCCGAGTCTATAAGGGTCAGACAGACAGACAGAAATTCATTTAAATATATATATAGATATGGCGGTAGCCTAGGCGGTCAAGTCCTTGTTTTGTGAGGGGGGTTACCTTTCAGGAATATTTTGAAGCAAGTTTTTTTTCTTGTTTCATAATTCCATCAGGTGCGCGTGGATATGGATTCTGATACGAGCGTCTTCCAAATTTCATTTGTACCGTTGAGAATAGTGTGTAGATCCAATGCAATAATAGTTTGGCAAAACCAAACTCCATCTCTCACCCCAACTCAACACACAAATCTCAGAAACTACAAAGTTTCCGTGCATGTAAGTGTAATGACATGTATGCTGCAGGCCAAATCCTTTTAGTTTCTGATATCTGTGCCGCCAAAAATTCGAAGTGGCATGGCAAAATAAACAAAATAGCGGCCATTTGTTGATTCCATCAACTTTCGCCTTTTATCTCAAAATTTAAATATAAATATCTTGTTCTCTTTTGGCTGAACTTATTTTACAGTGACTGATTGTTAAACGTCAAAAAAATCTTCAATTTTTTACATTCTTGTAAATTTTTACGGCTGCAGCCAAGATATTCAAATAAATTAGACAACTTTTATGTAATTTTGTTTTGTTATGATCAGTGTTGGCAAAATCAGCATTCAATTGATATTTTTCCGCTCTCATGCGCTCGCAATATAACGCGTGATATTGGAACAAACTATCATGCTTGATATTGATTTTACAAGCTCCTTTGATATTGCGAGACTATTCACAACGTGCAAAAATCAAGCTGAGAGTTGACTCGACACAAAAATGATTCCATTGCACATCGTTTTCTTAGAAAAAGAAAGCATAGCTGGCTATCTCTTTTTAATCTTCACCGATGGCAGACGCAAAGGGACTGCTGAAAGCTGTTATGGAAGTTTCGGTTGCATTCGGGTGTAAAGCTAAAATCATTAAACTCAATCTCACCACAGTTTGGTGAGTTTTGTTAGCTTGATATTCCGAGCTGCGATATCACAGCTTGCAAAATCAACCGCAGTTGTTTGCTTGTTGATTTTTGTCTACGAAAATCAAGCGTGATCTTGGGCGTTGATGAGATTTGATTTTTTGATATTTTCCCAACACTGGTTATAATCAATTAAGCTGAAATTGTTATGCAGAACCAAACTATGGTGAATTTTGTGTGGACAAAAAATAATTAAGAATAAGGATCTTGAAGTATTTCGAATTTCAAAACTGCTTCTTTTTTAATCATTTTTAACCATATCGTCAATTTCCGGCATAAGTTTCAAAAAGTTTGACCTTTTGTTCACGCAAAATTCAGTATATTTGTGTTTCTGCGCCAAAATTTCAGCTCAATTGATCATAACAGAAAAAAGTTACAGCACGTCAAATTTGGCTAGTTTGTAAACAAAATTCGGCCTTTGGTGTTTTTTTATTGACCGCAGGTGCCCGAAGGTGCTGATTGAACCCATGCCCGTTGGAGGGAAAGGCGGTATCACTTAACACTACACCACCGGCACCGCTATGTTTCGCTTTCGTATTACATGGTTTCGTATCGACCATACATAATTTCATATCTCCTGCCCTTAATTCCACGAGCGTTCTTTATGGATCAGAGAAGGACGGTGATATATTAAAACTTATCCAGAAATCATTGATACCAAACCAGGTCAAAACCTATCAAATGAGGTCGTGTTGCCAAAAACGGAAAGGCACTGTATTAATACTTTAAACTGCCTCAGTTCCATCTTTTCCTGCTGCAGCCGATTTAATAAACTCGGAAGTGAACCGAACAGGTGTTAACCTTCGAAGAAAGCGGCGAACATTCAACATAGAACTTGACTTGAAAAAAAACGAACAACAATAATACTAAAAACGATTAACTCCCAGTTGAGAAGTTGAAAATGAGCCAACACTCAACGCCACTGATCCCCGACTCAAAAGACACGAAGGTGGAGGCGGATGGTACAGATTTTTTTCACTCCACCTCTCCTTAAGCATCTTTCACTTCATCAGAAAACCAAACGAAAAAAAAAAACACCGCCAAGAGAAGGCAGTGGTGAGGAAAAAAAATCTAATTAAAAGAAGACGAGGAAGTTGTAGGTGGAATGGGATGGGCTCTCGCGGCACACTTCTCTGACGTCTTGCATCGCCGGGGAAAAACTCTCGCGCGATTTATGCTTCGGGGGTTGTACGTGGCCGAGTGGTTTGAGAACGCGGAAAGGAGGAGAGTCGTGAGGAAAAAAAGCAGTTTTTTTTTCAAACACCAATCGAAAAAACACTCCTCACAAGTCGCGACTTGGCGTAGGTTATGGTTTTTATTAACTCAAGTTTTGCGTTCAACGCTGCATGTTGGCGGGAGGAGGAGGCTAGAGGCGGCTGGACCCGGCTCGACAGATTTTTTTTTCTTTTAATGAGTTTTTTTTTTCCGTAAAGTTTGTCTGATCAACTGGCGGCAAAAAGGCATTCCCATCCCTCTTCAGGGCAGCAAGTCGTCTGGATGTATTTTTTGCTTGTTTTAGATGGTGGTAGTATGCTTCCTCTGCTGGATTCATTCATAACTTGCCCGCGACTGGGGTGTGAGGAAATCCTGACGCGCGTGGGAGGAATCTCAATTGGAGTATTTTTTTTTCCTGGTTTGCTCTCATTTACTCCTGTTTTCATTGGCCATTTAAACGCATAATAAGAGAGTAATGAGGGATAAAGTAGCGGAATTATTTAATTATCGGCTAATCCGGGTGCAATGGGGAGAAATTATGGAAATATTTGTAATTATTGCAACTGCAGTGGTTGCGCGTGTGCCACGAATAGAAGGTTTCGTTTGTTTTTGGTACAATTACAAAATGTTAATCTGGATAGCTGGAGGGCAATGGTGTTGTTTGTTTATTAATTTATTTGATAAGGCTCAATCGAATTAACTTTACAGAGCCAAGGATTCTTATTCACTATACAAAACATCGTAAAACTATAGTCAAAAGGTACAACACAATAAACACTTTATTTTCCGCTGTCCAATAAGCCTCATCCACCAAAACGGGAGTCGCTTCCAGTGGTTTCATTGTATGGCAGATTCGCACACGAGGGTCAGAGCGCTTTCATTGCAGCAATGGACGCAAAACGTGGTCATCACTCACATACTTATCACGAAATGGTTGCTTTCCAATGAACTGCTCACGAAGAACAATGAGGAGGACCCCAGCCAGCAATTTTGTTAACATTACTGAATTGTTACTCTGCTATGTGAATCTTTATTCGGTAAAAATAAATCGTATAAAGTGCATAGAATTCAACTATACCTACAAATCTGGAGGCTATATACGTGCATGTGGAAAAAGACTCCTACATTCTATAATTTCATATGATTCAATAGGGTACTTTATACAACTCCATGTATAGCTTTTTCTTGCATCTAATATGATTTGGTATATGCCAATATCTAATTTAATATGTTATTTGTACGACTTTCAAATTGCATCTCTAAAATTATGGCAGACCAAAAAGCAAAAAGCATGAAAAAATACCTTTTAAATGAACCTTCAATTTTCTATAGTTATTGGGGATATTGGTTTGAATATAAGTTGTAAATTGAAATATAATGAGTTATCTTTTGAAATGATGAACATATTTAAAGCATAAAGTCAATATTACCTGTTATACCTACTTTCAAACCAAAGATCTCCGTAGTCCTGCTGCGATCCTCGCTGGCATATGAGCACGTATATTCGAAGCAATAAATTTAAAATTATGATGCCTCGCTTGTATTCGAGATTAAATCTAATTCGATCTGGTGCATTATATGATATCATTTCTCCTCTATCTGAAACTGCTTAGAGCAGTGCAGATTGCATTATACAATCTTGTTCGCCATGATATCTGACTTATTATCTTATATAATTTCAACTGTACATGAATGTGATTCTATTTTAATTTGCAACAAACATGGTTCCCAGAGAAACATCAATGAGTACAAATTTGGGTTTGGTTGGTTGGTGTGAAGTGCTCGTAATATCTGGAAGGTAGGTGATATTTGAGCAGAACTACACAGGAAAAAAACCCATCCAAAGAGATATGTGGTCCCATTTGCACATACAACGATGAATTTCACTTTGAAACCTCAATATTTACAAAGAGCTTTGCTGAAATTTCTTGCTTTTCCTAGACACTACATTTAACTTTTTTAGCCATCGATCCAGTTCGCCATGTATTGCCGCATTACTCCTAGTTCCAGTAAATGTAATGCATCGGCAACAATTGAGTTCTCAGCTTCGCATCTACTTTTGGAAACACCATGGCTCTCGTATCTGGAGAATATTTCCCCTTGGCAGTGTATTTAATTCATATTTCCCGTTTAAGTTTTCAACGCTTTTTTATAAATGCTCGAATTTTCAATGAAATCCGGTGGTTATCTATGAGTACTCCAGAATCCAAAAATAGCAGTAGCTCTTGTATCATCGGTGACAAAAATTCATCAGCATCCACGGATTTACTCGCTCCATAGTAAATTCCGATAGTCATTGGCTGAATATGAATATTGGCAACAATTGGCTGTTACTTTTTGTTTGTTATGATCCAATATTTTGTTTTGACAATATGACTGAAACTGATCTTATGTACACATATATAAGATCATCAACATTTTAAAATAGAACGCGTTGAATAACTCCTTATTGACATCAAACGAATGAATAATAAATTTTCATCTTAAGGAATTTCAACCAATTTGAAATTGCATCTTATGCAACATCAACTTGATTTGGACATTTATACTATTTTAAACGAACATCCTTATACGATTTGTGGTTTGCTGGGACCACACAATAGTTTCTGTCGAGTAAGCATACGATCACGTGACACACATCGACAGTGGCCTGCTTCTGTTGACAGCAAAGTGAACATTGGCAACGGTTTTGGAAGTACCGTATGCGTGATAATGTTTGCACCATTGAGCAATGTCAAAATTAAAAAAAAAAAAAAAAAAAAGAAAAAAAAAAAAAAAAATCTCACAGTCCGCATCGTGCTCTCTTGCCGTGCGGATCTATTTGCTTTTTGCTTAAGGAAGTGTTACTACTACCTAAAGCTACAACAAATTTAAACAGCACTTTTCAGTGCTCAACCTGTAAAAATTTTCTACCTTGTTCAACTCCTCTTCGATCCTTGTTTGGACCCTACCCGAGGTAATCCTTCTTGGATATCGATTTGGAACATTCCTCTTCGATCCTTCAGATTCTTATAGTAATCTGCTTGGAAGTCGATTTGGATAAAAATTTACTGCCGCCATGGCGCCTAAACGCAAAAGAAAGGGGCAAACTCTTGACCCCCCTTCTGATGAAATTAATTTGAGTAATCAATTTGATTTGCTCACGGATGATGAGAATGATCCATCATCCAAGAAAAATTCTAGTAAACTTTCCCGGCTTAATGCCAAGAAGGAAAAGATTCCCCCTATTGTGATAACCACTACCGATTTCCATGCTCTTCGCATGGAACTTTTGAATTTCGTGAAAGTTAAGTTTTCACTACAAATTGGACGTCGGGGTGAATGCCGTGTATTGGCTGAAACCTTGGACGGATTTAAATGTCTTTTCAAGTATCTTACTGAGAAGAAGCACAAATTTTTTACTTACGACACCAAAACTGAACGTGTGTTCAAGGTTGTCATGAAAGGACTGCCCAGTGGTGAATCCCTGGATCAGATCAAAGATGAACTGGCAAAATTACTTGGAGTTGTGCCACTCCAAGTAATCAAAATGAAAATGAAATCCCGTCCTGGCGATTCACGCAACGGGATTTCTAATGATTTTTATTTAGTTCACTTCAAGTCTAGTGAACTAAACAACCTTAAGGCCTTAGAAAAAGCTAGCCTTATGCTCCATGTCCGAGTGAAGTGGGAACACTTCAGGAAGACTGGAGGAAATTTCCAAAACCTCACTCAGTGCCGTAAGTGCCAGGGATGGGGTCACGGAACTAAAAATTGCTATATGCCAGCTAAATGCATGAATTGTGGTGATTCCTCTCACGCAAAGGACGACTGTCCTGTGAAGGAAGATCCTAAGAAATTTAAATGTTCAAATTGTGGTGAAAACCACAAATCCAATTTTTGGGAATGTAAGACTCGCAAAGCGATCCTACAATCTCGTTCTAAGCGACAGGTAGGAAACGCTCAACGTTTCCGACCAGGTACAAATTCCTCTGCTGTTAACAACGGTCAGCGAGGAACAAATTCTACATTCGTACCCGTAGGTACAAATATCACCCCTGCTTCAAATTTTTCATCTGTACCTACTCCCTATCTGCTAACAATGTTCAGCGAGTTAATGGAGCTACCTATGCTGCTATTGCAGCGGGTAGAAATCAAAATACTAACCAACGTTCTAACGGAAATTTTGACAATTTTGACTTAGGAAGCATTACTGCTCCTAAAATGGAATTTTTACAGAATTCATTAATTGACATGATTTCTGATATGCTTAAATCTAACTCCATGTTTGATGCTATTCAAACTGGAGTAAAATTTGCTAATAATATTGTCATGACTTTAAAATTCAGTAATGGATTTTAAAGCATTAAACATTTTAAATTGGAATGCTCGATCTCTTAAAGATAATGAAGACGAGCTATTTAATTGAGAGTTCATAACGTGCATATTGCCGTTATAACTGAAACGTTCCTTAAACCTGGCCATAAGGTTAAGAAGGCCTCAAATTATTTAATTTATAGAAATGATCGTCTTGATGGACCCTGTGGTGGCGTTGCCATCATTATTCATAGACGAATCAAACACAAAATACTTTCTTCATTTGAAACCAATGTTTTTGAAACTTTGGGAGTTTCTGTTGAAACAAAATTTGGACAACTTACGTTTATAGCTGCCTATTTGCCATTCCAATGCGTAGGCCAGCAAAAGAATTTTCTCAAGGGTGACCTTCAGAAACTTACCCGTCATAGGTCTAAATTCTTCATTATTGGTGATTTTAATGCAAAACACCGCTCATGGAATAATGCTCAAAGCAATTCCAATGGTAATATTCTGTTTGATGATTGTTCTGCAGGTTATTACACTATTCAATATCCAAACAGCCCAACATGCTTTTCTTCTGCACGAAATCCCTCAACTATTGATTTGGTCTTAACTGATTCATGTCATCTTTGTAGCCAATTGGTTACCCATGCTGACTTCGGTTCTGATCACCTTCCAGTAACTTTTGAAATATCCCAAGAAATAATTTCTAATCCCAACAGCTTTACTTTCAATTACCATAGGGCTGATTGGGAGCAATATCGAACATTTATGGAATATAACTTGTATTCAAACATTCCTTTGCAAACCAAAGATGAAATTAATTATGCTCTTGAATCTCTGACTACTTCTATAGTTGAAGCAAGAGCTGCCTCAGTACCAAAATGCGAGGTTAAATTCGATTCAATTATAATAGACGATGATCTTCAGCTCTTGATCCGTCTTAAAAATGTCCGTAGGAGACAATTTCAAAGAACACGCGATCCTGCCATGAAAGTTATCTGGCGGGATTTGCAAAAACAAATTAAAAAGCGATTCTCTGCCCTGAGGAACAAAACTTTTGAAAATAATGTTTCTAAATTAGACCCGAGTTCCAAACCCTTTTGGAAACTCACAAAAATTTTGAAAAAACCTCAAAAGCCAATTCCAGCGCTTAAAGAAGGTGGTAAAATTTTGATCACAAATTTGGAAAAAGCTCAGAAACTTGCTAAGCAATTCGAGAGTTCCCATAATTTCAGTTTGGGTCTTACTAGTCCTATTGAGAATCAGGTTGCTGGGGATTTTCTGAATATTTTCTCTCGGGAAAATATTTTTGATGATTCCTGGGGGACTGATTTGGACGAAGTAAGGTCTATAACTAAAAAGTTTCAAAATATGAAAGCTCCAGGTGATGATGGAATTTTCTATATCCTCATCAAAAAACTCCCAGAGAGTACCTTGTCTTTCTTGGTAAAATTATTTAACAGATGTTTCCATTTGGCATACTTTCCTGATAAATGGAAAAATGCAAAAGTTGTTCCAATTTTGAAGCCGGATAAAAATCCAGCTGAAGCTTCTAGCTACCGTCCAATAAGTTTGCTTTCTTCAATAAGTAAACTTTTTGAAAAAATAATTTTGAATAGAATGATGCTTCACATCAATACGAACTCAATTTTTGCAGATGAGCAGTTTGGATTTCGCCATGGGCATTCAACTACTCATCAACTCTTAAGAGTTACCAATTTAATTCGTTCAAACAAATCTGAAGGCCACTCAACTGGAGTTGCTCTTCTAGACATAGAAAAAGCATTCGACAGTGTTTGGCATGAAGGTTTGATTGCTAAATTGAAAAAGTTTAATTTTCCACTTTACATTATGAAATTAGTTCAAAATTATTTAACTGACAGAACTCTGCAGGTAAATTATCAAAATTCCAAATCTAATCGACTACCTGTTAAAGCAGGAGTTCCTCAGGGTAGCATTCTTGGGCCTATATTGTATAACATTTTCACTTCGGACCTCCCTGATTTGCCTCAGGGTTGCCACAAATCTTTGTTCGCTGATGACACAGGCATTTCCGCTAAAGGAAGAAGTCTTCGTGTTATTTGCAGCAGACTTCAGAAAAGTTTAGATATTTTCTCTTCTTATTTACAAAAATGGAAGATTTCTCCCAACGTTTCCAAAACTCAACTTATAATATTTCCACATAAGCCTAGGGCTTCCTTTTTGAAACCTAGTAGTAGTCACATAGTCACTATGAACGGAGTTCCAATTTCCTGGTCAAACCAAGTGAAATATCTTGGATTAATACTAGACCAAAAATTAACTTTTAAAGATCACATTGAGGGCATTCAAGCCAAATGTAACAAATATATAAAATGTTTGTATCCTCTTATAAACAGGAAATCCAAACTTTGCCTGACGAATAAACTTCTAATATTTAAACAAGTTTTTAGACCGGCCATGCTTTACGCTGTGCCAATATGGTCTAGTTGTTGCACTACCAGGAAAAAAGCACTTCAAAGGATTCAGAACAAAATTTTGAAGATGATTTTGAAGTTGCCTCCCTGGTACAGTACTACCGAAGTACATAGAATTTCGAATGTTGAGACTTTAGCACAAATGTCCAACAAAATAATTAATAATTTCCGGCAAAAATCGTTACAATCCTCAATTGCAACGATTAATTCCCTTTATACTTAGATAAGATTTAGTTTTAGTTATTTAGTTTTAAGCTATCAATTGTTATACTGACATGCAGGTTTAAAAAACCTGTTTAAAATACTGAATTGCCAAGACAGGAACAATGTAAAAACACTTAGATATATATCATAACAATTAAGGCTGGTAAGTTACTGTAGTAACTGGAGCACCTAGGTTAAAAATGAAATGTAATTTATTTTGAATTTGGAACAAATAGAGTTAAAAAAAAAAAAAAAAAAAATCTCAAAAATTTCGTTTTCGAGTTTTTTATTTATTTAAAGGGGGATGTTTCTAAGAGTCTTAAACTATTTTAATCATCGATCGAGTTTCCACTTGCTGCAATTACGGCCTCCACACGCTTCCGGAATGCACGGCAGGTTCTAATAATGTAGTCTGGATCGATTTCTCTCCAGGTACGGGTCAATGTTTGTCTGAGGCTTGCTGTACTCGGGTGGTGTTTAGAACAGGCCTTCATGACGCACCATATTGAGTAATCCAGCGGATTAATATCGGGGCTGGATGGCGACCACATATCCTTCGCCCAGAACGGAAGATGTTCCTGCAACCACTTCTGAATGCGGTTCGAGGTGTGGCACGGAGCCCCATCTTGTTGAAATACAACATTTGGCTTCGGACCGTACTGTTCTTTGATCCACGGAAGAACATACTTACTTAAAATCCCGATGTAGACCTCCGTGTTGACCTTGTCACCTTCTGGAATGAACACTGGGTCCATTTTTTTGCCATCGGAACCCACCAATCCAAACACCATAACGCTAGCAGGTTACACGTTCTTGTGCTCGTCGACCACGTCTTTTACCGGAAGAGAACTAATATACCGATCGGTTCTGGAATTTGATACGAGATCGACGGTAAACATGCTCTCGTCGGTGAACAGGATTACCGGATTTTTTCACTTAAGGAAGTTCAAGATTTTCTTGCATCGTTCGACTCGTAGCACCAGATGCGGTTGGTAATCATGTGAGTTTTTTTTTTCGTGCCCTCGACTTCACCCAGCAATCTTCCTTTACGATCTTCCGTGCCGTAAAGTCACTGATCCCGTGTTCCTTTGCCATTTTCCTTATTGAACGCACTGGATTCACCCGAATCTTCCTTTTTGATTGCAGCGATAACCCTCGGAACCCGAGCTGACTTCGGACGACCTGTGGCCACCTTCGCGAATAGTTGTGCTTCTTTTCTCGGTATAAAACCCTTTTGACGGTACACCGGGACACTCCCACGGCGATTGAAATGTCTTTTTGCGACATTTGCGTGTGGGACAAATCACGAATACGCTGCCACTTCGTCACGGTGCAACTGTCAAACTAAGTAAATCATTTTCTTTTATACACAGCCTACTACGGTATGAGCTATAGGCTACGTGCATGCAAAGAAAACCAAGGCATTGTATGCACAGGTAAAACGGGAACCTTATTTGTATGATGGTGCAAACATTATCACGCATACGGTATATCATTTGACTCTGCGTAGAACTTTATAAGCATTATTTTTTTTTATAAATAGTCATGATATCATGTTAAACAAAACGTTTGAGATCAGCATAACGCTCAGATATCCTGCAGAAACAAAAACTTCGGCGTTTTCTGAATACAGAGAACATTGTGTAAGCCTCAACTTCTCCTACAAAATGTAATACTCTCAAAAAATACAATAATCCTGTCTGAAGCATAACTTATTTATCTTGTCCGTCTTTTAAGAATTCGCCGATTGAAAGCAACTGCTGGTGTTGAACCGTACCAAAGTCTGTTTGAGGTAGTATTTGGTTTGAGCTGGACGATTTATCTCTAAGATAATTAAATATGACAATTTAACCAGGTTTGCAAACAAAATCGAACTGGTTACAGTTACAGATATATACACTACCCGTCATAAGTGATGACTCGCGTGGAAAAGTATTGCAACACTCATTTGAATATTGGATCACCTGAAAAAGTTTAGCATCACCCAAGAAAAGTTTATATTTTCACTAAAGATTGAACAAATTCACTGCATCACTGTTAAATTATTGTGGTAAACATTCAGAAAGCTCATGATTAGACTAGGAAAGTTTTGCAGAAAGTGATGGCTCACGGTAGAGAAGTTAGATATCACTATGGATAGTACTGAATCATTTCGAGCTAGAAATCATTTCAAATTTATTGATCCTTAGTAGATAAGTTTGAAATCACTATGAAAAATAGTAAATCATTAAATATATTTTACCTGCCATAAGAATAATATCGCTCCACGGAGAATCAGACCTGAAAAGTTTAGAACGAACGAACTTCGAGTCATCGAAGAGGTGCGTTTTAATGGATTTGATCCAGTTCCTTGTTTCCGAGGTCTACCGAGGTGAACTGTTGATGTTTTTTCAACATCGCTGCGAATGATTCTAGATGCTGTTGATGCATTAATCATCCCCACAGCAGCGATTTGGCGCATGGATTGACCCATTGCAGCCATCTGCAATATCTGCGCTCGCTTATGATTGTCTACCCTCTTCCTTGTTGCTGTCCTCATCCGGGAAGGAGTTATTACTACATTCCCAAGCTTCTGGATTGTTCTCATTTTTGCAGTACGTCTTTGCCGGTTCAAACTATGGAAAGTAACAATATGCAGATTTGGAAATAAAACAGAAGCAAAAACACTACTTCGAAGAATGTTTTTACCTGTTGTACGGGCGATTGAAAACTGATTCCGTTTCCTTAAATAGTTTAATAATTCGGAAAACGCTGCATTGAGTAAGGTTTAGCTGTGCCGCTATCTTTCTAGTCGATAATCCAGCCTTGTGCAACGTTACGACACCTGAACGTTTCTCCGTAGGAATCCTTCTGCACTTTTGTATTGATTTACGGTTCTTCAAAATAGGACGTTATTGGCCAACAGAACCAACAGGCCTTCCCGAACGACCTCTGCTGGAGTTGTTTCCTGTTTGCTTGTGACGTTGAATTGCCCGCACTACAGTCGGTTGACTGACGTTCATGGTACACGAGATGTGGCGTATTGAAAACCCTTTAAAATGTAACGCAACCATATTGGAACGAGTCATGAGTCCTGTATCAGCTCTCGCACCCATGATGAAGCCTGTTGAGCAGAAACTAATATTCGATAAAGCCGATGTTCACTGTATGAGTGGTACTATTTTTTCAACAGGAGTTTTTACGCACCCTGAATATCAAACCATGAATGACAAAAGAATGATTCATGGAGCTTTCTGCCACAACAGGCAAGCAAAAGATAAACAAAAGTAGATTTAATCAAAGTGGAAACATGTTTGAACGAACAGATGTGTGATCTCAAACTCAAGCGTGACCCACTCACGTTTTGTTATGTTTTAATTTTTAAGAATATTAATTTATTTGTATCTGATATGTTAGAACTCACTTCAGAAAATGGCGTCGGTGGTGAAGTGTTAAGCGTGATTGCCTCTCACCCCCGCAAGCTTAGGTTCAATCCCAGTCAGCACCGCCGGTATATTCTGAAGCATAGCATCTCTGATCTGCCTTACTTTGGAAGGAAAGTAAGCTCATTGGTCCCCGGTCCTTGAGTTGATGGGTCCAGTTGCGGGAGCCGTCTCCCTGATGTTGGTAGCGCTGGTGCTCAGCACGGAAAACAAATCAAGGAAATAACACTTCAGAATTATCAGGAAAATTTGAGAAATGTGCAGACACCGATAGAAAATAATTTACAATGTAAACAGTCGAAATTCAAGTGATACTTTACTTTTTTGTCCTGATGTAGATCGATTTCAGGCGATTCAAAGCTTTCCACTCTGATTCACATCAAATTCAAGTGATTCCAAACTGTTCAGGTCTGATTCACTTCAAATTCAAATCATACCAAACTTTTGTGTATAGAATCGGAACGACTTCAAGAGATTCAGGTCTGATTCTCAGTGGAGCGATATTATTCTTATGGCGGGTAATATATATTTTATGGTTTACTATTTTTCATAGTGATTTCAAACTTAACTACTAAGGATCAATAAATTTGAAATGATTTCTAGCTCGAAATGATTCAGTACTATCCATAGTGATATCTAACTTCTCTACCGGGAGCCATCACTTTCTGCAACACTTTCATAGTCTAATTTTGGCTTTCTGAATGTTTACTACAATAATTCAACAGTGATACATTGAATTTGTTCAAATTTTAGTGAAAATATAAACTTTTCTTGGGTGATGCTAAACTTTTTTGGGGGTGATGCAATATTCAAACGAGTGTTGCAATACTTTTCCACGCGAGTCATCACTTATGACGGGTAGTGTATATTCCCTCTAGAGTTTACAGTTGCTTCACAGCGATATAAATATGGAAAAGCAAAGGCATCCACCTCTTAGTTCGCCTTTTTGTTCACCTGAAACATTCCTAAGTATTGCAAGCAATCAAGAGTTAATGAACAATCAACAAAGCATCCTATTTTACTAGCAACCCCGCAATATGATGCTATCATAATTTTCAGCAATGTCAGGAATGCTCACGAGCCCCGAACATTTGCCAGAAAACTTACTACTAACTCAAGGTATCTTCCAAATAAGCGTTTTATCAAATGTTAAATTCAGTCCTCTATATCCGTAATACGCACGCGAGGCTCAAACCTTTGTATACTTTATTTTTTTTTTTAATTAATCTACTAATGTTTAATCAAATATTAAAAATCCATCATCAATCGTGGCAAACAAAAAAAGTTTTTTTCAGTGCTACAATAATTATTAAAAAATCATTATGACAGCTAACCATTCAAAATAATCCGTTATAAATAACTTTGTCAAGATACATAATTTGTCAATTCATTAAAAAATCAAACGACAGATTTAACGTGTGAAATGCAGTGTCTTTTAAATTCTGTAAGTGTTGCTGAACGTTTGATATGTCCTAGGCATCGATTACCGTAGCGTCTCTTGTTGCCGCAGCAAGAAACTGTGGAACGCGTTTTGATCTGGAATTGTTTATTCATTGGTGAATATTCCATCAGGAGTCATACCCATGTTCAAAAGTTATCGGAAATGGAACGCGAGAGACGTGAAAAAATTTTGCACACTCACGTGGAAAGCTTACGATGAAAGTTAAAAAATTAAAAAAAATAAATCGATGCAAAAATGGACTTTGGACAAATTCTGGGTCAAAAATGCTGTCTTCTCAAATGTATGGGGGGTAAGTTCAAATTTGTCTTTGCAGATATCTCGCAAAATGATGATTTGGCAGGGCATCTACAGTTGTGGCAAGAAAATAAAGGTGTTAATCGCTGGAGCGACTATGAATGGACAAATTTGCGTGGATTACCGTCGTTCGAGGCTGCTGCGGTGAAGTCCGAGCTGGAGCGGCTTGGGCTCCAACCTGAGGCCGTGTTCCAGATGAACCGGCGTCCCAACCAAAACACCAGCTTCCGTGATCAGTTGTTCCTGGTGCATTTCACGAAGGGATCCACCAATCTTGTGGCTCTGAGATCCAAAATCCGGGACCTGTTTCAGGTCATCATCAGTTGGGAGCATTACAAACCCCAACAGCGTGATGTAACGCAGTGTATGAACTGCCTCTCATATGGCCATGGCACCAAAAACTGCCACATGAAGACAAATTGCGGCAAGTGTGCTGGAACTCACTCAACTGCGTCTTGTGAGCAAGTCGATGACATCGAGCCAACGTGTGTCAACTGCGGTGGAAACCACCAAGCCTCCAATCGCGGATGTCCCAAGCGAGTGGAGTTCATTAATATCCGTCGGAAGGCCACAATCAACAACCAGCTCGGTCGCCTTCGTAATCATCGTTCGCCTCCTGTACTAACGGAAGTCCAGTACCCAGCTCTCCAGCCCCGTCGACATGTTCCGAACCTAGCCCCGCTTCCGCTCAACAACCTACAAGCCAATCCTGCGAGTATCCAAATGGTTCCCAACAGTCGGACAGTTCAGCATCGTCTCGTGGCTGCTGCGGCCCAGCCAATTCCAGGTTCATCCACCGCCCCTGGTTTATCATACGCTGGTGCTGTCTCAGGTGAATCTGTCGACGATTCTCCGTTCACCTCGGAGGAACTTGTGACACTCGTGGCCGAGGTCATCATCATCATGCGTAGCTTCATGCTGCCTTGTCACTCGTCACCAAGTATGGACCGTGAAGCTATAAAAATTGCAAATTGGAACGCTTGCTCACTGACGAACAAGCATAGAGAGCTACTCGATTTCCTCAGCGCCAAGGAGGTCGACATTGCTATCATCACCGAGACGCATCTGAAGCCCGAACTGAACGTATTCCTTCCCGACTTCCGGCTCGTCAGACTTGATCGCACCTGCTCTGGAGGTGGAGGAGTGGCCATCGCTGCAAGACGGAACATCAGTTGCCGGCTGCTACCAAACTTCCAGCTAAAAACAATTGAAGCCATCGGAGTGGAGGTGCCCCAAGCAAACCAACATCAGGGACGGGTCGTCAGTGGCCCTCCGCAAAGACATCATCAAACTCACCCGGAGGAGCGGGAACTTTATCATCGCTGGCGATCTGAACGCAAAACACCAAGCTTGGGGCAACGGTAGGAGCAATAGAAACGGCATCATCCTCAATGAAGACCTGTAAGAGGGCCACTATACCATCTTGGCCCCGGACTCTCCCACCCGGTTGAGTCGCTCTGGGGTCCATGCGACCATCGATATCTTCGTAAGGAACATGGGACACAACATCTCGCAACCTGTGGCATTCCAGGAGCTGAACTCGGACCACTACCGGGTGGTGGCTGAAGTTGGATCTTCGGTAAACCGATTCGAAGCTTCCCGGCGCAACTACCATCGAGGCAACTGGGCGCAATATCAACACTGCGTCGACACAACCATCGACTACGATGTCCAATCGGGGACGTCCGATGATGTTGACCGGTGTCTACAAACCATCGAGGAGGCGTTCTCCCAGGCCAGGGAACAACACGTGCCAGTATCCAGACAGGTGAGTAACACTCTGAACCTTGACAGCCCTACCAAAGATCTCATAAGACTCCGTAAAACCATTCGTAGGCAGTACCAGCGTACTGGCCTGCCTAACTTGAAGACCAATTGTAATCGATTAACAACGATCATTGAGGCCAGGATGGTGGATCTCAGAAATAACGATTTTGCTAGTAAGATCCGCTCTTTCTCAGATTGTGCTAAGCCCTTCTGGAAACTTACAAAAATTCTTAAAAACAAGCCTAGGCCCATTCAACCACTGACCCCACTGGATCGTGCCTCAGAACATCCCAGTGGCGCCGAATGGGATTGAACCCAGGTAATTACGCTTACCTGAGTGACAGGTAATTACGCTTACCACTACATCACCGGTACCGCTGATCTCCATAGTTGTAATCCTGTAACCAAACATGGAAGCAGGGGATACTCTATATACATTCTATTCTAACTCTTTTCTGAAATGACTTCTAACTTTTTAGGGCCACCAATGTTACGTTGGTGATAAGTTTTAACCTCCGAAACCATACAGAGTGCGTCCCTGTCGCTTCAGAGCTTAGACGACATCCATGGCCTTGACGGTTTTGCGCTTGGCGTGTTCAGTACAGGTGACGGCATCACGGATCATAATTTCTTGGAACACCTTCAACACACCTCGGGTTTCAACGTAGATCAGACCAGAGATACGCTTGACACCACCACGTCGAGCCAGACGACGGATGGCAGGCCCTGGATGTTATCACGCAGAATTTCCCAATATCGACAAAGCTGCATCATCATGACTGTATGTAGCCAATGGGGAGCGAGAAAATACGGTACCGGCAGAGCTGGTTGTCTATATAAAAGGTTGCTAACTACGCTTTTGGCTTACATTGTCGATCATCATTCTCTGCTTGAACGTCAAGCAGTTGAGTTCGGTCTTTGCTCGCTTTGTCGAGTTGTTCGATAAATCTATAGTTTGTTACAAACGTTTGCAGATATACTGCACGTCGCGTCGTCAGTAGTGTCGGTCGCATCGCGTGATGGGAAGACAGCGCTCTAGGAGCCGACTTCGTGAACAAGCGGAGAAGAAGAACAGTGGTGAGGGTAGCTCGGTACCTACCTCAAATAGGTACGCTACTCTGCCCACCGATGTTGGAAATACCAACCCAGTCCCGGTGAAGCGGACGAAAAAGAGGAAGAAGAACCAAGGTCAGTCCGATGGTACGAGCGGACGCGACGATGTTACCGCGACGAACGCCAGCGACATCGGTGATTTCGGCGACGCCGTCGAAACCGAGAATTCTGCCGGCCCGAGTGCGGCGAAAATCAAGCTTCCTCCACTGGTGGTGAAGGTAGTGCCACTCAAGACGCTCATTGGCGATTTCGCATCGCTGGGCATCGCAGCTGAGTACAAGATCAGCAGGATCGGCACTAAGGTGATGCTCCGGACGAAAGCGGAATACGAAATCGCAGTCAAATTCCTGAAGGATTCCAATGCGGAATACTTCACGCACGACATCCCCGGTGAAAAGCCCTTCAAGGTAGTCATCAGGGGTCTACCGGATGTTGATCCCAAGGCGATCGAAGAAGAACTCAAGGACCGGTACAAGCTGGCCCCAATCGCTGTCTTTCGGATGACGAGGCGAGACGAAAACGTGAAGACGTACCCGGATTGTCTTTTCCTGGTGCACTTCCAGAAGGGAACGGTGACGCTGAATGCGCTGCAGGCTATCCGCTCAATCTACTCCATAATCGTACGATGGGAGCCATACCGTGGAGGCCATCGCGATGTGACCCAGTGCCAACGATGTCTGAACTTTGGACACGGCACTCGCAACTGCAACATCAAGCCACGTTGTAGCAACTGCGCTCAAGAACACGCCACTTCCAACTGCCCTGCGGATGGAGCCGTGGCGTTAAAATGCGCCAACTGTGGTGGTGCTCATCAAGGTTCCGACAGACAGTGCTCCAAACGCGAGGACTTCAAACGCATCCGAAAACAGGCGGCAACTAACAACCAACCAGGACGCAAGAAGGACAAAGTCCCGGCATTTCGGACGGAGGATTTCCCGCCCCTTCGTGCTCCTCAGCAAAGGCAAGTGAATTCGCGGGTGCATTCCGCTCAAGCAACTTCCGGTGATTCTGCTGGCCAAAGCTCTCCACCCCCCCCCCCCTGGATTCTGGAGACAACCAACAGCGCAAAACAACAACCCCGATCTGTTCTCAGCGGATGAACTGATGGAAATCTTCGTCAACATGTCCGGTGCTCTTCGTAAGTGCCGCAATAAGCCCGAACAGATCCAAGTGCTCGGTAAGTTCATCATCCAGTATGGCGTCTAAACCGCTAAGTATCGTCACCTGGAATGCTTGCTCTGTAAGAGCAAAAGAGATTGAGCTTGTCGACTTCCTCCGCAAGCACAGCATCGACGTGGGCCTTCTAACCGAGACCCATCTAAAGTCCGGTGACAGCTTCTGGTTGCCTGACCACAACATTATCCGGCTTGATCGCACCAGCTCCAGGGGGGGTGGTGTTGCGGTCGTCGTCAAGAAAGGAATAAAATACCACACTCTGTCCCATATCCGCACCACTATCATCGAGGCCCTTGGTGTGGAGGTGGAGTCGTCGACTGGATACGTCCAGTTCATCGCCGTCTACTGCCCTCGACAGTGTGCCACCAGCAGTGGACTAGCGGCTAAATTCAAGAAGGACCTGTCCACCATCACCCGTACCGGTTCCCGCTTCGTAGTTGGAGGAGATCTGAATGCTTGCCATGAGGCCTGGCGGAACTACCAGCAGAACCAGAACGGTCGTCTCCTGTTCGACCACTCACAGCATGGGCTGTACTCCGTTTGGTTTTCGGATGAGCCAACATTTATCTCACCGGCGGGCAACCCATCGACGCTAGACCTGTTCCTGACGAATATCGGCTTGTCCAAGCCGGTAGCCTTAAACGAACTCAGTTCCGACCACCAACCGGTGGTGTCTGAGCTGGGCTGCAACGTGGCTCCTGCTTCAAGCCTGCGCAAGGACTATCATCGCGTAAACTGGGCCCAGTTTGGACGCGTGGTAGACAGGCACATCATCGACAACCCGCCGCTTGACACCGTGGAGGACATCGACCGAGCGTTGGAGGGACTCCACCAAGCCATAACCGTGGCTGACGAGGCGTGCATCCGACGAGTTCCTGTGAGGGGTAAGTTTATTGCTATTGATTCCCACACCCAACTCTTAATTCGCCTGAGAAATGTTCGTAGACGCCAGTTTCAGAGGACTGGAGATCAAGCGATGAAACGTGAAATGGCCGATCTGAACAAGGAGATTGCTTCCAGAATGGTCTCACTCCGGAACGAAAGTTTCGGGCGTGTTGTCCAGAATCTGGACGACCGCTCCAGACCATTCTGGAAAGTTGCCAAGGTCTTAAAGACGCACCCTAAACCCATTCCGCCACTAAAAGATGAAAATGATGACGATCGGCTCATAATCACCCCTCAGGAGAAAGCAAATGCGATTGGTGAGCATATTGCCAAATCGCACTTGCTTGGCTCCAACATCCAAAGTCCGCTCGAAGTTCAGGTTGAGCAATGCGTACTCAACTTTGATTCCTCCCCTTGTGCCATCCCTCCGGAGGATAGAATCACAGTGGAACAGATTTGCTCAGCGCTGAAATGCACCAAAAACATGAAGGCCCCCGGGTTTGACGGAATATTCAACCTAGTGTTGAAAAATCTCAGCATGAAGGTTCACTCTCTGCTGGCTGCTGTCTTCAACAGATGCTTGGAACTGCACTACTTTCCAAGTATCTGGAAGACAGCGAAAATCATACCTATCCGCAAACCCGGGAAGGACCCAACACTAGCTTCAAGCTACAGACCAATCAGCCTCCTTTCAGCGCTGAGCAAATTGTTCGAGAAACTCATTCTCAATTGTTTGCTCAAGTTTGTCGAGGAAAATAACATTCTCCTTCCGGAACAGTTTGGGTTCAGAAAGGGGCACTCCACCAATCACCAGCTAGTGCGGGTGATGAATAACATCCGAAGTAACAAAGCTGTATCCAAGTCCACAGCCATGGCCTTGTTAGACGTTGAAAAGGCGTTTGACAATGTCTGGCACAATGGGCTTGTATACAAGCTCTGTAACTTCAACTTTCCATTACATCTGGTTAAAATCACCCGTAGCTACCTCCAGCAAAGGTCGTTTAAGGTATCGTTGAATGGTTGTCTTTCAGACACGTTTTCCATCCCTGCAGGAGTCCCGCAAGGCAGTCTGCTGGGCCCCTTGCTCTACAGCATTTACACTTCCGACATTCCTCCCCTTGGAGACGGTTGCGTGTTTTTTCCTGTTCGCAGATGATACCGCAATAGCCGTCAAAGGAAGGATGCCTCGCGAAATAACGAACAAACTTCAACGATGCCTTAACGCCTTTGCTGATTATGCCACCACGTGGAAAATCAAAATCAATGCTTCCAAAACACAAACAATCATGTTCCTCCATCGGCAATCACCCAAACTAAAACCGGCTCCCTCTTGTACTGTAATCATGGATGGCACAAGGGTTGAGTGGTCCGCCGAAGTAACCTATCTCGGGATGTTGTTTGACGAAAAGCTTCTATTCCGCTCGCATGTGGAGAAAACCTTAGTCAAGTGTTCCGCCTTGGTTAGGTGTCTGTATCCGCTGATTTGCCGCAGATCCCGCCTCTCAAGGGTGAACAAACTGGCCGTCTACAAACAAATCATAGCACCTGCGATCCTCTACGCAGCTCCGGTGTGGGAATCATGTGCACAGACTCACATAAACAAAATTCAGGTAGCTCAGAATAGAGTGCTGAGGATGGTTCTTGATCGTCCTTTCGACACTAGAATAACAAATTTACATGAAGAGGCAGGCATTGCCAAAATAGATTCCAAAATTAACGAAATTAAGACTAAATTAGCACAAAAATGTAATTTATCAGAACATGATTTGATAAGCAATTTGTATATAGTAGGGTAGGTGTACATAGTAGTTGTAGGTTAGTTGTAGTTGTAAATAGTAGTTATAAGTAGTCTCCTTTTTCCAATTCAAATCAAACCAATCCCACCAAGGTGGTCATACTTTAAAATAGGCCTGATAGGACTAGGAACTGTAAATAATAATTAAAATCTCAAATGTACTAAAGTTGAAAAGACGCATCTGTGTCACTTAAAAAATTCATACATGTAAACCACACAATCACAAGAAATAAAGATCATTTAAATGGCAAAAAAAAAAAAAAAAATGGCGCTTTTGGCTTAGTTTCGATTCACCCGTTCAACGACAAACATCAAGCAACAATGACTGGTCGTGGAAAGGGAGACAAAGCTCTTGGAAAGGAAGGCACCAAGCGTCATCGGAAGGTTCTGCGTGTTAACATCCAGGGTATTACCAAGGCTACCATCCGTCGTCTGGCTCGACGTGGTGGTGTCAAGCGTATTTCCGGTTATATCTACGAAGAAACCTGAGGTGTACTGAAGGTGTTCCTAGAAAAATCCGTGATGCCGTCACCTACACTGAACACGCCAAGCGCAAAACCGTCACGGCCATGGATGTCGTCTACACTCTGAAGCGACAGGGACGCACTCTGTACGGTTTCGGGGGTTAAAACTTATCACCAACGTAACAAAACGGCCACCAAGTTCATTTCAGAAAAGAGTTAGTATAGAATTTATATAGAGTAACCCATGATTCCCTTTCAATTTGTCACGAAATATATCAAAATGATACAAAAATCGAATAATTTGTTAGGGAAATAAATTATGTTCTATTTGTAGTCTTATTTGTGAGTTAAATTTATTCCGTTTCACTTTCATAAACTGAGAAACCCTCATCGTTGCATTCTCCTGCTGTGCGACATTTTCGAAATCGTCCGAACCGTTAAATAATACAGAGCACATACACGCAGGCAAAAGCACGAAGAATTCAATAAGAAACACTTATGAATTTTAGCCATAAGAAATGAT
Organism: Ochlerotatus camptorhynchus; assembly: GCF_037179485.1. NCBI lineage: Eukaryota > Metazoa > Arthropoda > Insecta > Diptera > Culicidae > Ochlerotatus > Ochlerotatus camptorhynchus. The sequence goes on from NW_027040771.1 coordinate 2,475,457, forward strand.
TGTGAATTTCATTGATTTGTCTTATGAAAAATAATGTTGACAAAAAAATAATAGATCGGAGCAGACTGAAACCGGAAAATAGACATTGAGGTTAGGGGGCCTATGTATTGACCCACTCGTCTTTCAACGCTTGGAAATATGAAATGGTTAAAGGCTTATAAGAGCTACCTCATTTAACCCGAAAATCATTCATAAGTCACGCTTATGAAATTCATATATGTTGTTCATAAGTCGAGCCTTATGAAATTGTTAGGTCCATTTGCCTCAGTGTAGAGTATAGACTTAAAGTACACGGCGAATGAGAACGACTCAAATTTGAGTTTATTTCACTCATAATCGCCAAAAGTGCAGGAACTCAGCGATGAGTTAATTTGCCTCATGTTTTTCCAGGATTTTCCAGGGAAAAATTCCCGAATTTGAGAAAATTAAAGATTGGATTCACTCAGTCTATTGGTACTACTCCGAGACTGAATAAAATTTTCGTCAATTTCCTCATTTTCCGGCAGATTTTTTAGGTTTTCCACAGGAAACCATGAGACAAATTTTACTCATCGCTGAGTTCCTGCACTTTTGGCGATTATGAGTGAACTAAACTCAAGTTTGAGTCGTTCTCATTCGCCGTGTACAGAGAGTACAAAAGGAGAGGAGCCAGTGTCGCTTCTTGATAGCAAACAACTCATGATGGGAGGAGTCTGTGTACTTTACCGGCGTGTTCAAAAAGAAAGGCAATCAAAATTTCATTTGCATTTGCACAAGCATGAGGCATGTAACAACAAGTGTGTTGGTGAGTTCTTTGGCGTGAATGTTCCCGAAAAGTACAGTATTTTTCTATAAGCAAATGCAAAACAAACAAATTTATTGACAGATTTGGGTAAATTTTGACCTGTTTCATGCTACTGGAAGGTATGCCGTGCCTAACTGATTTCCTGCGCAAGTGATATGTATAAACGCGAATAACCACGAGGTCCAGTGATTATATCAAAGCTTGCCATAAAGAAACCATCACAGTTCAGGGCCACTACAACTTTCTACAAAAGAGTTGAATCATGAAATTCACTTAATTCCAAAATAATATCCGAAACAACAAACTAGAAAATCGAACAAAAATTTCGTAGTCCTACGTCAACAATGCGGTCGTGTCTTGTACACCACCCTCCAACTTTTTTTTTCACTCATGAATTAAAAACTGCAATTTTTCAAACTATGGTTTTAATTTTTGATTAATTCGAAATTTTCTAATCTTTCAATTCCTAAGGATCATAGGGTCGTTACCATAAAGATCAGAAGAGTAAGTATCCTGCTGCTCCATGCTCCACTTCTGGAACTCTTCCTTATAACGAACTGTCCTATAAAACTAAATTAAACGCAAGCTTCGGCGAAACATGACGGCTTTAAAGAGGCATCTCATTATCACATGAGAGTTTTCCTTCTCAAGTAAGATACTTTTCCAGTACGGGCTGAGGCCGTAAACTTCATCATAAAATCACCCCTAATTTTATGCCCCTATGCGTACACGCATGCCTCTTACCATACCAGTCAAGAGCATGTTATGGGGAGACGACTGAAGCTTTCAGCTATCCCTATATAGAAGAGGAAGCGCAAAACAAAAAGAACGAAACTCGCAGCATAAAAGCGTGCACCAGCCTGTAAAAGCATAACATAAACATAACGAAATTATATTCGCCCGGTTGTTATGCAATCGGCGCTACATCAGGTGTCTAAATTGGATAAATTAGATTTATTTCAGCCTAAACCGAGCTAACCAACATCCAGGAAGAAAAAGGTGTTCGGTTTGCCTCAATGCTGTTGTTATTAGAAAATATTTCACTAGCCGGGAAAAATGAGATTGTTTCTTTGTTCCAATTGAGGATAAGAGGTCGCCCCTTTATTTGGCTAAACAAAAAAAAAAACTCCGAAAGTTCTCCAGCCAAAATTGATTAATTTTACGACATTTTTAACCATCTGCGGGTGGACCGTTTTGACGCGGGTGAATCGAGCGTGCAAACAACCTGGCATTTGCAGAGTGCTAAGAGATAACCAACCGCGGACAAAGAGGCATCCAGAACGCGGGAGGGTACGGTTCAAGATGTGTGTGACATAATAGAATAATTTATTTAACGAATATGAAAAGATGGGACCGAAAACTCATATGAGATTAAAACTTTTTCCATTTCGACAGTAACGTCAGCCAGCGAACTCGAAACGACAGCGCAACGTACTTACCACCCTCCTTATCCCGTTGTGTGCTGGTTCCTACGTCTGTCCTGTTGGGTAACCGAGCGTCGTCTGGTCTTGGCGAAAAGCCTTCCACTTCACGTCGAAGATGGCGAGCGAGGGAGCTGTGTTCCTACTGATGGTGATGGTGGTGGTGGTCCTTATCTGCCGAAGCTCGAGTTTGATGGCCTTGTGGTACGTACTAATACCATCGTCAACCCGCCACCCTCTCGATTTTTTTTCCCTGTCCTTAAGAGCATTAAGAATGAGTGTATTAGGGTGGTTCAACATAAAAAAAATCCTGCTCACCAATGCTATTTTGATCTGCATTGAGGTATCCCACAAACGGAGTCAAATATGAACGAATTTGTTTGCGATTTGGATTTGCTGGAGAATTTTAATGTTTGTATGGGAAAATGTAAGGGCAATGGTACGAAACTATTCATTTGCTTGACAAAAATTCAAAAATTGCTCAATTTCGTCCAAACTTGAGACATAAATTGGGAAAAATATTCAGAATACAATTGTCCAGGACCGACAATCGATTCGACTGTGCAAAAAGTTACCAACCATTTACTTTATGCATTGTGCTCCGCGCAATTTGTGGTCTTGGACAAAGTTGTTCTGCAAAGTTTCTACAATCTAAATTGCAAGTTTGTTCAAATTCAGCAATTTGACAAGCAACTGAATACTTTCGCTCTATTTCCCATACATTTTCCCATCCAAACTTTAATACTCTCCCGCAAATCCTGATCGTAACTAAATTCGTTCATATTTGCTACAGTTGTTGGGGACCTCAATGCAAACTCAAAGAGCTGCGGGAAGCAATGGGGTTGTGATGCACCACACCAACTTGACCCACCCTAATGTTCATGTTTGGACGATGGTGGTGATGAAACAATACACAAAAATAGCAGCAGCTAAAAGAGGGATTTCTGAAATATTATTTCATCATCATATGCAAATTTTTCTGAATGAAGGATGTGGTAGGGGTATTGGGAAAGGAGATGGCTCAAACGGTTGTTTTTTTTTTCAGCCATAAAAAATAACGTGCGATCGAAAACACGGATTGTGTTTTCAGGAATTAAAATGGTCAGTATGGTCTGATTGTCCCATTTTTGCTCTAGTTGAAGATATGACATACACAGTAAAAAAATAATTTTGATATCACATCAAAGTGGATGCTCTTCAATCGTGTCAAAAATATGGTGCCAAAAAACAAAATTATCATTACCCCTTAAAGTACCAGGACGAACGAATTTTTTTTTTAACAAACTCGTTCTCAGCAATGTCTTATCCGATTTTCATAAACTTGAATTTTTATGTAATGGGAATGCACTGTATTAATGATAATTTTGTCCTTTTTGGAAAGTAATATTTCACTATATTTTTGACACGATTGAACTGCATCCACTTTGATGTGATATCAAAATTATTTTTTGCTGTGAACCCTTCGTAGTGTTGAAACACCCTCCAAAGCGCCCCTTTGTCAGTCAAAATTGGATACATTAGTAACAAAATTAAACAATGACACCGATAATGACCATGCATAGTTTTAACCACTTCAAACGAGAGAACAATGAAAAGAAGATTAGGAATCATACACGCAAACCAAAAATCTATTACAATGAATGTTAGTTCCATTTCCTATCATCCTCTGTTCATGAACATCGCAGCGAATGTTAGAAGTTGACCTTGCAGGCGATGTAATGGTTTTTTGCCTTTTTTATTTCGTGTTCTGTCTGTGCTTTCACCTACACAAGCAAGCATTTGCCTTTATTTTTATGTATAACATGGTAGAACGACGCACACGGAAACAAATCCGATTCCATTTTCATGAATAAAAAATCATGAAATGATAAAACTTGCCATCCCATGAAATCGTAGCAATGGTTCATGATTTCGTCATGGAAATTCATGATTTCATAATGCAGTGGAATCAAGACCGCTACAAGCGTTTCACGTACTAGGCAAACCGTATTCATAAACCATACTACATAGGTATCTATTATACGCCTTTTGTCTTCCATATTTTACAAGTACTGATAGTCTAGTGGTCAAAGTATGATCTCAAGGTTCTTGGTTCGAATCCAGTCTTATGCTTTGTTTTATTATTTTAACATTTTTTGATTAAAAGTTAAACCCATGAATTTAGCTCATGATTTCAACTCGGATGATTCATGATTTTGGGAATGTTTGCTGCGTTACGGAAGAGTTGTTCATGATATCATGAATATTATTCATGGTGTATTTTCATAACATGAAAACACGCTGTGTTCATGAAATCATGAGTCATTTTTTCTCATTTCGGAGATCGGATTTTTTCTCGTGCACACACTTGCCTCGAATCTCTCCAGCAGAAAAAGCATACGAAGTCAAGTGTGAGAGAAAATGAGCGCTTCTTGTTTGCTTTTAGGCTATCTATATTCAGAAGCATGGAGAGAGCAGTGGAGAAAGCACAGGTCTGTTAATCATAACGTTCGTGGTTCGAGTCCCAGTCGGCAACCTTTTTCCAATTTTTTTCGACATAATTCATTTCACTCACTAATACACTCCACATTTTTGGTCTCTAATTCTCTTGCATTGGACCGCAGCTAGGTATATCGCATCCTCGGTTCATGCGGTCTCCACTTGCATCCTCTGATGATGAATCCCACATAATTGTAAGCGAATCTTACATCCACCGGTTGGGTGTAGCATTTATATTCAACCTCTCGTTAAATTCTGCAATCTTCCCTGATGGCTGGAAGAATTCTTTTGTTTTTCCTGTCTTCAAGAAAGGCGATAAACAGTCAGTAATCAACTATCGAGGCATTGCGGCTCTGTGCGCAGTTTCAAAACTTTTTGAGCTGATAGTTTTGGATTACTTTAAACACACTTGCTCCAGTTACGTTGCCTCCGAACAACATGGATTTATGCAGAAGAGATCCACTGCATCAAATCTCGTGCAATACACATCTTTTATAATTCGCGAGCTTGAAAAAGGCGAACAAGTTGATCCTATCTACACGGATCTCTCTGCTGCGTTTGATTATATGAACCACAAGATTGCTGTTGCCAAATTAGAGCGATTAGGCTTCCATGGTCCCCTTCTTAATTGGCTTCGTTCTTACCTCACCGGTCGTCAAATGTCAGTGAAAATAGGTGACCGTATTCCTCAGTCGTTTCCGGTTTCTTCTGGTGTACCCCAAGGTAGTCATATTGGGCCGTTCGTATTTCTGCTGTATTTGAATGACATTCACTATTCAATCAGGTGTCCGAAGCTATCTTATGCGGATGATTTTAAACTGTATTTCGTCGTAAAGGATCGTAGTGATTCAGATTTCCTTCAACAACAGCTGGACGTTTTTGCTACTTGGTGTCACAAGAATAGGACGGTATTGAATTCTTCCAAATGTTCCATCATCACTATCTGCAGAAAAAAACACCCACCTGCTTTACGTACAGCCTTCATGGTCAGACACTGAATCGGGAGACTACAGTCAAAGACTTAGGAGTCATGTTAGATTGTTCAAGGAGCATGTGTCATATGTCGCCAGTAAAGCATCTTCTCAGCTTGGCTTTATTTTTCGCTTTGCTAAAGATTTCAGAGACACTTCGTGCTTGAAAACGCTTTATTGTTCACTAGTCCGTTCGACACTGGAATACTGTTCAGTAGTTTGGGCGCCGTTTTACAACAATGCCACGAATCGACTTGAGTCTATTCAGAGGAGATTTTTTCGCTATGCTCTTCGTTGGCTACCCTGGAGAGACCCTGTAAACCTTCCTAATTATGAAAGTCGTTGTAACTTGCTGTGCCTACAACTTCTCAGTGCTCGCCGTGACGTCGCTAAGGCTGTCTTCATCGCCGATCTCCTGCGTTCGAACATTGAATGTTGTCTACTTTTGCAACAGCTTGACATTAATATAAGACGAGTCAATTTGCGAACCCACTCTTTCTTTACGATCCTGACTTCTCGCACAAACTATGGTGCAAACGAACCAATTACTAGCACGTGTAAAATTTTCAATAACTGTTATAACTTTTTTTACTTCAATGCTTCCCGTGCTAGCCTTAAGTATTTATTTTATAATGTTTTGTCATCCTGATTAAGTAAAGATAAATGTTTCCTGATTAAGTTTAAGTATATATGTATCTGTAGGATTTTATGTTATCTTCTGATACGAAAAGAAGAGGTTTTCCGCCCACTTGAGAAGGGGCAAGTTTGGTCCTTCTGAAGTGGGCTTTTCCCTCTCAAATAAATAAATAAATAGGAATCGGTGGTAGATCTTACATCCCGTAACGTACCGCGAAAAGGTGATCTACACATGTTACGGGGCAGCTAGGACCGTTAGTTTATAATTACTTCCGGAGCACCAGGGTCAAATCCTGGATAATGGCTACTGTACACAGATTTATGTTTTGTTTGCATTATAATATTCACACCGGTTGAACATGCATGATTTTACGTACCACACGATATAGTAGCTTCAAATATATCATCCCTAGTCATAATCCAGAATTTACGGAACCAAATACTGTAGGCATTGGAACAAATGCCAATGTGTCTATATGACAATGGAATTATCTGAAATAATCGTTCATGGTCATATCCTTGATATGGCATATGCAATATGATTAATTTGCTTCAAAAATGACTATGGCATAAAAACCGGATTAGAAGATCTCCCCCCCCCCCCTTACCGAATCATATTGCGGAATCTATGAAATGCAATTCCTGAATCCCGGAACCGATGCCAATGTGATCATATGTCAAAGGAATCACCACAAATAATCTTTATTGAACTTATCTTATCATGTTTCAATCTTCTCAAAAAAGTTTAATATTCTATATATTACCTATTTTTTGCACTAGGGAAGCAGTAGAAGCTAGTTATAATATAGAAAAACCCGGCTACAAATGAAGTTACAAAAAATATCCTCAAAATTTCAAGCATTTCAACATTCCCCACATTTTACACCCTATGGGGCAAATTGAAATGAGTACAAGGGGGCATGTTGAAATAGTGGATATCCCATTATCAGTACAAGAAATCACTTCAATATATAGGAGCATAGTCAAGAAACAGCGATGAATTACATAAATAAATAGGTGAATTGTAAACCCACAGATACCTAGTATGTGGAAAACTAATGGAGGTAATCCTATTTTTTTTTCCTTTGGTTTGTTTTTTTCCGTCGATCTTGTTTTCCGTGCTGAGCACCAATGCTACCGACGTGCCAGGAAGGCAGCTCCCACACCTGGACCCTACCTATCGACCCATCAACTCATGAACCGGGGACCAACGGCTTTACTTCCCATCCGAAGGAAGGCGTGATCAGAGATGTTATGCCTCATAACATCCCGGCGGCGCCGACTGGGATTGAACCCAGGCCTGCTGGGGTGAGAGGTAATCACGCTTACCACTACACCACCGGCGCCGTTAAGGTAATCCTATGATGATTTGACCAATTCAATTTATTTATAATTGGGTTAACTGTCAACAATAGAATGTGTGGTAGTTTCATTATCATTGGTGGGTTGACAACCTAGCTCTGGTCCTCACAAGTTCCTACCTCACACCTCCCCGTGGTGTAGCCTGGGCAATGTTGTCCTTCCGACAATAGCAAAGTGAGGGGGTGAGACGCGAACGCTGGCGCGATAACCATAGCACGGCGATAGAGGAAATGCTTCGTCAACCCGCAGGAGTGCCCACCGGCACATTAGGATCGACGCCAGTAAGATCCTTATTACGGCATACTGGACACGGCATGGAACTATGGACACGCTACAGGGCTGACAGTCGTGCTATTCTGCTCCCTGAGTATAGAAGGGTGACACCTTCTTGAAATGGCGAGTAGCACAGAACAGAAGGGGAAGTTCAAACAAATCGGTGAATCAAAAAGTGCTTCGTTTTTCTGCTCAACAAGCGATGTGTTGTCGTAGCTTTCCACACGGGCTTTCTATGTGCACTCACACTATCATGGGATGCTGCCTATCTTAACTGCAGGCAGAAGATGCCTTCTACCGCTAGGTGCGCTAGTGTTCGCAAATGATAAGTGGAGCCACTTTCTGATCCGAAATTCCACTCCTGTGCGAGTAGGCTAATAGTGCGGCTGCCCCCGTCCCGGTAAAACCTTGGCTGGCCTCCGGATTCGTTCAAAACTCGTCACCAATTGGTGGTTGGTGAGTAGTAGGCTCAGATGTAACATTCCTGACTTACGCCGATCTGGCTCTGAACACGGCCCCCATGAAGGACCGTGTCAACCCTAGCATGGCCTCCCTGTTTGCATAGATAACCATGGGATCACGATAGGAGACTACATACAACGAGTGGAGATAGCGGCCCGAAGGGGGGACCTATCAGAATGGATAAAATTGGAGAAAAAAACAAAAATGAAGAAAAAGAAAAAAACCCAAAAATAAGTTGGAGGGTGGTGTACAAGACACGACCGCATTGTTGACGTAGGACTACGACATTTTTGTTCGATTTTCTAGTTTGTTGTTTCGGATATTATTTTGGAATTAAGTGAATTTCATGACTCAACTCCTTTGTAGAAAGTTGTAATGGCCCTGAACTGTGATGGTTTCTTTATAGCAAGTTTTGCTATAATCACTGGACTTCGTGGTTATTCGCGTTTATACATATCACTTGCGCAGGAAGTCAGTTAGGCACGGCATACCTTCCAGTAGCATGAAACAGGTCAAAATTTACCCAAATCTGTCAATAAATTTGTTTGTTTTGCATTTGCTTATAGCAAAATACTGTATTTTTCGGGAACATTCACGCCAAAGAACTCACAAACACACTTGTTGTTACATGCCTCATGCTTGTGCAAATGCAAATGAAATTTTGATTACCTTTCTTTTTGAACACGCCGGTAAAGTACACAGACTCCTCCCATCATGAGTTGTTTGCTATCAAGAAGTGACACTGGCTCCTCTCCTTTTGTGCTCTCTGTATTTTAAGTCTATACTCTACACTGAGGCAAATAGACCTAACAATTTCATAAGGCTCGACTTACGAACAACATATATGAATTTCATAAGCGTGACTTATGAATGATTTTCGGGTAAAATGAGGTAGCTCTTATAAGCCTTTAACCATTTCATATTTCCAAGCGTTGAAAGACGAGTGGGTCAATACATAGGCCCCCTAACATCAATGTCTATTTTCCGGTTTCAATCTGCTCCGATCTATTATTTTTTTGTCAACATTATTTTTCATAAGACAAATCAATGAAATTCACAATCATTTCTTATGGCTAAAATTCATAAGTGTTTCTTATTGAATTCTTACGTGCTTTTGCCTGCGTGTATGTACTCTGTATTATTTAACGGTTCGGACGATTTCGAAGATGTCGCGCAGTAGGAGAATGCAACGATGAGGGTTTTTCAGTTTATGAAAGTGAAACGGAATAAATTTAACTCCCCGATAAGACTACAAATAGAACATAATTTATTTCCCTAACAAATTATTTGATTTTTGTATCATTTTGATATATTTTGTGACAAATTGAATGGGTGAATCATGGGTTACTCTATATAAATTCTATTCTAACTCTTTCTAAAATGAACTTGGTGGCCATTTTGTTACGTTGGTGATAAATTTTAACCCCCGAAACCGTACAGAGTGCGTCCCTGTCGCTTCAGAGTGTAGACAACATCCATGGCCGTGACGGTTTTGCGCATAGCACCGTGACGGTTTTGCGTATAGCAAGGGGCCCAGCAGACTGCCTTGCGGGACTCCTGCTGAGATGGAAAATGTGTCGGAAAGACAACCATTCAACGATACCTTAAACGACCTTTGCTGGAGGTAGCTACGGGTGATTTTAACCAGATGTAATGGAAAGTTGATGTTACAGAGCTTGTATACAAGCCCATTGTGCCAGACATTATCAAACGCTTTCTCAACGTCTAACAAGGCCATGGCTGTGGACTTGGATACAGCTTTGTTACTTCGGATGTTATTCATCACCCGCACTCGGTTAGAAGGCCCACGTCGATGCTGTGCTTGCGGAGGAAGTCAGCAAGCTCAATCTCTTTTGCTCTTACAGAGCAAGCATTCCAGGTGACGATACTTAGCGGTTTAGACGCCATACTGGATGATGAACTTACCGAGCACTTGGATCTGTTCGGGCTTATTGCGGCACTTACGAAGAGCACCGGACATGTTGACGAAAATTTCCATCAGTTCATCCGCTGAGAACAGATCGGGGTTGTTGTTTTGTGCTGTTTGTTGTCTCCAGAATCCAGGGGGGGATGGAGAGCTTTGGCCAGCAGAATCACCGGAAGTTGCTTGAGTGGAATGCACCCGCGAATTCACTTGCCTTTGCTGAGGAGCACGAAGGGCCGGGAAATCCTCCGTCCGAAATGCCGGGACTTTGTCCTTCTTGCGTCCTGGTTGGTTTTTAGTTGCCGCCTGTTTTCGGATGCGTTTGAAGTCCTCGCGTTTGGAGCACTGTCTGTCGGAACCTTCATGAGCACCACCACAATTGGCGCATTTTAACGCCACGGCTCCATCCGCAGGGCAGTCAGAAGTGGCGTGTTCTTGAGCGCAGTTGCTACAACGTGGCTTGATTTTGCTGTTGCGAGTGCCGTGTCCAAAGTTCAGACATCGTTGGCACTGGGTCATATCGCGATGGCCTCCATGGTACGGCTCCCATCGTACGATTATAGAGCAGATTGAGCGGATTGCCTGCAGCGCATTCAGCGTCACCGTTCCCTTCTGGAAGTGCACCAGGAAAAGACAATCCGGGTACGTCTTTACGTTTTCGTCTCGCCTCGTCATCCGAAAGACAGCGATTGGGGCCAGCTTGTACCGGTCCTTGAGTTCTTCTTCGATCGCCTTGGGATCAACATCCGGTAGACCCCTGATGACTACCTTGAAGGGCTTTTCACCGGGAATGTCGTGCGTGAAGTATTCCGCATTGGAATCCTTCAGGAATTTGACTGCGATTTCGTATTCCGCTTTCGTCCGGAGCATCACCTTAGTGCCGATCCTGCTGATCTTGTACTCAGCTGCGATGCCCAGCGATGCGAAATCGCCAATGAGCGTCTTGAGTGGCACTACCTTCACCACCAGTGGAGGAAGCATGACTTTCACCGCACTCGGGCCGGCAGAATTCTCGGTTTGACGGCGTCGCCGAAATCACCGATGTCGCTGGCGTTCGTCGCGGTAACATCGTCGCGTCCGCTCGTATCATCGGACTGTCCTTGGTTCTTCTTCCTCTTTTTCGTCCGCTTCACCGGGACTGGGTTGGTATTTCCAACATCGATGGGCAGAGTAGCGTACCTATTTGAGGTAGGTACCGAGCTACCATCACCACTGTTCTTCTTCTCCGCTTGGTCACGAAGTCGGCTCCGAGAGCGCTGTCTTCCCATCACGCGATGCGACCGACACTACTGACGACGCGACGTGCAGTATACCTGCGAACGTTTGTAACAAACGTGAGCAAACGCATAAGACAAAAGCGTAGTTAGCAACCTGTTATATAGACAACCAGCTCTGCCGGTACCGTATTTTCTCGCTCCCCATTGGCTACATACAGTCATGATGATGCAGCTTTGTCGTCTGGCTCGACGTGGTGGTGTCAAGCGTATCTCTGGTCTGATCTACGTTGAAACCCGAGGTGTGTTGAAGGTGTTCCTACAAATTATGATCCGTGATGCCGTCACCTGTACTGAACACGCCAAGCGCAAAACCGTCAAGGCCATGGATGTCGTCTACGCTCTGAAGCGACAGGGACGCACTCTGTATGGTTTCGGAGGTTAAAACTTATCACCAACGTAACATTGGTGGCCCTAAAAAGTTAGAAGTCATTTCAGAAAAGAGTTAGAATAGAATGTATATTAGAGTGATGCAAATTTTGAAATTTTCGCTCCATAATACTTAAACGATTCCAAATCGGATCCTGACTAACCTCTCAAAATTTGAGCCCATTTGGTGAGAAACTGAGATGGCACAAACCATCTGAAGTTTGTATGGGAATTACTATGGTAAAACCAAGATTTTTGTTCATGTCTATCTAATAATTCACCATATCAGTCTGCTTTAAAAAATTTCAACTGTACTTGTAGGAAATTTTCCCAGCTACAACTTTGCTCAAAACCACATTTTGATTAAATGCAAGGATCGAAAGTTATCAATGGTTCAATGCACTGATGTCTTATGATCATGCTCAATCAACTGCTCAGCAGGCAACATTGGTGTTTCTGGGGCGTTGAATAGGACACAAAAATCATGGCTACTATGTCACACTGCAAAGCCGGCGCCGGTGGTGTAGTGGTAAGCGTGACTGCTTTCTAACACCCCAATAGGTCTGGGTTCAATCCCAGCCGAGGTCGGTGGGATTTTTCTGAGGCATAAAAATCTCTGGTCACGTCTTCCTTCGGAAGGGAAGTAAAGCCGTTGGTCCTGGCCCATGTGTGTTGAAAATGGGTGCGATATCCTACGCAGGTGTGGAAGCTGCCTTCCTTGCACATTCGATTGCCGTCAATGGATGGCAATCGATGTCCGTCGGTGATTGGCACTAGATTGCGGAACAGAGACCAACGTTAAATAAAAGAAAAAAAATGTCACACTGCAAAATACAGTGTTGCCTACAGAGCAGCTGGTTGATCATGTCATAAGTTTACCAATCTTTCAAATAATTAATAACTTTTTCCTTTCTTGTTTTACATAGAAACAATCTTCAGCAAAGTTGTAGCTGAGAAAATTTTCTATAAGAATAGCTATCGAACTGTTTCGCAGCTTAATATAGAAAAGACTAGAAGGCAATGAACCAAAAAGTTGAGATTCCCCATAGTAATTTACAAGTAAACTTTAAATGGCTTGTGCGAAGTCTGTTTCTAACCAAATGAGTTGTAACTTTGGGAGGCTAATCAGAACCCGATTTGAAACCATTTAAGCACTGTGGAGCGAGAAAGTCAAATTTTGCATCAGTCTAATGTATATAGAGTATCCCCTGCTTCCATGTTTGGTTACAGGATTACAACTATGGAGATCAGCGGTACCGGTGGTGTAGTGGTAAGCGTAATTACCTCCCACTCAGGTAAGCGTAATTACCTGGGTTCAATCCCATTCGGCGCCACTGGGATGTTCTGAGGCATAACATCTCTGATCACGCCTTCCACGCCGGGAAGTTGGTCCCCGGTTCATAAGTTGATGGGTTGATAGGTAGGGTCCAGGTGTGGGTAGCATTGGTGCTCAGCACGGAAAACAAATCCAAGGAAAAAAACGGAGAGCATTTTGTGTGGTCGTTGGGGGCGTGTGGTTCTGAATTGGTAGCAAAATGTTCCGCAATTGCATTCTCCCTATTCGTACATGCCCGAAGATCGGAGGCGAATGTCACTTCGACTTGTTTCATCTAGGAACCATTCTCTGATGACTGTGTTGGGAAATCAGCATATGCATGTACGTAATTGGTGGATTTGTTAGTTATTTTGAAGCTTTTGGACAATGTTTGAATTTTACCACTTTTTCAATAGTTTCAATTTGAAAATCAACAGTCAAATGCATTGTTATCGATGCGTAGAAATGTTTCTGATTGGTGATAAAATTTTTGAAATTGGTCTAGGGGCAGCTAAGTTATTAACGTTCAAAATCTTTCATAATTTCTTCTGTCGGTTTTCATAAAGTGTACCCCCATCTTCCCGAAAGACGTAGTCCTACGTCAAAATATGAAGGACGACGGCAAGACGCCAGACAATGAAAACGGAGGAGCGAACGTGTTCGCAAGAAGCGGGATATTGCAGAGATCACCAGTGCCGAACCTGGGGGCCACTGCAAGTTCCAGCCGCAGCAGTAAGTCTCAAGAAGAGCAGCCAGGCGTTGGGCTAAGCCAGATATTCACACCAATATCCAGCAGTAGCAAATCTCAAGAGCTGCAGCTTAGGAGAACCAAAATGTCAGAGGTCAGGAGGAAGATCGATGATCTCTATGTGTTCGTAAAGGATAAAAACAACGTACACAAAGAGATCAAGCAACTTGTGACTGGAATCAAATCCGGCATAACAGTGGCAGATCGGGAATTCCATGAGTGAAGAAAAAGAGCCGAAAATGCCGAAAAGGCTCTCCGGGAGGCCAAGGAGAGCATAAGACTGGCTGAAGCACATGAGACGCCGAAGGGACCCACAAATCCACGTCCTGAAAAGAGAGATAGGGACACGCCAGGACATGAGGAGGAGCCCAAAAAACGTAAGGACGAGGAAAGCATCAAGGAGATGGGAGAAAATGGTGGGTGCCGTAAAGTCGAGAACCAGAAGGAGAGGAAGAAAAAACAAAAAGAGGATGAAGTTTTGAAGAAGGAAGAGGAAGCGAGGAAGAAGGAAGACAGGAAGAACAAGGAGAAGCCTAGGCCTCGGAGGGAGAGAAGCAAGGGTGACGCTCTGGTTGTTGAGGCGAAGGACAAAACGTCCTACGCAGTACTCCTCCGGAAAGTGAGAGAGGATCCGGAGTTGAAACAACTAGGCGAGAACGTGGTGAAAACCAGGCGAACCCAGAAAGGCGAAATGCTATTTGAGCTTTTAAGGAGCTCGTCAGAAAATCTCTTGGCGGGACGGCGAACGTAAGAGCCTTATCCCAAGAGTCAGTGGTCGAGTGCAGGGATCTGGACGAGATCACAACAGAAGGCAAGTTGAAAAGTGCGCTGAAGGTGCAATGCAACCTGGGAGACGTACGGATGGCAATTCGGTTGAGGAAGGCGTATGGTGGCACGCAGACGGCGTTGATACGACTTCCTTCGGACGCAGCTAACGAGCTGCTGAAGACAGGCCGAATCAAAGTTGTGTGGTCAGTGTGCCCGTTGAAAGCTATTCTTCGGGTATCTAAGAAAATGGAGAGATGCTACAAATGCATGGGCTTCGGTCAGCAGGCAAAAAACTGCAAAGGCCCTGACATATCTGATGTTTGTAGGAAATGCGGAGAGAAGGGGCACGTTGCAAAAGACTGTACAAAGCAACTGAGGTGCATGCTCTGCAAAAAGGACGACGGAAACGGCCATGTGACGGGAAGTTTCAGGTGCCCATAGTTCAAAAAGGCGATGGTGGATACGAATACCTGTGGAAATGCGGAGGACGACAGTAAGCGAACGGAAGTGGAAGACGAAGGCATTCAATAAGGATTTCTTCATCGAAGCTCTAAGGGTAGACAGCAGCGTCACAGCGTGACACAACTATGCCGAGAAAACTAGAGCCAACGAACAGGCGGCGTCCAGCTTAATGGTGGAACGAGGAAATTAGCACCCTCCGTGCCACTTGTTTTCCAGCCAGAAGGCGTGCTCAGAGAGCAAGAACAGAAGCAGACAGAGAGGAGCGCAGGGTGGTGTTCCGAGAGGCCAGGGCTGTACTGAAACGAAAGATAAAGCTGAGCAAGTCAAATAGTTTCAAGGAGCTGTGCCGCGACACCGATGCCAACCCCTGGGGCAACGCATACCGAGTCGCGATGCCGGTTGAAATGTGTCCCAACAAGCTGAAAATCATCGTGGAGGGACTTTTCCCACAGCATGCCCCAACGAACTGGCCACCTGCACCATATGGCGAGGTAGATGAAGACAACGTTGAACAAGTCTCCAACGAGGAACTCATAGCAGCAGCGAAAGGTTTGAAAACATCCGGCCCGGATGGAATTCCCAACGTGCTGGATACTGTCGGAAAGCTCTTGGAGAGGATCATCCTGAACAGGCTGACGAAATGCACGAAGAGTGAACACGGATTGTCGGAGAGGCAGTTTGGATTCCGGAAAAGGAGATGCAATTCGGACAATGATTCACAGAGCCGAAAAAGCTTCCAAACAGAAGCGGAGAGGAAATCGATACTACGCCGTGATTACGATTGATGTGAAGAATGCATTCAATAGCGCCAGCTGGGAGGCCATCACCAAGGTGCTCCATAGAATGAGGGTTCCAGACTACCTCTGCAGGATTCTAAGCAGTTACTTCCAGATCCGGGCCCTGGTCTATGCGACCGGCAAGGGCAGAAATCGCGTAGAATCACGATGGGAGTTCCACAAGGCTCCATTCTAGGTCCCACGCTGTGGAACGGAATGTACAATGGCATGCTGACGCTCAAGCTGCCCAAAAGAGTTGAGATCGTTGGCTTTGCGGACGATGTCGTCTTGACGGTAACCGGTGAGACGCTGGAAGAAGTGGAAATGCTGGCGGCCGAGGCGATAGATACGATTGGTAAGTGGATACAAGGAGCGAAGCTGCAGATAGCCCACCACAAAACAGAAGTGATGTTGGTCAGTAACTGCAAAGCAGTGTAGCGGGCAGAAATCACCGTTGGAGAGCACACCATTGTTTCGAAGCGAGTGCTGAAGTATCTGGGAGTGATGATCGATGACCGGCTAAGCTTTAACAGCCACATCAAATATGCTTGCGAGAGGGCGGCGAAGGTCATCAACGCAATAGCCAGAATCATGCCGAACAATTCTGGTCCAAGCAGCAGTAAAAGGCATCTTTTGGCTAGTGTGTCCTCATCGATACTAAGGTACGGAGGTCCAGCCTGGATTGAAGCGCTGAAAACGAAACAGAACCAAAGGAAATTAAGCAGTACGTTCCGGCTCATGGCCATGTGAGTCGTGAGTGCGTACAGAACCATTTTGATGGAGGCAGTATGCGTTATCGCCGGTATGATCCCAATCGGCATCACCTTGGCGGAGGACTACGAGTGCTATATGACGAGAGAAACCAAAGGAGTACGAAAAATGGTGAGAACGATGTCGATGGCTAAATGGCAGCAGGAGTGGGATGCATCAGAGAACGGTAGATGGACACACAGGCTAATATCGATTCTTTCGACCTGGGTGAACATGAAGCATGGAGAAGTCAACTTCCACTTGACGCAGTTCCTGTCTGGTCATGGCTGCTTCAGGAAGTACCTGCATCGGTTTGGACACACAACGTCACCCTCCTGTCCGGAGTGTGTGAATGTGGAAGAATCACCAGAGCACGTGGTCTTCGAATGTCCTATGCGAGAGGATATGCTCGCCCTTAGCACGGAGAATGTCGTCGAAGAAATGTGTCGAGAGGAGGGCTCCTTTAACGCCGGTAGCAGAGCAGTAACGCAGATCATGTCAGCGCTGCAGCGAAAATGGCGATAAGACCAGAGCTGGTAAATATCACGGCCGTCATGTGACGATGAGAAAACAGGTCTTCTCACTATCACGAGACGAAACGACCTATCATTAGCTTTCTTGTCATTTTTCAATGATCAAGTACTCATGAGAATAACTCTTATGCGGTTTTGACATCAACATTTCTAATTGATTTAGATGAATTTAAGCAAATAACCGTATGTAATCGGTAGAGTGAATATATTATTAAGTTTCCTCGGTATAAGTAACTTCGATAGCATTAAATGAGCTAGTAATTACCATGATCACAACACTGTCACGTTCTGTCATGATGAAAAATTCGATGAGATTTTGAAGAAAATCTCTATCATCGTTTTCTCATCCAAAGATAGTGACAGAAGTATCTCTGTAAATATCGCGTGAGATCTTTCATTGAAAATGACATTTCCCAGCCCTGGATAAGACCAACTAGAAACTAGTAATGTGCTCACACAAGTGCGAACTGAAAGCCGAAGCCGGGAGAACTCTCCGTCAGAGTAGGCTGAATCCACCACCGGGGAGAACCGAGTAGAACGTGACGCTGGGAGCTAAATGGCTCACAAATTGGAGAGACGATCAGCGAACTGGAAGCGCCAATTAGCTGAGGTAAAGTGAGGTGCGTAATGCATGGCCCCCTCTGAAGTAATACGACAAGTGGTTCCGGAGGAAAAGGGCAAGGCGTCCAAGGAGTTTTTAGTGCGGTAAGAATCCCACACACCATGTCACAGCGAGTGTGCCCAGTCGTCAAGCGGTGGCACGATGGCCTTTTTGAAGGTTTCCTCCTTGCAAAAAAAAAACACACCATATGTGTAACCTCATAAAAGAGTAAGTTTTTTTGATCGAAACTATAGTTTAAATATTTGTCATAATAGAAGACACTTTTACGACACTTTTTCAGCAAAAACATCAGCTTTATGTTACTTTTCTAAAGAGCCTCAACTTTCAAAAAAAAACCGTTTCGACTTTCTCCGGGGTACCTTACTACAATAGATCAATTTAATAGTCGCAGCGGATTCATGTCCCAAACAGCAAAAGCAAAAAAAAACTCAAAGTATATGAAAATTGATCTGTCAAAATTAGTTTGAGAGTGGTTTGTTCCTAGGATTTTCACTACCGCTCTCTCACATAGCACACCAACATAACTGGACGTGATTATTTGTAAAGTCGTAGTACAGTCGTATAGTTAGTGATATGTTTGTAGATTTTGGACAATGCAAAGCGATGGATTTTGCTACCTAGCATTTTTCTGAAGAATATATTCTAGAAAATAGTACAGAAACGATCGCCGGATGTTTTGAGGCAGTTAACGCAAATTCATAATAACAAAAGAGCTGATTCTGAAATCATTTAATTCTGTCGGCTTTTATTTCGTTTTTTAGATCATGAGACATGGATGACACACAATGTTAGAATGCAGGTTCACGTAATGTACAAGGCTTTTACTTGATCCCCTTGATCTCCCAATAGAACGAATGAAAACACCAAAGCCCTTCGCATTTATTTCTCATCTCGCAGCATTATCATATAGGGTTACGATCTAATTTCCGTCATACTAAGCACAACACGCAGTTTACCTCTTTTTTCCGAATGGGTTTGAACAAAAATTTAATGTTTGTACCAAAGATAACTTATACATTTATTTACCTTACCATAAGTACCGTTAGATTTGATAAAGATTGTTTCAATTCCATCCAAACATTGGATTGACTTCGGCATACGGATGAAGACAGAAAAATTCAGTGCTTCTTTTGTTTTTGAGAAGAATGGATATAAATATTCATATAATGCATTCTTATAGACATTGTTTTATAGCTTTTGAACTAAACTATCGTGCCAAACGTACGATGGATTCGGTCACGTCGAAATCATTGATACATTTGATTATTCCTGATATGACGGAAATAGTCGCTTATGCCGAAATAGTGCTGCACCCTATTCCAATATTGAATTGAAAAAAAAAATCGTCCACCGCAAAATTCAATACACTCACTCACCCACTCGAACGTATTCGTGCATATTCGTGGAATTCTCCGGCAATGGCAGTGCGCTTATCTCATCAAATTCCGTTCCCCCTTGTCGCCAGCATGACAGCCGCGGGAACCATCCAGAAATACCGAACGGTTCAAAAACCAAATATCTTCGAGCTGACAACCGAAAAATTTCCCTAGCCGCGTAGCCATCACGCACAGACATACACACACACACAACTAAACCTACATACGACCGCCATCCACCCTTTTGCAATACACCCACCTCTTGTGTTTTCATCTGGCCCACAAAGCCTAAGGCTATCTTTCCGTTTACCAGCGAAATCCTATGGCAGAACGGAAAAACAAAAAAAAAATGAAAACTCTGTGTGTGCTACGGAAAGCCGGATGGAATGCAGGAAGCGTGTATAAAAAATGCTCTCCTCTTTTTTTTTTCCTAGCCGGCAGCATCCATCCAACGACCGTCCAACCATGTAACGGTACAGTGTAACGAAACGAACACTTTGCATAGGGAGATAAGAGGCTCAACCATCATCACGACCGACGAAGACGAGGACGGCGAAGGGATATTGTGTGTCCTCCAGTTTTTGGAATGTGGAAGGGAAGGAAAACCTCTCGCTTAACGAAGGGACCAACCGTTTGTTACCGGTTTCTCTTGTACATGTGTGTAGCTACCAATGCAATGTTGTTGCTGTTTCCATTCGTGTATGTAACGTGTGTGTTGTTGAGCTGGGTGGGCGCGTTCCATCCCACTCATGTATGTATACGGTGGGTCTGTTTTGTAGTGAGGTTACCAAGCAGCAAACGGTGGAAAAATGGATGCTTTTGCTGAGAGGATTGTCGTCATAATGGTGGACAATAAATGATGGCGAAGTTTTTGAGTACCTACCTGACGACGATGGCGGTGTGATTATTATGGAATTGTCTGACACTTGTGCCGCTCTAATTGAATCGTTTTTTTTTCTTTTCTTTGCTTTTTTAAGATTCTAGAGAATCGAAAGAATGCCGGGTTTCAAGAAGTTTGAATAACCTTCTTTATGATGGGTATATATACATTACATAGGATTACAATTAGCGAAATATTGTGTTATGACAAATGAAAAATTTTCGAATTCGTTATCCCAGCTCAATGAGAATAAATTACAATGAAATGGAAACATATTGATGAATGTCAACTTTGATATCATCATAATGATAGGATAATTTGCAGATCTTTATTGAAAAAATCAGCTGTTGGAGGAGCTGCGGTAAATGTACTAACCGAGAAAAGCTGATTATAATATCACATTCCTTCAAAAAATATCCTTGAATATGATATTCCAAGCAATCATTAATTCAAAATCTCTATGGAGCAGTTCCAGACACAAACAATTTTTTATGACTCAACCTTCTCCAATTTTCATCAATTTTTGCATCATTGTTTGCAGTGTTGGAAAAATATCAAAAAACCAAATCTCACCAATGCTCAAGATCACGCTTGATTTTCGTAGACAGAAATCAACAAGCAAACATCTGCGGTTGATTTTGCAAGCTGTGATATCGCAGCTCGGAATATCAAGCTAACAAAACGCACTAACTGCAAATCTCACCAAACCGTGATGAGATTGAGTTTAATGATTTTTTCTTTACACCCGAATGCAACCAAATCTTCCATATAGCGACTGGCAGCAGTTCCTTCGTGTCTGCCATCGGTGAAGATTAAAAAGAGATAGCAAACTATACTTTCTCTTATCAAGAAAACGATATAGAACGGAATCATGTTTGTGAGCATGAACATGAGCATGATTGACCGCCCACGGTTGCTACTCTGTTATTGCCAGACCAGCTGCAATTACAGACGATGCTTGGGACTAGCAATCATCCTCAATGTGTAAAAACTGGTGATCTCAAACTAGGCAATACCAGCGCCGGCAGCGCCCGAACACAGGTCAAGAAAGGAAGGGGTAGGAATGTGTTGACGTGACACTCGCTTTGATAGAAGCCGAGAACACCTCTGCACTTCCACGAGGAATCACTGGGATATTGGGTAATAGGGTTGGGTTTGCAGCAGGGTTCGTTTTGGTAAATGATAAGCTGAATTGATGTCCTAACAATCATATAACGCGAAGGAGCTTGGGATTGAACCCACGGTCTTCTGCTCAGTAAGCAAAAACGTTTGCCACTAGGCAGACGAGCTCCTTTTTAATCATCGAGTTGCTGTTATTACCATGTAGTCATGTTAACAAATAAAACGATTGACGAATCTTGAATGTGGATGGGCTTGAGATTAGACTCATGATGTTCTGCTCAGTAAGCAAAACCAGTTGTTCTAAGGCCACCGAGCCCCTCATATCACATTATAGCGTTACTCAGCACGGCACCGACGACAACGAAAAGTTTTACAAAATACACGATAAACAAGCCATACCATACATTTTTAATATGAAAAGAACCTGGGACCGCGTTTTTCTGCTCAGTAAGCAAGCCACTGCAACTGACGATCTTTGAATTCCTTGAGCTAAAAGCTACGAAAGAGGCCTTCATTAAGATCCATTTTCACGCGACGTTATATGTTTCGATTTTCTCTTTACGCATGGTTCAGACAATCATAACAAGCTATGACCGACGTGGCGATTGTTTAAGACCTGGTTAAACAAGCTATTCAAATGAAATTATGTTCTCGAATTTCACTTGACATGTAATGAACAACAGAAATACGCGATAATTCATTTTTTCAGCGGTTGGTGGTTGATTTTAAATACACTAACGGTACTGCCTACGACTACGACGGCGCCTACGACTGTACAGACATTTTGGTATATCGCCAAAATGTTAACCGCATGAGAAGCGCCGGTAAAATGAATGAAATTAACAAAAAATATATAAAGTTCTACTTACTCTGTCATAATGGCTAATGAAACAAGTTGGGATGATAGTGTGAGAAGTGAAGAAGTTTTTGGTAACAATTATAATGTTTATAGAGACGACCGCAATTTTCAATGGTCTGAAAAAAAATCTGGAGGTGGAGTATTAATAGCGATTTCGACCAAATTGAATTCACAAATCATTATGGCTACTAAATTTAAAGAATTCGAACATGTATGGGTAAAAGCGCAAGTAGCAGATGAAACTCATGTCTTTACTTCGGTATACTTTCCTCCGAACAATGCTCATAAGGACACGTATGATAAGTTTTTTGGAAAAGCGGAAGAAATTTTGTCTAGTTTACCCCCTGAAGTAAAAGAACATGTATATGGGGACTTTAACCAACGCAATGTTGACTTTATTTCTAATATGGACAATGAAAGCATCTTACTTCCAGTCGTTGGGGAAAATGAAACACTCCATTTCATTTTTGACAAAATTGCACATTTAGGACTTAATCAAATTAACCATGTGAAAAATCAACAAAATTGTTATTTAGACCTTTTTTTAACAAATACTTATGAAGATTTCTGTGTGACTGAATCGTTAAGTCCCATATGGAGAAATGAAATGTTTCACACAGCAATAGAATATTCTTTATTCGTTCACATAAATGAAAGAACCAACGACTGCGAATTTGATGAAATCTTTGATTACAATTCAGCAAATTATGATAACATCAGAAATAGATTGAACATTGTCGATTGGCAAGCAATATTAAGAACTGCAGGAAATGTTGAATGTGCAGTTGACGTATTCTACAATGTGTTGCTTGAAATAATACTTGAAGAAGTGCCAACTAGAAGAAGAAGACGTCAGAGTCATACAAAACATCCGGTTTGGTACAACAGGGAACTGAAAAATTTAAAAAATCAAAAGCAAAAAGCGCACAAATTTTATAAAAAATATAATTGTGAAGAAACTTTGGCATACTATTTAGACATTTGCGATCAGTTAAATTTGGCCGTGAATATGGCATTTGAGGAGTATAATTTAAAAACTGAACTTGAAATAAAATCTTGTCCTAGGAAATTCTTCAATTATGTGAAAACCAAATTAAAATCTGATCATTTTCCATCAAAGATGCATTTGGACGATAGGATAGGTGAGAACTCGGATGATATATGCAATTTGTTTGCAAATTTCTTCCAAGAAATCTATACTACGTTTTCAGAAGAGGACCGTGACCGTGAATATTTTGAATCTTATCCAGAATTTTCAAGTGACATCAGCGTAAGTCAAATCAAGGTTCATGATATCTTAAAGGGTTTAAACAATTTAGATGCATCTAAATAAAGGTCCTGGCCCTGACGGTGTTCCGCCAGTTTTTATGAAAGCTTTAGCAACTGAACTTACTGCTCCATTATTTTGGATTTTCAATATGTCACTGGAATCCGGAAACTTCCCTAAAATATGGAAAAACTCGTTTTTAGTGCCTATCTTTAAATCTAGCAAAAAATCCGACATACGTAATTATCGTGGTATAGCTATTATCTTTTGCACTCCGAAACTTTTCGAGGCGATTGTGAATGAAAAACTCTTTCTTCAAATTAAAAACAGAATAACTACTATGCAACATGGCTTCTTTAAAGGCCGTTCAACAACTACGAATTTGCTCGAATTAGTTAATTATTCCTAGAATGCAATGGATAACGGAAACCATGTAGAAGTGTTGTATACAGATTTCAGCAAAGCGTTTGATCGAATTGACATACCCATGCTTCTTTTTAAACTTCAAAAAATGGGAATTCATTACGCACTCCTCAAGTGGCTTGAATCATATTTAACTGACCGCCATCAAATAGTAAAATACAAAGGAAAGACATCAAATCCCGTTGATGTCACTTCTGGAGTTCCTCAAGGCTCCCATTTAGGACCGCTTTTATTTATTCTCTTCGTCAATGACATATCTTTCATTATTAAGAAATTGAAAGTTTTAATCTATGCTGACGACATTAAACTTTTTTTGGAAATAAAAGATGCCAAAGACATCATCACATTCAAAGAAGAAATACAGATATTCCATACTTGGTGCCAAAAAAGCCTGCTACAATTAAATATAAAAAAATGTAACTCAATTACCATTAGTAGAAAACGAACCCTACCCGATATAACAATCACTTTAGGAAACCATATCGTAGAAAAGTGTGATAGAGTCAGGGATCTAGGTGTTATTTTGGAACTTACTTTCACCGATCATTATAACACAATGATTAACAGAGCTAACAACATGCTTGGTTTCATAAAACATTTCTGCTACAACTTTCACGATCCGTATACGATAAAAACATTGTACATTGCTTATGTATGATCGATATTAGAATATTGCAGCATAGTTTGGTCACCTTTTTCAATCACACACAAAGAAAGAATAGAGTCCGTTCAAAAGCAGTTTCTATTGTATGTACTCCGCAAGTTAGGTTGGACTGTATTTCCTCTGCCATCTTACACAGCTCGGTGTATGCTCATAAATATCAAAACATTAAAAGAGCGTTGTGAATTTGCTATGATTTCTTTCGTAAACGATATCGTATCACATCGAATTGATTCAATAGAACTATTGTCATCCTTAAATTTATGTATATACACCATCTAGGCTATTACGAAATAGAAATATATTTGCTACAAATCGTCATCGTACGAATTATGCTAAATTTGGACCCTTGAACCAAATGATGGATACATATAATAAACACTGCGATAACATTGACTTTACAATGACAAAAACCAAAATAAAGCAATATTTTAATTCCTCGCATAACATCAGCTAGAAGTAATGTTTTAACTTGTTCTCAAGACATATTATAAAAAAATATAAACAAAGACAAAATTGTAAACATAGCTCTTAAGACAACAATTGTAAAACGGTCTACACTGATTGACGACAAATAAATAGACAACGACAACATTGCCCAGCACCTCCACTGGTTCTTCATGTCCGCTATCTGTTACTGTTTGCAAAATATCTAATAGCAATTACCTTTGTTGTAATACTTCCTGTATTGCCATGGTCATCTGGGAGGAGGGTCGCATCTAGTGCTTTCCCCAGGAACCGTTCACGGCCACCAGCTACTGCCCGTCCAGTCTTGGGCGTATCCAGCGAGGCATCCATCAGATTACTTACAATCTCCGACACTCAATGCAAATCGCAGACACACTTACGCTAGTTACAAAAAAAACACACCCGTGCAAAGAAACTGATCCAATAAACGTCACTCTCAAGAAAGCACACCCGTCGTCGTCGAACAGCTTTCTGGATCTTTAGTTGCCTCTGTGATATACTTACTTGCGGCATACTATTTTGGGAGTGTATATGAGCGTGTACCATGTACGGTAGCTCATCTCTCATCGTGATGGTGGGACATAGTAGACAAATTAGAGAAAAAACAAGGACGTATTAGTATTAGTTATATGTAAACAAACAAAAAAAGAAGAGAGGAGGAAAGAAGAGCAGAAACATAAAAAAGGGGATAAAGTAGATAACAAAGAAAAGAAACGTAGGCAGATTATTAAAAAAGGCATTATCCGAGATTCAGCAATCAAATGTCACTCCCACCGAGATCTCAGCGAAACCCTCCCCGCCGAGACCCGCACAGCCGAGCTCGGAAGAAAAAACTAAGTGTGTAGATAGATTAGTAGGAAAATAAATAAAACTTCTTTATGACTCAAAGTGCAATGAATGAGCGTTAGTTTCGGGATCATTTCAGTGTTAGAGTTATGTTATTTATTTTTTTTTTCTTTGGTTTGTTTTTTCCGTCGATCTTGTTTTCCGTGCTGAGCACCAATGCTACCGACGTGCCAGGAAGGCAGCTCCCACACCTGGACTCTACCTATCGACCCATCAACTCATGAACCGGGGACCAACGGCTTTACTTCCCATCCGAAGGAAGGCGTGATCAGAGATGTTATGCCTCAGAACATCCCGGCGGCGCCGACTGGGATTGAACCCAGGCCTGCTGGGGTTAGAGTTATGTTAGTTTTGATCCGTAATCAACCCTGCCGGCCCCTCCAACATTAGGCAGTGGTTGTTAGATCATGCGGCACTGTAACTACTACTATTTTAGAGGTATGATTCGTCAAGTTTATACAACTCAATGTTTCAATTAGGGCAAACTATCAATCTTACAATTACAAAAGCAAACCTAAACTTACAGTTATATGCAAATGCAAAATGAAACTTGACAAATCATCGTTAATCCCGAGGGGGGCGACACATCTACATCTCAATGCTAGATACTCAACAAATCTCACATTAGCGAATCAATATTCGAAAAATCTTCTTTCATTTCTCGAATATACTTGCATCGCACATAATCTTTTTGAAGAAAATCTTCAGAATCGTCATCAATCTTCTTTCTATCTACTCAGCGTGCGCGCAGCTAACCACATCAAAACACAAATTTCTATGCATCGTAGATAGAGTCGACCCCCTCGGTCAATCTCCTTATTCCAGGGCAGGGCCTGAAGATTTGAATCTAATTTTGATCAGTGAATGGGCACCATATGGTACATTTTCTCACCATGAACCTATCATTTCCAGCCTATCCGAACTATTTAATAAATGGAAGCCATCACATGGGTTACGCTCCCCCTAAGCGGGCCCTCCGCATCCTATCTCTGTCTTATCTCAAATACAAAATGCCAATGGTATGGATGTATCTATATATAACTTGGAAATGACGTACAATCAAATAAACCCGTAACCCACTCACTTGGCCAGGCTTCAGAATCGTCCAGTGGGCAGTGCGCTCTACACTCCAAGTTCCCTTTCTTTCAAATTCACCCCAAATTGTATATCTGACCCCTTTGAGTGTTGATTAATCACAATGAAACATTGTGACAGAGGTTGAGATTACTAGTGTATTAAATAATCTAGGTCCTATTTTGGATTATATCTGAAAAATCCAAATCTGGCCAACGCCCACCCTTAACCTAAACCTGTTCTAATCCACCTGAAATGACTAACGAATGGAAGACTTTGACTACCCAGCCATGCAATAGTCTCATTCCGTGTCTTATGGCAACTTTTTTTTTTTTTTTTTGTTCATTAATTTATTTGATAAGGCTCAACCGAATTAACTTTACAGAGCCGAGGATTCTTGGTCACTATACAATACATCTTAAAACTATAGTCAAAAGGTACAACACAATAAACACTTTATCTTCCGCTATCCAAAAAGCCTCCTCCATCAGAACTGGAGCCGCTTCCAGTGGTTTCATTGTATGGCAAATTGTTGTACGCCAACGAGGGTCAGAGCGCGTCCATTGCAGCAATGGACGCAAAACGTGGTCAGCACTCACACACTCATCACGAAACGGTTGCTTTCCAAAGTCGACGACGCATCGACCGAAAGAACTGCTGATGAAGAACAATGAGGAGGACCACACAATGGTTGCTGCCGAGAAAACAGACGATCGCGTAGCACATATCGAGAGTGGCCTGCTTTTGTCGACAGCCGAGTGAACACTGCTTATGGCAACTTGATGATTCGATTGCGCTCATCTTCTGGCACCACCCAGGGGAGACTTGGTCCTGTACCCAATGCTTAACTTATCTCCATTCCACTCAGCTACTTGCAATTTCTTGTGATATACTGGGAGGAATATTATTATATGAGACAATTCAATGCAGACGTCTTTCCAAATTTGGCAGATCGACAGGTAATCAGTGAGTTACCACGATAGTTGCTATTCAACAACTCGACAACATCTCATAGTCAACGCCTGCTATGAGAATTTCCCATTGCAGATGCCAACGAAATGACGTCATCGAGCTATCGATCAACTACCCTGGTTATCGCCTGGTACCTTATAGCACGATGCTAGGAGGCGAACCGGAAGAATCGATGAGCTACCTCCCCCGATATGGAACGGAATCATGTTTGTGTCGAATAAGCTCTCAGTTTAATTTTTGCGCGTTGTGAATAGTCTCGCAATATCAAAGGAGCTTGTAAAATCAATATCAAGCATGATATTTTGTTCCAATATTTTCAAGTATTATTTGGTTGATGATTTTGCCAACACTGATTGTTTGTATGGACAATCTTCCACATTTTTGCTAAAATTCGGTCATTTTTGAACTTTTTTTTTTCAAATGACGTATTTGACATTTTTCAAAAACTTGTAACAGGAAATTATAACTTCTAATTGAAATGGTATCTGAGTTGTAAAGAAAAATAAAGCCTTTCTTGGAAAAATAAACATTTTTGATTTATATTTCAGACACTGAATGTGTGCAATTAATGATTTCTTTATTAGAAAAAAGCTCATGAAAAATTAAAACTTTTAAAAATATTGAAAACCTTGCAAAAAAATTCTACCAAAAATTGATAAGTTTGAGATCTGCTACTATGTATATCAATAACTTCACGCACTTCATTCAGTAAAAAAAAAACATGTTTAGTTAACGAACAAAACTTGTTGTTCGACGATTTTTGTCAATTTTCAAGCCAAACACCGTACAACAACAACTTTTGGTATATTTTTTTCACTTTTCGTCAGGACACTTCACACTTTGTATTCAAATGGATTTAAAATATTTAAAATATTGTTTAGGAATTCTGACATTAACTTCAACAAAATTTTGAAAAGAATTTGAAAGGAATCTGTATCTGAAGTTGATTCGATTCTAAAAGAAGCTTAAAGAGAATTTAAAATTGTTGACAGCATCAAGAAGAGGTTATTTAGCAGTAGTTTTGAGTTAAATTCAAAAAAAGTTCAAACTCACAACATCTGAAGATAGTGTATGGAAGTTTTTGGAAAATTTAAAGAAATTGTGACACAAGTTACAAGGGGAATTCAATGTTAAATTCGAGAGAAATAAAAAAAAAAATTAAAGGAATTCTGAAAAAAAATCTGAGGATTGAATAGAAGAAGTTTCAAGTGAGTTCCAAAAGAACTCTGATATAAAGTCCAAGGCAATATTTATTTGATATAAGTTTCATATATTCCACAAACATTCACAAACTCACTCGACGGGCCACATCTGGCAAAAGTAAGATTTTCGACCACCCATAATTTTTATTAAAAAATGGCTCTTTTGATTGTAAACAACTTTTACAAAAACACTAACTCCCAAAACCACATTTCAAGTGAACGTCATGAAAAATATATAGTGAAATTTTGTGTAAAATAATTTATAAATTTACGTTACTGTTATGTACTCAATCTCTCTTGGGGTAGAT
Source organism: Ochlerotatus camptorhynchus (assembly GCF_037179485.1). Lineage (NCBI taxonomy): Eukaryota > Metazoa > Arthropoda > Insecta > Diptera > Culicidae > Ochlerotatus > Ochlerotatus camptorhynchus. The sequence continues at coordinate 2,504,843 of NW_027040771.1, forward strand.
CATTGCCCTTACCACAACAGCACAGACGAAAACCTACCTTGTGATCGAGCCACCGACAGCTATGCACTTCACAGCCACCAGCGTATGGATCGAAGAGTCACCGTTGGCTGTACACGCTACAGCCACCAGCGACGGGTTGCCTCTCTCGAACGAAGGACCACGACACAACTCGTGATCAAGCCACCGACAGCTGTGCACCTCACAGCCACCAGTAGTGGGACGATGAGCCACTGACAGCTGTGCACACCACAGCTACCAGCAAAGGGACGATGCACCGTTGGCTGCGCACACCACAGCGGACAGCGTAGGAACGATGGGTCGCTGAAAAATCTTCAGCACCAGTCGTTGAGCTGCCAACAGCTGTAACCACTACAGCCACCAGCGCAGCAAACCTCTCTCTCTCGAAGGACCACGGCAAAACTGCCGAACACAAGGCTCCGATGAGCAGGGAAACAGGAAAGTTCAACTCTTTTAAAAGTGTCCACTAGGTGGAACTTATGGAAGATGAATCGATCACCACATGCAACCAGTGGATGAACGAACAGGAACTGGACGAAGCACGAATGCTCGGGAAATCTCCGTTCTCGGACGAAAAGAATGAGACACTGTTCTCAATTTTGCCTTTTTTATTCGCTGTTTCCTCTTCAATGGTTAAATGCAGGATACAGAATGAAACATGAAATACAATGTTGTTTACTTTTATACTCTTTCATCGGCTGCGTCAGCCAATCAGGATGCGCCATTCGATGACGTCGTTCGTTTTCCTATTGGAAGCGTTCATCGCGAACATACTCCCGCCGGTTGGAATACCATTCCAAAAGCGGAAATCTTCGATTGGTCGTTGTCGGTAATAGGAAGAGGCGCCAACTTCCGAATGGAGCGCCGGAATACTCCCGTTGCAGTCTTCACGTCGGCGACTCTGATCACGTCATCCCTTCCCGGGTAAAGTGCAACAATTTGACCCAAACTCCATGACTGAACTGGTAGATTGTCTTCCATCAGTAGCACAATAGTACCCATTTTCACATTCGGTTCACTTTTTGTCCACTTTGCCCTCGATTGAAGCGTTGATAGATAATCATGCGACCACTTTGCCCAAAACCGATCACGCAAATTGTTCATATACTGATAGCGAGACAGACGGTTCACTGCTAAATCGGAGTACGACGGCTTCAAAATCGGTTCCAATGGCCTTCCAATCATCAAATGAGCAGGTGTTATCGGAAGCGGCTCGTTCGGGTCCTCAGACAGTGCATACAAGGGTCGGGAATTCACTATGGCTTCGATGTGGGTCAATACTGTTCCGAACTCCTCAAACGTCAAAATTGCGTTGCCCAAAGTCCGATATATGTGGGACTTGACAACCTTTACTCCTGCCTCCCACAAACCCCCAAAGTTGGGTGATCTAGGCGGAATGAATTCCCACTCAATCTCTCGTTTGAGCAGAAAATCGTTGATCTTCGTTCTTGCGGTCTCGTCACGGAACATCAAGTACAATTTGTGGAGTTCTTTCGAAGCACCAATAAAATTGGTCGCGTTATCTGACATAATTTTACGAACCATTCCACGACGGTTGATAAAACGATCTAAAGCGGCGAGAAAAGCTTCGGTTGTCAAATCCGAAACCAATTCAAGGTGAATCGATTTCGTTGTTAGGCAGACAAACAGTGCAATGTATGCCTTTACGTGTTTCGGCTTATACCTTCCTTCTTTCACAATCACTGGGCCGGCGTAATCCACACCAGTGAGTTCGAACGCTGCTGCTACATTCACACGCTCCTCCGGCAAATTTCCCATTAAGGGCTGAATTCCTCTCGGCTTAGTTCTGAAACACTTTACGCAGCTTCGAGTCACTTTCCGGATGGCAGATCGAGCATTTACCAACCAGTACTTCTGCCTTATTGCTGCCAGCAAACCGGATGGTCCTTCATGCAGTCTCTCCTCGTGATATTGACGAATCAACATTTCCGTCACTCGGTGATTGCGTGGAAGAAGTAATTGGTGCTTGGCGTCATACGGTAATTTAGAGTTTTGTAGACGCCCGCCGACGCGAAGGAAACCTTCTTCGTCCAGGAATGGTTGAAGATTCGCCAATCGCTTCGGCAACTCCTTACGCTGAACACACTGGATCTCCTCGTTCAATCCGGTCCTCTGCAAAATCCTTACTATGTAATCCAATGCCTTCCGCATGTCTTGCACAGAAATGTATCTAGCATGTTTACGATTCTCCTTTTTCATTCGTATCAGTCGAGTGAATCTCACCACCTGCGCCAATACACGTTGCAGCTTGGAAAACGATCCGCACCGCTCGAATACCGGATCGTCTTCAACATCGACCGCTGGGTTACACACTTGAGCTTGTCGCATTTCTGGTAACTCTTCATCTTGAATCACCGGAGTCTCCTGGATATCGTAGTTAACATCTTGCAGAAATAGTGGACCATTCCACCACATATCAGAACGATGCAACACACCAGGATAACACCCTCTGGACATTAAATCCGCAGGATTATTCTCGGACCTGACGTACTTCCACTCGTAGGCACTAGTCAGTTTGTTAATATCCAAAACTCGGTTTCTGACGTAGACTTGAAGTTGATCCGGATTCTTCTTTATCCATGCCAGCACAATTTGGCTATCAGACCACAGCTTGATATCGTGGAATTCGGTTTTCAGAATAGGGATCACTACACTAACCAGTTTGGCCAATACCACAGCGGCACACAACTCTAATCTAGGTATTGTGAGACGACGCAGAGGGGCAATCCTTGACTTACTGCAAATCAGCCTAACTGACACTGCCCCGTTCTCCTGAACACAACGCAAATAAACACAAGCACCATAAGCAGTACACGACGCATCAGAGAAGCCGTGAATCTCAATACGACGTTGAGCTCCAGGAGCCATAACACATCTCGGTATTCGTATCTCGTTCAGTTGTACCAATGACTGATGTAAGGTCACCCATCTACTCAACAACTCGCCCTCTAGGGTCTCGTCCCAACCCAGACCATCAGCCCACAATTGCTGCATGATGGACTTAGCCAAAACGATCACAGGTGATATGAGGCCAAGGGGATCAAACAGTTTGGCGATTTGAGAGAGAACATACCTTTTAGTCACCTTCACATCCGGTTGCATCACTTCCGGGCTTCTCCAAAACAGGAACTGATCACATCTTGGGTCCCACAGAACACCTAAAGCTCGAATCGCTTCGTTGGTACCAGAATCTCCTATTCGAACTAGCTTTTCACGGTCTTGATCCGGAACACCTTCAAGAATTTCGTCGTCGTTGGTACACCATTTTCGGATAGGAAATTTTCCCTTCATCATAAGCTCCTCGATATCACTTCGCAGTTGCTTCGCGGATGCAAGTGTTGGGACACCACTCAATATGTCGTCCATGTAGCAATCCTCTAATATCGCCTCTGCAGCTGCAGGAAAGTTGGCTCTTTCCTCTCTCGCTAGTTGAACCATGGACCTCACTGCCAAAAACGATGCAGGAGACGTCCCGTAGGTCACCGTTAACAACTCCATCACCTTTATCGGGTCCATCGGTTGGTCACGCCAGAACGTTCTGTGGTAATGTGTCTGTCTTGGATCAAGTTTCACTTGTCGAAACATTTTCTCAACGTCTCCAGAAAATGCATATATGTGCATTCGGAAACGTAATTGGATTGTGAACAGATCGTTCTGAATCTTCGGGCCAATCATCAAAACTTCGTTGAGGGATAATCCGTTAGACTTCACCTTGGCGTCAAATACAACACGTAACTTTGTGCTGGTACTCGTAGGTTTAAGTACAGCATGATGTGGCAAATAGTAGCTTTGTCGGCCAGGCGGATCGTCATCCTCACGGATCTCGTGGCAATGACCAAGGTCTTTGTACTCCTGCATAAACTCTTGGTACATCTTTTTCATCTCGGGTTTATTGGTTAGATGTTTCTCAATTGACAGGAACCTCTTCAACGCTAATGATCGGGAGTTTCCTAGTTCATTGATGGACTCACGGAACGGTAGTTGAACCACGAATCGGCCATCCTCATCTCGTCGATAAGTTTTGCAGAAGTGATCTTCTATCGCTTGCTCTTCATTCGTCAGGACTTTTTCTTCTGGAAGCTCTTCTTGCTCGAAAAACCTCTGAATGCTCTTCAGCAACAGATCCTCATTTGTGGCGCAAAGCACGTTGACGACTTCCTCCTCGGACTCTTCTAAAGCACCGGCAATAACCCATCCGAACTGAGTCTCGTACAGTACGGGTAGATTATCAGAGAGTTTCAACTGAGCTTGTTTCAGGATTTTGAAAAACAGCTCGGCACCGATCAGTAGGTCCACTTCTCTCGGTTCGTTGAAGCTTGGATCGGCCAACACAATACCACTCGGGAACTTCCACTCCGAGATGTCAACTGGAACAGATGGAATCTTTCCTGTCACTCTAGCTGTCACCAAACAGTCCATGTCACTTTGGAAATCGGTGTAGTCGGAGAAACACTTCAGGATCACACGATGACGAATTTGAGATCTGGCACCACCCACTCCTACGACTGGCACGTTGGCAGGATACTTCGGAAGCGCTAGCAGTTTTACAGCAGATTCAGAAACCAGGTTGATCTGAGACCCGGAATCGAAGAGAGCACGCAACTTGAAGTTCCTTCCACTCTTTGACGTAACATTCACCAATGCGGTCATCAAAAACACTTGTTTCGCTCGTTGTTGCATACTGGAACAGGCTGTAGACACAGGATCCTCAGGAACAGCTGCTGCTGTCTGCATCTCCTGCGGCTTGGATGTTCCTCCTGGAGATTTCTGCGTCGGCTCAGCTTGGGATACCTGCTCGAAGTGCAACATGGTATGATGCTTTTTGGAACACCTCGAGCATGACTTATCTGATGGACAAGCCCTGATTTGATGGCCTTTCCTAAGGCAGTTGAAACACAGTCCGACTTGCTTCACCTTGGTAACACGCTGATCAACACTCATGCTCAAGAAAGAAGGACACTTGTAATTGCAGTGTTGACCCGCGCATATTTCACACACATTCTCCGGTGAACTGGATGTTGCTGGATTGGAGGTTCTTTGCGATGAGCTGGTTTTCCCCATCATAGGAGGCTTAACAGCTGCCTTAGCTGAGGATGCCTTGTCTACTTCACATCTCTCAAGTACCTGGCAATAACTTCTTAGGAACTTCATGGATTCTTCAAGGTCAGGAAGTTCTCCGTGCTCCATGGTGAGCTCCCACTGCTTCCGCGTTTCTCCATCAAGGCACATTGTAAGTAGCTTCACCACGATTAGACCGGCTGTTCCAACAACCTCCTGCTCCATGAACCGCAATCCTTCCACGTGGCGATTGCATGTATCGATAAGGTTCCTTAGCTCCTTGAAGCTTTGTTTGGCTATCGGTTTCATCGACAATAAACCGGAAATATGGGTGTCAATAATCACTCTCGGATTTTCAAAGCGCTCCTCTAACAACTCCCATGCTTGCTGATAGTTGTTGTCGTTGATAATTCTGGCATTAAGGATACCAGAAGCTTCACCGATCAGCGCCTTGTCCAGGTATTGCAGTTTAGTTGCATCGGAGTCGCCACACTTTCGGATCAAGTCATTGAAGAGAGCTTTGAATTTTGGCCAACCTTCGTACTTCCCATCGAAGGTTGGGATCGGCGTCTTCAGAGGTTGCTGAGTCACAATCACTTGGGGAACTCCATTATTAGGTTGTGGATCAGCACGAAGTAGCTCCAACAGTTGATTCAGCTTCACTAACGCCTCCGTGTGCAGCTCGTCAAACTCGTCTAACTTATTGTCCTGATCCTCCATGTTTTCACTAGTACACTGAGTCACGATTAAGTCATGCTTCACCGCATACTCCGAATAATGTAGTTCCAATTTCTTCTCATAAGCCTTCAACTGGGAAAGGCTCGCTGTTTCAGGTTCATCCATAGCTTCGTTTAGCTTCTGGACGATCATTGACACTCGCGCCTTTACTTGTCCTCGTTGATGAATTAATTGCTTCAATTTCGTCATGATTACACTTTTCACTACAGTTCACTCTCAACACTCACAGTTTTTAAGGGTACTACTGTACTACGATCGTAGGTTTCAAACACTTTTTACTTATTCGGGCACAAACTCGTTGGAAGGAAGGGTCACGAATATTCGCGGATGGACGTATCACACCGGTTGATATCCGGCTCGAAGGACCAAATGTTATGTACTCAATCTCTCTTGGGGTAGATCATTGCCCTTACCACAACAGCACAGACGAAAACCTACCTTGTGATCGAGCCACCGACAGCTATGCACTTCACAGCCACCAGCGTATGGATCGAAGAGTCACCGTTGGCTGTACACGCTACAGCCACCAGCGACGGGTTGCCTCTCTCGAACGAAGGACCACGACACAACTCGTGATCAAGCCACCGACAGCTGTGCACCTCACAGCCACCAGTAGTGGGACGATGAGCCACTGACAGCTGTGCACACCACAGCTACCAGCAAAGGGACGATGCACCGTTGGCTGCGCACACCACAGCGGACAGCGTAGGAACGATGGGTCGCTGAAAAATCTTCAGCACCAGTCGTTGAGCTGCCAACAGCTGTAACCACTACAGCCACCAGCGCAGCAAACCTCTCTCTCTCGAAGGACCACGGCAAAACTGCCGAACACAAGGCTCCGATGAGCAGGGAAACAGGAAAGTTCAACTCTTTTAAAAGTGTCCACTAGGTGGAACTTATGGAAGATGAATCGATCACCACATGCAACCAGTGGATGAACGAACAGGAACTGGACGAAGCACGAATGCTCGGGAAATCTCCGTTCTCGGACGAAAAGAATGAGACACTGTTCTCAATTTTGCCTTTTTTATTCGCTGTTTCCTCTTCAATGGTTAAATGCAGGATACAGAATGAAACATGAAATACAATGTTGTTTACTTTTATACTCTTTCATCGGCTGCGTCAGCCAATCAGGATGCGCCATTCGATGACGTCGTTCGTTTTCCTATTGGAAGCGTTCATCGCGAACAGTTACAATCAAGCAATTTTGTCATGCTGGAACCAGGGTTGCTTACACTTCCTTAGGTAAAATACATATGTTTCGGAATTATGAATCCCGTTGATGTATATACTGATATTTTGTACTGGTATATTACAAGCAGAAGTTGAAGAATTATGCGTTTGACACAAAAATCCTGTCAGTTTTGTTTACAGAAAGTCACAATCAGTGATTTTATGATTCTTGAGCGTTCACTTAGAGTGAAGTTACAGCGAAATTGACAGGTTTTATTTGACAAACACAGGCTTTACAACCTCTTCTTATAATTTACCAGAACATTGAACATTGTGTATACATTTTTATAGCAAAGTGAGGGGACACAAACCCGGCTGGTACTTTCCTTACATTTAAAACGTCCTTTAAATCATCGAAATATATACAATCGAACTAAACCTCCACTTCCTGCGTCTTCCTTTACCGCAAAATCCCTGATTCATTCCGCAATTTCCGATAGTGTTCACCTCCGCCGTAGTTTCGCCCGAAACATTTTCAAATTCAATTTATTTCCCCCGCCAACCCCAAAACCAGTCAACCAGGCAGTCCCGGCTTCCGCGATTCGATCCGAAACCATCACCCCATTTAGTTTGCTAAAGCATAGCCTTGGTGTGGTGAGCTGCTTGCTATGGCTGTCCATTTTCTCCCCCTATATCACCAATACATAAAGAAACCCCTCCCTTCAGCACCTCCCCCCACCCCTTTCCGTCATAGTAAACCACCGGACCAAAACCACCCTCAATGTGCTCTATCCGCATCAGTGCTCCAGCACGACTCTCGATGACGACGGTGCTCTGTATAGTTGGGATATCCATTGTGACCATTAACCAACCGAGAAAAGCGATCGATTTTCCTCCATATCCAACTGCCCGGTTTTCGGGGTTCCCGGCTGTAGGATGGACGCTCGGCTCTTTGTGTGAATATTGGAATGTGTTTGTGCACGAGGGTTTTCCGACCCTCCTGTTCGGTGTTCTGAACTCGAAACGAAACCCGCTACAGCAACATTAGGTCCCCCGCTAGCGGACCGTTCTTATTGCTCGTACAAGTCCACAAAGAATCGCCTCAACTCCCTCACACAGGCTCATGTTAGTGAGTGGTAGAACCGAACCGCTTCTCGGACGCTAGTCGATGGTTTTATAAATTGTATTATACGCCCTCCTCTCCCTGCTTGCCTGCTTGCTGGTCTGCTGGCAGCCATCGTCATCGTTCGATTGGTGTGAGGAACGATGGCAAACGGGGGTGGGTAATATTCGATTTGATGTTGAACTCGAGTAGAGCGGACGGGACCGACCGTCCGACCAAGTGGAAATGTATGTAAAATGGGTGATATTCTTGGAAATCAACGATGGCTTACGGTAAGTAACGTTGGCCTTCCGAATGAGATCGGCAAGGGAAGGTCGGGGTGGGTTTGGACGCGTGCTGAATAAACACGATTTTCAACATTTTCATCTCCAAGACAGTCACGTAGTTGGGGATCCCGGGGTGTTGCTGTTGGTACACAGGGGAGGTACAAACGAATTTGATTTTGATTAAGTAATACTCTGAGGTAAAATGAACCTTTGAAAGACGTTCAAATTTTCAACTGCAGCCTCCTGTTTACACCCTTGTCTCTTGGAGAGCTCACTTTTACTTGTCATGGGTATGGGGAACCGATGGTCACGTTACACGAGAAACACTCGCCTTCATGAGCACTGCCTTTGGTAGGTTGGTTGGTTGGCTGGTTGCTCGTCGCTTGGTAAAGTATTACATTGGCAGTGGCGGTCGCTTCTACGTCCTCACTGGCTGTCTTCCGCTGTGTACTAACTTACTCCAAACACAACGGGATGGGCGATTTTAATGGAGTGCAAAGCAATGTTGGTGTACACAACCACCCGGTCAGCTCGCAGGTTAATCGAAAGATATCGATTTTTCCGTTTCATTCGAGCCGTCTGTATTGAGAACATATCGTTCTAAATTGAGATTATTGGAGTTTAAACGGTTTCCATCATTTCCTTAAATTATGTCGGAACAATTGTCTGGCATTTCGATTCTCAGGAAGATTTATGCAACCGTCGTCCCTATCGTTGGCGGCGGAAGAGAAATCGCCTACCTGAAGGCACTCCTAAATCCGCAAATTAACGATCAATCTCCCGTTTCAATTTACCTCTGGTGGAACTTATTTGCAAAACGACAATACCGTCAGAGACAGAATGCAAAACGGACGACCGTTGCTGAAGCCAAGCTTCCTCGATTCAGTCACATATGCCGGGAGAGAGGGGGAACCCGGACGGAGTAGAGCCAGCATGATGCAAATTGATTTCGGTGTATCCGCTGCCACAATCGGCAGTGAGGTGATACACACAAAATTGCATCTCGAGAACCCTTTCACTTGCATTCTTGGTGGCGGTACTGCTGATAGATTTCGGTTGCTCGAAAAAGGAAGGTTTCAATTCAACCCCGAAGGCATCAGCGTAAGAAGAAAATAAATTACCAAGAAGTTGGTAGTTCTCGCAGCCCTTTCTCTGGAAAGAAAAAAAAGAAATGGGTGAGAGTTTTTGCTGCCAGCGGCAAAGCCGCATCGTCGCATATTTCTCAGGAATCAATTGAAGTTCCTGTGTCTCCGTGCTTAGCGGGCTGGGGTGAGGAATCAAATTATTTTGTCTGTCAAGGCGTCGGGGATAGAGATCTCCTCACAATGTAGAGCGCTGAGGCACTCTCGAGGTAAGTTGGCATAAAATCAGCAATTGCACCTTTCGCTTTTTGCCAAAAAGGATCCCTTAACCGACGATGATGAACTCTCTGTCCCATGCAAAAGAAAGAAAGGGTGAAAGGGGTTGCATTTTCACGTGGGAATAAGTAACGATGCGATATTTGCATCAGTTTAATCTGCATAAGACGAATTTCAATATATCACGGATTGTGCAATTTTTTCCCCCGTTTCGGAACCACCGTGAGAAACGATTCGGAAGTCTTTGGAAGATTAGTTGCCGGAGGTAGAATGCTGCTAAGGATTGCAATGAGAAATGTTTGGATTCTTTGTTCAGATGGCTTGTCGATATGAAAATCTGCAGTAATAAATAACTACAAAGGGAGAAACAGAAAATTTCTTCTTCTCATTCTTCTTCTTCTTCTTCTTATTCTAAGCATTTACGCTTCTGTAGCGCGCGTTTTTCCGGCTCTCAACTTAGTGTTCTAGATCGAGGGGGGCGACACATCTAAATCTCAAGTTTAGATGCTCAACAAATCGCACACTAGCGAATCAATCTTCGAAAAATCATCTTTCATTTGTCGCATCTACTTGCATCGTGCATCATCTATTTGCAGGAAATCTTCACAATCGTCATCAATCTTCTTTCTATCTACTCAGCGTGCGTGCAGCTAGCCACAGCAAAACACAATATTTTTTGCATCGTAGATAGAGTCGTCTCCCTCGTTCTAGATGCACTTACACAGTTATTAATGGAGTGCTTTCTATGCCAAATCCAATCCATGCATTTGTATATTGCATGGCAGGCACAATGATACTCTATACCCAAGGAAATCGAGGAAATGTCCAGCCCGATAGATTTCGTCGCCCGGACTGGAAATTGAACTAGCCGCCTTCTGCTTAACAATACTTTGCCTTTACTGACTAGGCTCTCTGAGGCCTCTAAAACCTTCAATTAAACCGGTATGATTAATTCACTTACTAGTGACCAGTACCAATCTTTTAGAACAGCGTTTCTCAATCTCAGTGGCTGCTCTCAGGTGGGTCGCTGAAATTCATTCTACTTGGACAAATGATCTTTTTTTTTTAATTCATGTAAAAAATTGTTGATGATATGATGGCGATGATGATGAAAGTGGTTTACCACCCATTGTAGCACGGAAACTACGTCCGACAACAGTGGGCTCTCTTCTCTGTTTGTCTTGATCAAGTTTTGATTGTCCTCAACATGTCGCTGTATGAAGGGCCATAAACGTATTGGGTAGATCGATAGGAAAAGCCGCCTATACGCATCTACGGAACAATAAAGAATCCCCTTCCAGCAGCTTGATCATCCAATTGATCAAAAAGATAAGTCCCCAAACAGGAAGATGCCCCAATGAGTGGGGAGAAGATCCCGCCCTTTATCCACGAAATGTTATCAACAGGGAGTTGGCATTCCCACTCTCCCCGTCCAAATTGCTTCAATCGGGTACCCTGTTGGACCGTCCTTTCCCTTTTATATATGTATTTCAATGTATATACGAGTTGATTGTTATGATTATTGTCAATAATACTTACATTTCGATGAAGTTCGTGATACTTATCATTACAGTAACCAATCTTGAATCCAATCTTGAATCGTCCGTTAACCATACACTCGATCCGAAACGGGGCTCTGTGATAAAGTATTCTTCTTCTTCTTCTTCTTCTTCATGTTCGCTCACCACCCGGAATGCATGGAAACGAAAAAGAGCTACAACCAGGATTAATTTTGACGTAGGACTACGTCTTTGATTTCTATATGGGGGTACACTTTGTGAAAACCGAAAATGGAACATGTAACAAATTAAGAAAGATTTTGAACGTTAATAACTCAGCTTCACCTGGTCCAATTTCAATAATTTTATCACCAATCGATCAGAAATATGGCTACGCAATGTTTCCGAATGTTGATTTTCAACAACAAACTATTGAAAAACTGGTAAATGTCCAGCATTGTCCAAAAGCGTCGAATTAACTAACAAATCCACCAATTACCTACATGCATATGCTGCTTCCCCAGCACAGTTGTCAGAGAGTAGTAAGTAGACGAAACAAGTCGAAGTGGCATTCGCCTCCGATCCTCGGGCGCGTGCGAATAGGGAGGATGGAATTGCGTAATATTTTGCACACTCATCTCCATATTCAGCACCAAACGCAAATTCTTCAAGATATCCAGCATCCGTTGTCTGGCTCGCCGTGGCGGTGTCTGACGTATCTTCGGTTTGATTTACGAGGTGTTCCTGAAAAATGAGATCCGTGATGCTGTCACCTACACTAAACACGCCAAGCGTAAGCGGCCATGGATGTCATCTACGTTTTGAAGTGACAGAGACGCACTCTGTTTGGTTTCGGAAGTTAAATCATCACCAACTTTGGCAACAAAACGGCTCTTTTCAGGGCCATCAAGCTTATTACAGTAAAGAGTAGGAATAGAATTCATCTGCCTGTTTGTCCATATTGAGAACCAACGATCACACAAAATGCTCATGTAATCAAACTGGAAGCAGGGGTACAAATTATTTAGATCAACCTTGGTCAACTTTGAATCGCCACGGCCGGATATTTTCGATGGAAGAAGCAACAATCTAGCATCTTATTCGACGAAGACGGCAGGAAACATTTGTGAAGACGAGTTATTTACGAAAAAGAGTGTCGATGAAGAGAATCGATCAATGTAGATAGGACCTATTGAAAAGTGACGTGAGATTTGTTTTCCGTACTGAGCTCCAATGCTACAGACGCCAGGGAGGCAGCTCCCAGAGATGTTATGCCTTAGAACATGCCGGTGGCGCCGACTGAGATTGGACCCAGGCCTGCTGGGGTGAGAGGTAATCACGCTAACCACCGGCACCGATATCTATCACGACGAATGAGGACGACCCAAGTTATCTCAGAAATAAGAAATAAAGTAAAGGAACTCAGCGATGAGTTAATTTGCCTCATGTTTTCCCAGGTTTTTCCAGGATTTTCCAGGGAAAAATTCCCGAATTTGAGAAAAGTAAAGATTGGATTCACTCAGTCAATTGGTACTACTTCGAGACTGAATAAAATTATCGTGAATTTCCTCATTTTCTGGCAGATTTTTTTGGTTTTCCACAGGAAACTATGAGACAAATTTACTCATCGCTGAGTTCCTACACTTTTGGCGATTATGAGTGAACTAAACTCAAATTTAGGTCGTTCTCATTCGCCGTGTACACAAAAGAAAAAGAGCCAGTGTCGCTACTTGATAGCAAACTACTCATAATGGGAGGAGTCTTAATAGCTTTTATACCACTTGGTTGCACAACATTCTGCTTTAACCTAAAAAGATATAAAGCAGCGCTGCTCTCTGGTATCAGCTCATTTTCGCTTCGGACGTCAGCAATAGCAGCAGTAGGAAGGTGGTTAGTCCACTTTTCTAAAACCCAACATTGATTGGTCGTGGCAAAGGAGGTGCCAATTGTCATCGCAAATTCTTCGAGATAACCACCATCCGTGGTCTGGCTCGCCGTGGCGGTGTCTGACGTATATCCGGTCTAATCTACGAGGTGTGCTGAAGGTGTTCCTGGAAAATGAGGTCCGTGCTGCTGTCACCTACACTAAACACGCCAAGCGTAAGTGGCCATGGATTTCCTCTTCAATAAAACGGCCATTTTCAGTAAAGAGTTGGAATAGAATTTATCTGTGCTTGTTTGTCCATATTCAGAACCACAAGCCCCCAACGACCACACAAACTTAGAAGCAGGGGTGCAAGTGATTTTGATTGATTCTCGTAATCAACTTTCTCTTTGAAAAAGATTACTACAAATTTGGTACGCCTACAATTCAAAAACGGAAAGAGTTGAGATAATAGATAATTGATCAATTAAAAGAACTTGATGCTCTTCACATTTATTCCGTCCACTAGCGGTCCTACGTCAAGCTTCCGTTCGTGCCCCTAGGCACAGACCCTTCTACTTTTTATATGTAATTTTCACACTGCCGTACTATAACGGAACTATTTTTTCTAAACTTTCATCTACTCATCTATCATAAAAAAATAAAAGAGGCAGCCCAGTGGTCTTATATAATAAATCTTATTTCTTAACTTCAGCAGGAGCTTGTGTTTTGTGTATGAATAGGAATTTGAGCGGGGTTCTCTCTGTTTGTACTCTTTAGTATGATGCACTTGACATAGATAGCCCACCGTCACGAACAACTACTGATTCATATCAATAGCGGTGCGGCGAGCTCGCTGCTCGCAGGCAGCCTTTCGTTGTGTACTAGAGAATACCACCACTCACCACGCGGTGATTGAATAAACACCGTTTGGTGAGACCGGATGGAATTCAATTTTGAAATCTGTGTTAGGCAATCGGTAAGAATTTTAATTATCATAGCAACAGTTATCAGGGAACAGACATCCGATTGATGACCTTGACAAATGTAAAAAAAAACTCTTTTTCAAATTTATCGTGGTCTTGAGAAGGACCGTTTTGTCGTGAAGGTTGAGTAATTCTGAGCTAGTAGGGTGTTAAACACAGTTGAGGCTGGTGAGCAGTATGTTGTTTGGAATGAGAGTGACGCGCTAGGCATAGATGGCCCACAGCGACTCACGAAAGGCTGCTGATTCCGATCAATAGCGTTGCGGTTTCTTCCTCCTAATTATGAAGAGGAAACTGAGCGTAAAAGAACATTCATCAAAACGGCAGCTCAGGTGCAAAATTGGTGGAATAAAATCGGCAAAACAGTGGACGAAACCGTTGTGCGCCGCTTGAAGAGTCGTATTAAGGGAAAAGTTTGAGAATTCCTTCGAAACCGCGACGAATAATTCTTTTCGTATTGTTTTCTTAAAATAAAAGAAGTGAAAACCGTTTTCACCGTTAGTTTTTTATTCGTAACTCAAAACCGGAAAGAGACAATTATTATGAAATTATTACCAGTGAAAGATAAGAAGTATTAATGATGATGATGATGATGATGATGATGATGATGATATGGAACTACCACTGATTATAGCACTGTCAGTAGTCTGAGCAGCAATTGAGTTGCAATCACAATTTAAAACTTCAGATCACAATTCCAGAATCCATCCATTCACTGTTGATGCCAACAACCTCCAAACAAATCAACATCGAAAACATTCATTTTCAAATTGGAAATTTTCCAATCGTGTCTGACCCCTTCCCAAACGCATCGATTCGCTATGCTAATACGGACGTCCACCCTCAGGACGATGGCAAAAATTGATGATGATGCTGGGAAATCCCTTCACCCTCACTCCATCAATGTTCCTACTAGATTGAATTACTACATAAAGAGTGAACAGGTTTTTGGGAAGACAACGATGCGAAGACTTCTTGCTCCTGGCTGAACAGGAATCCTACGCCTTGCTTACACCACCAAGATGCTGGATGGGCAGCTTCATCTTCTCTTCGGACGCTGGCTGTGCCGCCAATGTTGCTAATGGTGATCAAACAGAGTCGGTCCATTTTCTCTGATGCTACATTGTGCTCTCAATCTCCGGCGACGCCGTTGGTCGACGTTGGTTTTGCTTCCACTGTCCTCCCCCTGCATGTGCGCTTGCTGTCCCTCGAGGCAGAATATCTTTCCATCTCAAACAACAGTATTAATACTACGGGATTCGACCATTGTGTTTATGCAAATTTACCGAAAGTTTTTCATCTCCTTCGGTCGATGGTCCTTTCATCTTGATCCGGTTGGTGAGGACGACCAGGGGGAACTGCTACGTACGTATTGGTAGAGTAGTGTGGCGTGGTACACACAGGCAGCCATTTCTCGGTGGGACAGTCGACAGGGCAGTCGGAACTGGATAGCCGGAGGGAGTTTGGCGGTTGGGGATGGCTGATAAGATAGAGTAGACGCGCAGAAAAGGCTCAGGGGAAACGATTACATTTTGTCTATAGTTTCTTCCTTCGAACTGCCGTTCGCCTGAATGGAAGTCCGGGAGAGACAGGCTGATAGCGTTCTCTTCGAGGAAACGACAGGACTTTGGTGACGTTGATGGGGTCGAACGGTTGAATAAGCTATTGTCGCTGAATGGGAGGGTGTGAATGGAGGCCATCGTAGGAGAATTCGATTATCAGCTCCTTGGATAACCAAGAATTCGCATTTAACTTTGACGGATGCGTAATGGTTGATGGTATGAAAACTGTGCCACCAGGGTATAGGATTGGTAACTGGTAACTATTAAATGGAAAACAAACAATCCTCTCCAGAGCATAAATGCCACAATAACTAACTCCCAAATTACACGGGATAATAGTGGCCAGAGACCCAAAACAAACGATGCCATTCACTTCAAATTAGCCACTCACAGCAGGTAGCTAATCCTGTTTTCCTAACAAAGCACCAACCAAAACATCCTTCTCGAAACATAACCAAAGCCAACACCTATAAAATGCGTTCGTCCCTCGATTTCCCCCGTAACGGCAGGGCAAAAATTTCAAAATAAGTCTTTACACCTCAAAACGTTCTCGGCAAGCAGCATCCCATTTCGCTTTCACTGGGTTGCAATTTTATCAACCGAAAGAGGGTATCACCATTTGCTTTGCCAACTACAGGGCTAACCTTCTCACCTTTCGTTGCACTCTTCACCGAGTCCACTGATTAATATCTATACAATCGCCGGGAATCGTTCGCTGAACTCCTGCTCGGGTCCCTTTTCCCCTTTCTCACACATTCAACTAACTATTCATCTACTCGAAGCAGTGGGACATGAGATTGAATACAGATTGAAGATGAGTCGGCCGATGTGTTGCTATTTTCGTGCATCCTTTTTCCGTTCACAGGGCCGAGAAGAATTGAATAACGAAACCTAATCCTGGCGGGCTTCCGATTTTTTATTGACAATTTTATTATTTATGACAGTGGGAACGAATTGATTTCCGCTGGCGTTAACTCTTTTCCTTCGCGTGAGACCCTGTTGATGTAAGCTAGGAAACAGGTAATTTTTTCGGCGCATTTGGGTGATTTGTGGAAACGAATTCCTACCGAAATATTAGTCAGGATTTGATTACCTGGAGGCAATCTGATGTGGGCATATGTCCCAGCTGAGCGAGGTGACATTTTTGGACTGCCTTTCTCAGAATGTAATATCCTCAATTATGTTGGTTGTGATTTGGTTTGTCATAGGGAAGGCTATAGGTAAAGTCAAAAAAGGTCATATCAATCGTGGTTCAGCGATTCACAATTGCAAGAAGGGATGAGTTAGTCTAAGAATAACACAATTATCTATCAAATTTAAGTGATACAGGAACTTGTCTTGGTGCAAATATGTTCAACTGAATCTTCCAAAATTCCATCATATCCTGGCGAGTCATTTGAGCCGATTGAAACTCAATGATTGATGTTAGCTTCGCGTAGTGTATAGTGCTACCGTGTCACTACTAAATACAAGTAGGTAGCTAGTTTTGCATGTGTGCAGTAGGTAGACAACGGTTTTGATGTGCACTACCTAGTTTTTTTTTTTGTGCTCGTATGTGTAAATGCGATTCCAAAGAATTCCTGTTCCGATTCGTTTCATTTGAAATAGCATAACATAGCATAGCATAAACCAGGTTGCACAATGTCGTAGGTGGTACGAGCTCCAAACTGTTGTTTAGGAGGAGACCCACCTTCATCCGTTGCTGTTAGATAGTAATTTGTGGTTAACCACTACCTCTTAGATACATGATGAGACTCCCTCCAACATCTGGTGGGGTAACAGAGGAATGTTAGTCCGACACTTACTTAAGAGATATGCAGAGAACTCTATGACCCCTCATTGTAAAACGTTAACTCATCGATCCTGTTGCTCCTTTGGCCCAAAAATTCGGTTGTTCCTAAACATATGCACAATGTATTCTGATCGATAAGACGTTCTAATGTGTAAAATGTGATAGTGTGTGGAATCGTAGATTAGAATGAATATTCGTCCATGGTTGTTTCAGTGTTGTGAGAATGATTATTAGACTGATGCAAAATTTGAAATTTTCACTCCACAGTAATCAATCGGTTCCAAATCGGGTCCTGATTAACTTCCCAAGCCAGAACACTTTCAGCTCTAGTCCGAACCAGACGTGCTTCGAGACATCGAAAAAGTTCTTTAGTTGAAGGCTATTGGTTTTTAGTTATACGGTGCAGTGTCTGAACAATGGAACCGAAAAGAGAAAACACCATCAAGCTTCGCTTTGGGTCGCATACACGGAATCCAACTAATGAAGAGGTATTCACGTTTTTCAAGGAACAGGGATGGAGCTGCGATGATCTGAGCGCGATGTATCGAGAGGACTACAGCCTATTTGTACGGTTCCAATCGGAAGTGCTTATGAAAAGCGCGCTCGGTAAATTAGGAACTAGCGTAGATTTCCAGTATGCGAATGGAAGTCGTGTTAAAGTGTCTGTGACAACAGCAAATGGAACGTTCCGCTACGTCAGGATCTTCGGGCTGCCTCCGGAGGTCAAAGATGAGCAGATTGCCACAGTTCTGGCAAAGTATGGCACTATCTACCAGTTGGTGCGAGAACGCTATTCAGCTGAGACCGGTTTCCCGATATGGAATGGTATTCGTGGTGCTCATATGGAGATTGTGTCGGAAATTCCGGCGCAACTTCATGTTCAGCACATCAAGGCAAGGGTTTTTTTACGACGGCATACAAAGCAAATGTTTTGCCTGCGGTGCTCTAGATCACCTCAAGGCAAATTGTCCGAAGCGCCAGAGTGTGAATACTCGCCTGCAATCTGCTTCGGGGCAGCAAAATTCCAACCTGAAAACAGCGTCTAACAATGGCCAAGGGAACAGGAACAACAAAGATTCTGGATCGTTTGCGAATGTGGTACTGAACGGGGTTATGGCTCAACAACCGTCAGAGTCTGGCATGGTTGTACTGAGGCAGCAAAACGAAGCGATACAAACAGTCACAAAAGATGGCGACAAGCGTGAATCGATCCAGGTTACAGCAAATCAAGAAGATGGAGATGGTGAGAATGTGGAGATAAAGTTCGAAGAAATCTGCAAGAAGAAGCGAGGACGTCAACCCAAACGGAAGGATTCTGAATCGTCAGAGTCCGATGCGATATCCAGGAAACAAATCATTGTACCATCTGCTGAGAGCAGCCTTCTTCTGGCTCAAGCTCGACGCTCTAGGTCACTCAATACCAGCAAAGCCGGTGAGAAAAGTGTGAAATAGCTAAACCATTACTAACACAATGAACTTTGTTTGTTCAGTCGCAACGGTCAACCTTAACAGTACTAATACATTAGTAAATAAGAATTTATTGAAAGAGTTATGAACAAAATGTTGACATTGTGTTCCTACAGGAAGTAAGTTATATTGATTTTTCATTTATGGCATCACACAATGCTTTGGTCAACATTAGTACGGACAAAAAAGGTACAGCTGTGCTGATTAGGAAATGCTTTCGTTATTCTAATTTCGTACTGGATCCCACGGGAAGAATTGTATCTTTTGTGATTAACGATATAAATTTTATAAATATTTATGCTCATTCAGGAAATGACATGAGGAAAGAGAGGGATAAATTGTTTACAGAAAACCTAGCAGTTCATTTGAACAAACCTGGAACCATCATAACGATGCTCGGAGGGGATTTTAATTGTATCTTAGAAGAGGGTGATTCAAAGGGATTGCACAAAAACTTTTCAAATGGACTTAAAAACTTGGTTGAACTTTTTTCGTTGAAAGACGTTGCAAAGTCACAGAAATCAATCAGCTTCACGATTAGACCGGTTTTATGTATCGAAGGATATTTTATGTGATGTGTCCAACTGCAAAACTTTGCCAGTCACTTTTTTGGATCACCATTGTGTGTTACTAACTTTTAGGATAAAGAAAGAGCAAATCATGTCACGTGGTAGGGGCTACTGGAAGATTAACCCGAGCTTACTTGGGTTCCCTGAAATCAAGGATAGATTCAAAATTGAATACAACAAGCTACTAAACAGAACAATGTACCAGACTGATCTTAGTGCGTGGTGGAACTACTGCTTCAAATCAAAGGTGAAGAGCTCCTACAAATCAGAGAGTTGGCACTTGAACCAGTCTAACAGAGCTTCGAAAGCATCTCTGTCGAATAAACTTTTCGAGTATTTTGACAAACAAGCTAGCGGGGAGGATGTTGATAATGAAATTGCTGTAACTAAGTCAAAATTAATGGATCTTGAACAGAACCGTCTTAAGAATTTGGGAGATAAAATTTCATCGAATTCGATTGCAGAAGGTGAAAAAATGACAATTTATCAACTTTCAAATGCAGTTCATCGTGGACATGCTTTTTTTTATATTAATTTATTTGTACAGGCTCAATCGATTAAACTTTACAGAGCCGAGTTATCATTTGCATTATACATGATTAATGTCTTAAATCTAGAGTTAAAGGAATTGAACCGATTACTCGCGGTGCATGTGTTTCTGGTCGATCGTGCATAGACAATTTGAAAGATGTACGTAGGATTATGACAAAAGCTACAGAAAGTAAATGTTTTAAAGGGCTTCTGTTGAGCCTTGATTTGTAGAAGGCTTTTGATAAAGTAGATCACAAATTCCTTTGGAAAGTGCTGGAAAAATTCGGATTTCCAGGTCAGCTGATTCAATGCATCCAGCATTTATACAGGAAAGCAGCTTCTAAAGTTTTGTACAATGGATTTTTAACGAGGGAAATACAAATTAACTCATCTGTCAGACAAGGATGCCCACTGAGCATGTTACTATTTATTTTGTATATGGAACCACTGATTAGGATTATTGATCAAAGCGTGCTCGGGGTCCTTGTGTATGACAAATTCCTGAGAGTAATTGCGTTTGCGGACGATTTGAATGTATTTTTTCGAAACTCAGAAGAGCTTGATGAAGTTCTACATATCATTGCATCTTTCTCAATGTTTTCGGGAATTAGTATAAATTTACAAAAATCACGATTCATGCGGCTAAATAACTGCAATGGTGGACCTTTCCAAGTAGCAGAAACTGGAAGTTTGAGATTGCTTGGAGTTACCTTCAAAATTACTTGGAACGATACAGTTGATATCAACTACGAAAAATTAATTAATGAAATGAAGCACAGAATATGGTTAGTTTCCTTCCGTAATATGTGTTTTTTTGAGAAGGTGTGGTATGTGAATACATTTATCCTGTCCAAGCTATGGTATCTGGTTCAGCTTTATCCTGCAAAAACTCAGCATTTTGCAAAAACGAAAACGATCATTGGGAATTTTTTATGGAAAAATTACATTTTTCGAGTGGACAGAAGACAGCTATATCTCGATCCCGACAGTGGTGGAGTTGGTTTAATTGACCCTACGGAAAAGTGCACAGCGCTTTTTATATGGAATATTGTGCATAAAAACGACATAGATGACGAATGTATTGGAGAAAAGTATTTGCTGAACTTTAAATACTTGCCTAAACTAACACGGAATGGAAAGGAGTGGATTTAAAAAGCGGTTCAATTGGATAGTGGAATAGATTCTGCTAGGCAACTTTACCGCTTATTTATCCATCAGCAAGGATTTGTCCCACATGTACAAACCAATTTTTCTGAAGTAAGTTGGATTTCTCATTGGAAATTTTTGAATCATTCTTATTTGTTGGCAGAAGATAGATCTGTACTGTTTCTTTTATTTAATGACCTGGATAGGCAAAAAATGGAGCTGTATAATATAAAAGGTGCACAGAGCAATATTTGTGAACGATGTGGCAACCAAACACTTGATAGCAATGATCATAGGATACACCGGTGTGAATCTTTAAATGAAGTCAGAGAATGGGTTACCAAAATAGTTAAAAATAAATACAGTATACAATTTGTAAAATTAGAAAATTTCATAACTTGGGAAGTAGACTTTGATAACCCCCTCCAGAAAGCAACATCTCACTGTATTTCTTTCTGTATACAGAAACACCCGAACGCTAGTTTATTTGTTTTTCAAAGAGGAATTCGGAAATTCAGATGGAATCATAAAGAATTGGTTAGGAAAAACTTTGGGACTTTCCTGAATATTTGTTAAAAAAATAAAAGTTACTAATATTAGATTTAAATAGGTTAAGTTTCCCTACCCTGTCTAAAAGTGTGTTCGTGTACAACTGAATGAATGATAAAAGGAGCGTGTGGGTTTGCGTGTATAAAAATGAGTGCGATAATAACCCCGAGTACGCCACGGGTAACCGGTTTCCCAAATTTAACGCTAGTTTTTTAAGTTAGGTTAAGATAAGCTAGAAAATAAAGAAAAGAAAAGAAGAAACAAGAAGAAAAAAGAAATTGTAAAACATTGATTGTAGATAATAATAAAAAAAAAGCTCATTTTGTTAGAAACTGACTTGGCACAAACCATTTGAAGTTTATATGGATATTACTATGGGAAAACCAAATTTTGTGTTCATTGCCTTCTATAGCCTTTTTCCATATTGCACTGTCAAAAAGTTCTACAGATATTCATATGGGAAATTTTCTCAGCTACAACTTTGCAGAAGATCGTTATGCATCCAAACTTCAAATTAAATATTTATTAATTGTTTAAGAGATTGATAATCTTATGGCATGATCAAGCAGCTGTTTTGTGTGCAACACTGTATTGTGCAGTGTGCGAAGAATCAAAAATATCTCCAAATGACAAAATGACAAGCGATCAACGAACCAAATGATAACGCTCTGTCAGAAGTGGAAAGCAATAATTATTCCTTTTTTTCATGACAAGCAGCCCGTGCGACACAGCTCACTCGGACGGTAGAAGAGATCGAGCAAATTGTTGGCAAGCTGCTTCACGAAGTAATACCCCGTTCACATTACAGCCCATATCACGTAATATAGGCTGTCTTGCAATGAGCACTCATACATAGGATTTCCAGTGAAAACTAGATGTATAAGTGCTCATTGAATTGAATTTTAATTACCCGGAATGACCATCAGAAATAGCAACCCAGAGACCAAAGATTTTATAAGGTCGTTCACATTATATCGCACTTTGAGTTGTTACAAATCAATCCCACAAGACTACAAGGCTAACAGTGCATTCCTTGTTGAATCTATTCAATTAGTAATTATTGCAAAATTACGATCCAAATGCAATTTTCTCAACTGCTCTAGTTGCAAAATCGTAGATGGTTTCAACTCTTTATTACGTGAAATTAAACAGAGCGTAAAATCCTTAGTTAACATTTTAGAGCATGAGCATGATTTACCGCCCACGGTTGCTACTATGTTATTGCCAGATCAGTTGTACTTGCACAGAGAACCAATAGACGATGCTTGAAACTAGCAATCATCCTCAATGTGTAAAAACTGGTGATCTCAAACGAGGCAATACCAGCGCCGGCCGCGCCCGAGCGCAGGTCAAGAAAGGAATGGGTAGGAACGTGTTGTCGGGACACTCGCTTTGATGGAAGCCGAGAAATCCTCTGCACTTCCACTAGGAATCACTGGGATGTTGGGTAATAGGGTTTGGTTTTTGCGTACAAGATTTAAAACGTTTATTAACAAACTTTTAATCCACCTATTCCTTTGCAGATAAATTGTATCCATTCAATTTTGGTAGCAAGCCTGAAAATTTAGTGTTGCCAAAATCGAACGGTCTTATTTTGAAATTCAATTTATGATTTTGTTAACTTTGGACCACTGCGAGGCATCGCCATGACATAGACGTTACTAATAATAAATCTTTTATTAAAAGTTGTAATCACAAGGAGCAAAAACACACTTTTCTCAAATTCCCTTCAATTTTGGCTCGTTGCCAAAATCAAACCCCGTGCCAAAAGCGAACGGTTTTGTGATTTTGTTGCTAAAATCGAACCGTGCCTAAATCAAATGACTGCTGTACAAATATTTAAATTAAATAAATGGTAAGCTCTCACCAGATTCTGCAGTTGTTTGTGACCATTCGACACTGTTGACCATCATAATCACAAGTGTTAATACCAACCAAATGAATCCATGAGCAATGTCAACAGAATGAAATTGCATGGCGCTACTGGTACTTTCATGGTCCACCTTTCTTGCTTGAATCAGAATGATATCCACCTGGTACTATTCAACAGAATTAAGATGTTGCCTCTCCTTGAGTACATCCCGATTCCTAGTGATTCCTTTTCTTCAGGGAGAATTTCCTTTTGTCCTGTATTTGTTACCTTTTTATAATTTTCACATTTTGATCATCCAGATCAGGTTCAGCTAATATTAAATATCACTAAAAGAGTCTTCAGGATCAGCCCTTGTGGTTTGCTTCTCCGTGACGTCGTCGCAAACGAAATAACGTCGGGGGTTCACTGGAGGAGTTTGTTTTCGGAGCTGCTGCCCTCTGAAGCTCTGAAAAAACTTCATGACACGGCTTCTGTTGAGAGTCACGGAAAGACAGCCCCAAACTTGAATAACTTTAGAAATTACTATCAGATTGGTTTCTTATACTGTTTTAAAAATATGCCGAAATCGTTTCTCCGAAAAAAAAAATCACGGCAAAGAAAATGCACGTCAAACTTGTTCAAAGGCAGAGCCTACTTCTCT
Organism: Ochlerotatus camptorhynchus; assembly: GCF_037179485.1. Classification (NCBI taxonomy): domain Eukaryota; kingdom Metazoa; phylum Arthropoda; class Insecta; order Diptera; family Culicidae; genus Ochlerotatus; species Ochlerotatus camptorhynchus. Next base: position 2,529,076 of record NW_027040771.1, read on the forward strand.
TTTTTTCAACGGATTTGTTAAAAATAAATATTTGTTTCTACTAAAGATCACTGCAGATTAATTTTGATACCCTTGTATGTAAGAAAGGGTATTCATTGTTTGATTTGTAAAGAAGGTTAATCAAATGTTTATCAAAATTAAATCACTGCTTCTTGATTTCAAATTTGTCATAGAGGCGTTTTTTTCATGATTTGCTTTCCGTCCGTCCGCAACTCATGGACCGGGGACCAACGCCTTTACTTCCCTTCCGAGAGAAGGCATGATCAGAGATTGATGCCTCAGAAAATCCCGACGGCACCGACAGGGATTGAACCCATACCCTTTGGAGTGAGAGACAGTCACGCGTCATAACAGTTCGATTTCGTCCGATCACATTGCAACGAAGACGAGTGTTTCTTTTGTTTCAGAGCAAAATTGGTGTAAACGTTTGCCCCAGATATGTTTTCTACATGATAAGACGAAAATATGCGTTTATGCCGAAATAGTTCTCTACCCTATCACGTTTAAAACATAGCACGCGAAAATTGGTTGACCGTGATAGAATCAAAACTTCACTGCAGTACACAATAATACCTCAATCAACCACTGAACGAAAAGTCAACGAACCTTACCAACCCACAAAGAGTGTGAAATTCATCTGACAAATCCAACACATTGCAATAATTGAGAGATCTCCTCACCATCGATCGTATCTACGCACTATGAAGCATTCTCTATTGCTGCCTTATTTTCGACATTCAAATGCAAAGTCGCGGAACAATCCGTCGAACCCTTCTAAAAGCTGTACGACTTACTTTTTCAGCGTGAATCCATCGCATAGTTTAATCCGGAGCACTGTCCCATTCCCGAAACCGTTACCAAAACAAAACCCCTCTATCTGATTGTGCCCCGCGTCTGCCCGTGTACACGGACACACAATCATAATCAAAACATCGCATCTCATTCGCGCTAGTGATGCGTAACCGTTTCCTTTTTTTTATTCAGGACATTCAGCGAGCGAGATTAATAGGACGCAATTATTCAACCTATCCCTTGGTTGGATTCGGAACGCGCAGCTAGCAGTCCATCTTTTTGCATATGGTCGATTTTGTCGCGCCCCGTGGGGTGATGGTGCATTTCGATTGACGACGACGACGACTAGGACAACGGGAACGCAAATGGCGGAAATAAATCATGTCAAGCAGCAGATTCTGGGTACTCTGTGTTCGGCGCCGATCAAGTAAGAGCGATAACTGAAGCAGTTTGGCCACATGGAGCGCCTCTTGAGCCGTGTGGCTCGAGTGGCCACTCGATGCAAATCAACTGACGAACCGAATGGAAGAGAATGGGTTCTTGACTTCTTCACTGCTGCGCTAGCTGGAGCAGTCAATCTATTTTTCGTCTTGATTCAAAGGGTTTTCGGAGGGAATTTGAGTAAATGTAAAATGTCAACTGACTTATGTGAATGAAAGTGACGCTGGAAATTTGAAATAACACATAATGTTTGCAGGTGAGCTGAACTGAAGAAGGAAGAATCTTATGTCTTACATCTAGAGATGAACTAGCCAACGGCTAAAAATCTCTCTAATAAAGCTTTAAAAAAATGTCTTACATCTTCGTGTGAATCCAGGTTTTAATTCTTTATTTTGCTTCGGATGATTTTAGACCTTCACATTCCAACCGTTCTAAAAACAAATCTACTGGTACAAAGCATAAAAAAGTGTTGTGTTTGGCTAATCATTCCAAAATCATAGTCAATATTGAAGCAATTACTTAATTATAATCCATCATTACCTCTGCAATCAGAATACTTCAAGCAATCTGGCAAATATTGAAAGCAACAAATTGCTCCAAGTCTTGCGTAGAAAAAGAACTGAACAGCGTTTAAAAAATAAGGTCACGTCCCATCAACATTTTCCCCTGCAATCACGTTCTTCCAAGCACAGAAGAAAAGTATTCCGGCAGCCGGATAATGTCAAGGTCGTTTGTAAAAAAAAAATGCTTCTACCATCGTTTTTTACTTTTTTCATGAACCATAAAAAGAAAAAAAAATCGACGTCGCGACGCGTTCCAGCATAAAGCATAAGGCGTTAATTACACAATCGATTAACGCGGGTTTCCTTCTCCTAGGCTAGCTTGCTCAAGCGGCAGAGCTCCACTGTTGTTCCACTCTTCTGACAGACATAATGAGGCATCTTAAGAGAGGGCGAGAGTGAAAGAGTAATGTTAAAAGAAATAAAAAAAGTGAAAGTAGAACCGCGGAAAAAAAAACGGAGCAGTCGTTAATTCAAAGTGAAAGCACAGCAAAACGGTGCAAAAAAAATCCTTCAGTGCGGGTGTGTAAAGGAACCCAGTTGATAGGGTAGGGAAGCGGAGAGGAACACGATGGGAGCAGGATTTTTATCAGGGAAAATGAGCGTGAAAAAAAGCTTAAAGAAAAAAAAAAACATTTCATTATTTAAATTTGCTTCATTCATTCACAAGTTGGTTGGCAAAGTGGCGCGAAAGGAAGAAAAGGAGCAACACTCCTAGACTTACGCCAGACGCCACGTCCCAGGGTGAGACTGTTTTACGCGACGATGAAACGCGGAAAGGAATATAATGAAAAAGGGTGAATTTTTACGGAAGATTTAATTGAGTTTTTTTTTTTGCGCGCAGAGTTTTTCTTTAATGCAGTTTTCCCCTTGATTTTGAACTGGGTCAACGGATCAGTGTCATGAAGATAGCAGAAAAATGTTGACGGTTTGGCCTTGAACTTTTCGCATTTTTCATTTTCTTGCGTTTAAGGTGAAATCAGTGGATTTTTTTCAGCATGTCTAAGAAAAATCAAATCATGGATGAAGTTGGTTAGAATCAATTCCTTGCGATAAAGGCAAGAATGACAACTGTATCAAAACCGAATACTTCATCATTTATCAATAGTGAATATTACTGGTCGCTGGTAGTTTTTTGTCCCGAACAGAGGAAAAAAATTGGTAAGCTTCCAGTCAAACAATGTGATGCACTAATCTTCAGCTAAAAAATCACTTTAATAAAATTTAAAACAAAACGTTCATATACCATATATACGTAGACAACTAAGGGGGTGTGATGATTTTTTCTTCTGTTCTGAGCAGGGATAAGCGTACTGAATTCGATGAAAATAGTAAAAAAGTGCGGCTTGCAAATTCAACCAGGAGCAATTAGGGTATCCACTGCAGATGGATCTGACTATGGCTCTCTTGGGTACGTAAATGCCCCATTCACTTTCAAAAATATAACTAGGGTGGTACCAATCATTGTTGTACCAGAAATTTCATGACAATTTATTTTAGGAGCGGATTGATAGGAAGGGGATAAAACCAGTGATTGATGTAGGACAAGGTCCTGAAGCGCTGGAAACGATCTTGCCAATCGATAACGAGGTCATTTGCTTTACCGTCGAGCCATCAGCCTAACTACCAATTATACAACAGGAGAAGCACGACGAAACTCTGGATATTCCCGTCTACGAAGGCCCAACGGAGTCGGACGCGAATCCATAAAACATCGAGACTGACACAGAAACAGAGAGATCAACTATCGGAGGCTATTAGACTTTTTTTATACTTTATTATAGAGATTTTTAGTCGTAGGCTAGTTCATCTCTTAGGCTATTATACGGTTTGAGCTAACCTCAGAAGGAAAGCTAGGCAGAACCAGTCTCATAGAACACGAGATTGTTCTAAAGGTCGAAGTCAAACCGTGGAACCCTCCAATGTACAAATGCAGTTCGTCGCTGGAGGCAAACATTAATTGGAGAGTGTGCGAAGGGTATACCCATAGCGACCATCAGGCGATCCGATATGGCAACGGCCAACGGAATACTGTGGCAGTACGGATACGAGACAAGAACCGGAAGTGGAAGATGAAGGCTTTCGACAGAGATCTATTCGTTGAAGCATTCCTTGTGGACAGGGGCCCCGCGGATCTGTACGCAACCAAGTTGACAGAAACGATAGTTAGAGCAAGTAACACGACCATCTTGCTGGTGCAACGAGGCACTTAGCAACCTCCGCCTTAGTGTTCTCAGCGCCAGAATACGTGTTCAGAGAGCAAGAACAGAAGCAGACAGAGAGGAACTAAAACTCTAAAACAAGCCTGATAGGACTAGGAACTTTAAATAATAGTTAAAAATTTCAAATGAACTAAAGTTGAAACGACGCATCTGTGTCACTTGATAATTCATACATGTAAACCACACAAAAACAAGAAATAAAGCTCATTACGTTAGCAAAAAAAAACTAAAAGGGACAGCCCAATGGGGTTGCACGGAATGATGACGTAAGACTACGTGGTATGATATAATAAATATTTTTTGTTAACTGCAGCAGGAGCTTGTGTTTTGTGTAGGAATAGGAATTTAAGCGGGGTTCTCTCGGTTTACACTCTTTAGTATAACTATGATTGCCCTGAAAAGAACCTTTTGATATGGATTTTAGTTGGGACATGTTCAGAAAATTAACTCTTTTGGAAAATGTTGGTGGCCCTGAAAAGGTCCGATGGTAGTACAGGCTTAAAGCCTTTGGAATATGATGATGACGTGTAGGCAGCTGCGTGTTCAGTGACGGCATCACGGATCACATTTTCTCGGGTTTCCTTGTACATCAGACCGGAGATGAGCTTGACACCACCACATCGAGCCAGATGACGAATGGCAGGCACGATGACACTTGGCCTCAACCAAATCCTTTGCCATACCTGTCCTGGTTGTTTACCGTTGAACGGGTGAATCGCAACTAATGCGACTGACTGACTTAAATGATCTATATTTCTTGAATTTGTGTGGTTTACATGTATGTATAACTTATCAAGTGACACAGATGCGTCTTTTCAACTTTAGTTCCTGTGAAATTTCAATTATTATTAATTACAGTTCCTAGTCCTATCAGGCCTGTTTTAGAGAATGACCACCTTGGTGGGATTGGTTTGCTTGAAAATTTGAAAAAGAAGACTACTTATAACTACTATTTACAACTACAACTAACCTACAACTACTATGTACACCTAACCTACTATATACAAATTGCTTATCAAAGCATGTTCTGATAAATTACATGTTTGTGCAAATTTAGTCTTAATTTCGTTAATTTTGGAATCTATTTTGGCAATGCCTGCCTCTTCATGTAAATTTGTTAATCTAGTGTCGAAAGGACGATCAAGAACCATCCTCAGCACTCTATTCTGAGCGATCTGAATTTTGTTCCTGTGAGTCTGTGCACATGATTCCCACACCGGAGCTGCGTAGAGGATCGCAGGTGCTATGATTTGTTTGTAGACGGCCAGTTTGTTCACCCTTGAGAGGCGGGATCTGCGGCAAATCAGCGGAAACAGACACCTAACCAAGGTAGAACACTTGACTACTGTTTTCTCTACATGCGAACGGAAGAGGAGCTTTTCATCGAACAACATCCCGAGATAGGTAACTTCGGCGGACCACTCAACCCTTGTGCCATCCATAATTACAGTACAAGAAGGAGCCGGTTTTAGTTTGGGCGATTGCCGATGGAGGAACATGATCGCTTGTGTTTTGGAGGCATTGATTTTGATTTTCCACGTGGTGGCATAATCAGCAAAGGCGTTAAGGCATCGTTGAAGTTTGTTCGTTATTTCGCGAGGCATCCTTCCTTTGACGGCTATTGCGGTATCATCTGCGAACAGGAAAAACACGCAACCGTCTCCAAGGGGAGGAATGTCGGAAGTGTAAATGCTGTAAAGCAAGGGGCCCAGCAGACTGCCTTGCGGGACTCCTGCTGGGATGGAAAACGTGTCTGAAAGACAACCATTCAACGATACCTTAAACGACCTTTGCTGAAGGTAGTTACGGGTGATTTTAACCAGATGTAATGGGAAGTTGAAGTTACAAAGCTTGTACACAAGTCCATCATGCCAAACATTGTCAAACGCCTTTTCAACGTCTAACAAGGCCATGGCTGTGGACTTGGATACAGCTTTGTTACTTCGGATGTTATTCATCACCCGTACTAGCTGGTGATTGGTAGAGTGCCCCTTTCTGAATCCAAACTGTTCCGGAAGGAGAATGTTATTTTCCTCCACAAACTTGAGCAAACGATTGAGAATGAGTTTCTCGAACAATTTGCTCAGCGCTGAAAGGAGGCTGATTGGTCTGTAGCTTGAAGACAATGTTGGATCCTTACCGGGTTTGCGGATTGGTATGATTTTTGCTACTTTCCAAATGCTTGGAAAGTAGTGCAGTTCCAAACATCTGTTGAAGATAGCGGTTAGAAGAGACTGCACTTTCATGCTGAGTCTCTTCAAGATCAAGTTGAATATACCGTCAAACCCGGGAGCCTTCATGTTCTTGGTGCATTTCAGCGCTGAGCAAATCTGTTGTACTGTAATCATATCCGCCGGAGGCACGACACAAGGGGAGGTATCTAGGTTTTGAACGCATTGCGCAACCTGATCATCGAGCGGACTTTGGATAGTCGAGCCAAGCAAATGCGATGAAGCTACATGCTCGCCGATCGCATTTGCTTTCTCCTGTGGGGTGATTAAAAGCCGATCGTCATCATTTTCGACTTTGAGAGGTGGAACAGGTTTGGGATGATTTTTCAGGACCTTGGCTACCTTCCAGAATGGTCTGGAGCGGTCATCCAGATTCTGGACAACACGCCCGAAACTTTCATTTCGGAGTGAGTCCATTCTGGAAGCAATCTGCCTATTCAGATCGGCCATTTCACGTTTTTTACCCAGGTCTCCAGTCCTCTGAAACTGGCGTCTACGAACATTTCTCAACCGAATCAGTAATTGGGTGTGGGAATCCATAGCAACAAACTTACCCCTCACAGGAACTTGTCGAACGTATGCCTCGTCAGCCATGGATATGGCCTGTTGGAGCCCTTCCAACGTCCGGTCGATGTCATCTACGGTGTTGAGCAGTGGATTTTCATCGATGTAGCTGTCCACCATTCGGCCGTACTGCACCCAGTTGACATGATGGTAGTCTTTACGCAGGCAGCTTCTAGCAGGAACCACGTTGACACCGACTTCAGTCACCACCGGTTGGTGGTCGGAGCTGAGATCGTTGTGCGCCTCCGGCTTGGATAGTCCGATGTTTGACAGGAAAAAGTCCAGCGTGGAGGGATTTCCCGCCGGAGAGATGAAAGTTGGTTCGTCCGGAAATTGCACAGTATACAATCCATGTTGTGCGTGGTCGAACAATAGACATCCGTTCCGGTTCCTCTGGTAGTTCCACCAAGCTTCATGGCGGGCGTTCAGGTCGCCCCCAACGATGAATCGGGAGCTAGTACGGGTGATGGCGGTCAGGTCCTTCTTGAATTGGATTCCTAATCCGTTGCTTGCGGTACACTGGCGTGGGCAGTAAACAGCGATGAACCGGACGTTTCCAGTTGGTGATTCCACCTCCACACTAATGGCCTCGATGATAGAAGTGCGGATGTGGGGCAGAGTGCAAAACTTGATTCCCTTTCTGACGATGACCGCTACACCACCCCCCCCTGGAGCTGGTGCGATCAAGCCGGATAATGTTGTGGTCAGGCAACCAGAAGCTGTCACCGGACTTTAGGTGGGTCTCAGTTAGAAGAACCACGTCGATGCTATGCTTGCGGAGGAAGTCGGCAAGCTCAATATGTTTTGCTCTTACAGAGCAAGCGTTCCAGGTAGCGATGGTTAGCGGTTTAGACACCATACTGGATGATGAACTTACCGAGCACTTGGATCTGTTCGGGCTTATTGCGGCACTTACGTAGAGCACCGGTCATGTTGACGAAAATTTCCATTAGTTCATCCGCTGAAAACAGATCGGGGTTGTTGTTTTGCGCTGGTGGTTGTCTCCAGAATCCAGGGGGGGATGGAGAGCTTTGGCCAGCAGAATCACCAGAAGTTGCTTGAACGGAATGCACCCGCGAATTCGCTTGCCTTTGCTGAGGAGCACGAAGAGGCGGGAAATCCTCCGTCCGAAATGCCGGGACTTTGTCCTTCTTGCGTCCTGGTTGGCTGTTAGCTGCCGCCTGTTTTCGGATCCGTTTGAAGTCCTCGCGTTTGGAGCACTGTCTGTCGGAACCTTGGTGAGCACCACCACAGTTGGCGCATTTTAACACCACAGCTCCATCCGCAGGGCAGTCGGAAGTGGCGTGGTCTTGAGCGCAATTGCCGCAGCGTGGCTTAATGTTGCAGTTGCGGGTGCCGTGACCAAAGTTCAGACACCGTTGGCACTGAGTCACATCGCGATGGCCACCACGGTATGGCTCCCAGCGGACGATGATGCAATTAATGGAGCGGATGGCTTTCAGCGCGTTGAGTGTCACCGTTCCCTTCTGGAAGTGTACCAGGAAAAGGCTATCCGGATACGCCTTCACATTCTCGTCTCTTCTTGTCATCCGATAGACGGCACTTGGGGCCAGCTTGTACCGGTCCCTGATTTCAGCTTCGATAAACTTCGGGTCGAAGTTTGGTAGGCCCCTGATGACGACCTTGAATGGTTTCTCACCGGGAATGTCGTGGGTGAAGAATTCCACCTTGGAAGTCCTCAGGTGGGCGACGACCAAGTCATACTCCGCTTTGGTACGGAGCACCACCTTGGTGCCGACTCTGCCCAACTTGTATTCGGCTTTAACGCCCAGCGTCGCTAGATCCGCGATGAGCTCATTAAGATGAGCATTTTTCACTACTAACGGAGGTAGCTTCACTTTTGCCGCACTCGGGCCGGCAGAATTTTCGTTGTCGATGGCGTCGCCGAAATCACCGATGTCGCTGGCGTTCGTTGCTGTGACGTCATCACGTCCACTCGCACCATCGGACTGGCCTTGGTTTTTCTTCCTCTTTTTGGATCGCTTCACCGTGGCGGTGGTGGTATTTCCAACATCGGTGGGAAGAGTAGCGTACCTATTTGAAATAGGTACACTCGTGCTACACTCACCACTGTTCTTCTCCGCTTTCTCACGGAGCCTGCTCCGGGAGCGCTGTCTTCCCATCACACGATGCGACCGACACTACTGACGACGCGAATAAACGTTTGGAATAACTATCGAACAACTCGACAGAGCGAGCAAATACCGGACTGAACTGCTTGACGAACAAGCAGAGAAATCGCAACTAATGCGAACGCGAACACCTGTTATAAAGACAACCAGCTCTGCCGGTACCATATTTTCTCGCTTCCTATTGGCTTACAGTAACCAATGAGAAGTGAGAAAATATGGTACCGGCAAAGCTGGTGGTTTTTATAACAGGTAGCTAACTGCGCGTTCGCAAGCAGTTCAGTTCGGTGTAAGCTCGCTCACTCGAGTTGTTTGAAAAGTTCGTGGCGATAGTTTTCGCGGTTTGTCGTGCGTGTGTGTGTGCCCCGAAATGGGGAAGCATCGGTCGCGAAGCCCGGCGAAGGTCCAGAACCCCGGTGAAGGAAGCTCCGGTGTGCCTACCTCGAACAGGTTTGCTGTTCTCCCCATGGATGGGAATATCCAGCCAGCTGTGTTGGAAAAACGCAGCAAGAAGAGGAAGAAGAATCGAGGCCAGTCCGATGTCACTGCGACGAACGCCAGCGACATCGGTGATTTCGGCGACGCCATCGACAACGAAAATTCTGCCGGCCCGAGTGCGGCAAAAGTGAAGCTACCTCCATTGGCAGTGAAAAATGCTCATCTTAATGAGCTCATCGCAGATCTCGCGTCGCTGGGCGTTAATCTAGCGTCGCTTGGGCAGAGTCGGCACCAAGGTGGTGCTCCGTACCAAAGTGGAGTATGACTTGGTCGTCGCCCACCTGAGGACTTCCAAGGTTGAATTCTTCACCAACGACATCCCCGGTGAGAAGCCATTCAAGGTCGTCATTAGGGGCCTACCACACTTCGACCCGAAGTTTATCGAAGCTGAAATCAGAGACCGATACAAGCTGGCCCCAAGTGCCGTCTATCGGATGACAAGGAAGGACGAAAATGTGAAGGCGTATCCGGATAGCCTTTTCCTGGTACACTTCCAGAAGGGAACGGTGACGCTGAACGCGCTGAAAGCCATCCACTCCATCAATTCCATCATCGTCCTCTGGGAGCCATACCGTGGCGGCCATCGTGATGTGACTCAGTACCAACGGTGTCTGAACTTCGGACACGGCACCCGCAACTGCAACATCAAGCCACGCTGTGGCAATTGCGCTCAAGACCACGCCACTTCCGACTGCCCTGCGGAAGGAGCCGTGGCGTTAAAATGCGCCAACTGTGGTGGTGCTCACCAAGGATCCAACAAGCAGTGCCCTAAACGCAACGATTTCAAGCGCATCCGAAATCAGGCGTGCACCAAAAATCAACCAGCACGAAGGAAGGATAAGGCCCCGGCTTTCAGGGCGGAGGACTTTCCGCCTCTTCAAGGACAAGCGAATCCAAGGGTACGAACCCCCCCCCCCTCAAGAAACGTCTGGATCTTCTGCTCTCCATCCCCCCTGGATTCTGGAGATAACCAACAGCTCAACAAAAAAATCCCGATCTGTTCACAGCGGATGAATTGATAGAGATTTTTATCAATATGACCGGTGCTCTACGTAAGTGCCGCAATAAGCCCGAACAGATCCAAGTGCTCGGTAAGTTCATCATTCAGTATGGTGTCTAAACCGCTAACCATCGCTACCTGGAACGCTTGCTCTGTTAGAGCAAAACATATTAAGCTTGCCGACTTCCTCCGCAAGCATAGCATCGACGTGGTTCTTCTAACCGAAACCCACCTAAAGTCCGGTGACAGCTTCTGGGTGCCTGACCACAACATTATCCGGCTTGATCGCACCAGCTCCAGGGGAGGTGGTGTAGCGGTCATCGTCAGAAAGGGAATCATGTTTTGCACTCTGCCCCACATCCGCACTTCTATCATCGAGGCCGTTAGTGTGGAGATGGAATCACCAACTGGAAACGTCCGGTTTATCACTGTTTACTGCCCACGCCAGGGTACCGCAAGCAATGGACTAGGAATCCAATTCAAAAAGGACCTGACCGCCATCACCCGTACTAGCTCTCGATTCATCGTTGGGGGCGACCTGAACGCCCGCCATGAAGCTTGGCGGAACTACCAGCGGAACCGGAACGGATGTCTATTGTTCGACCACGCACAACATGGACTGTACACTGTGCAATTTCCGGACGAACCAACTTTCATCTCTCCGACGGGAAATCCCTCCACCCTGGACTTCTTCCTGTCAAACATCGGACTATCCAAGCCGGAGGCGCACAACGATCTCAGCTCCGACCACCAACCGGTGGTGACTGAAGTCGGTGTCAACGTGGTTGCTGCTAGAAGTTGCCTGCGTAAAGACTATCACCATGTCAACTGGGTGCAGTACGGCCGAATGGTGGACAGCAACATCGATGAAAATCCACTGCTCGACACCGTAGATGACATCGACCGGGCATTGGAAGGACTCCAACAGGCCATATCCGTGGCTGAAGAGGCGTGTGTTCGACAAGTTCCTGTGAGGGGTAAGTTTGTTGCTATTGATTCCCTCACCCAATTACTGATTCGGTTGAGAAATGTTCGTAGACGCCAGTTTCAGAGGACTGGATATCTGGGCAAAAAACGTGAAATGGCCGATCTGAACAGGCAGATTGCTTCCAGATAGACTCACTCCGAAATGAAAGTTTCGGGCGTGTTGTCCAGAATCTGGACGATCGCTCCAGACCATTCTGGAAGGTAGCCAAGGTCCTGAAAACTCATCCCAAACCCGTTCCACCTCTCAGAGTCGATAATGATGACGATCGGCTTTTAATCACCCCACAGGAGAAAGCAAATGCGATTGGTAAGCATGTCGCTTCATCGCATTTGCTTGGCTCGACTATCCAAAGTCCGCTCGATGAACGGGTTGCACAATGCGTTCAAAACCTAGATACCTCCCTTGTGTTGTGCCTCCGGCGGATATGATTACAGTACAACAAATTTGCTCAATGCTGAAATGCACCAAGAACATGAAGGCCCCCGGGTTTGACGGTATATTCAACTTGATCTTGAAGAGACTCAGCATGAAAGTGCAGTCTCTCCTAACCGCTATCTTCAACAGATGTTTGGAACTGCACTACTTTCCAAGCATCTGGAAAGTAGCAAAAATCATACCAATCCGCAAACCCGGTAAGTATCCAACATCAAGCTACAGACCAATCAGCCTCCTTTCAGCGCTGAGCTCATTCTCAATCGTTTGCTCAAGTTTGTCGAAGAAAATAACATTCTCCTTCCGGAACAATTTGGATTCAGAAAGGGGCATTCCACCAATCACCAGCTAGTACGGGTGATGAATAACATCCGAAGTAACAAAGCTGTATCCAAGTCCACAGCCATGGCCTTGTTAGACGTTGAAAAGACGTTTGCCAATGTTTGGCATGACGGACTTGTGTACAAGCTTTGTAACTTCAACTTCCCATTACATCTGGTTAAAATCACCCGTAACTACCTTCAGCAAAGGTCGTTTAAGGTATCGGTGAATTGTTGTCTTTCAGACACGTTTTCCATCCCAGCAGGAGTCCCGCAAAGCAGTCTGCTGGGCCCCTTGCTTTACAGCATTTACACTTCCGACATTCCTCCCCTTGGAGACGGTTGCGTGTTTTTCCTGTTCGCAGATGATACCGCAATAGCCGTCAAAGGAAGGATGCCTCGCGAAATAACGAACAAACTTCAACGATGCCTTAACGCCTTTGCTGATTATGCCACCACGTGGAAAATCAAAATCAATGCCTCCAAAACCCAATCAATAATGTTCCTCCATCGGCAATCACCCAAACTGAAACCGACTCCATCTTGTACTGTAATCATGGATGGCACAAGGGTTGAGTGGTCTGCCGAAGTAACCTATCTCGGGATGTTGTTCGATGAAAAGCTCCTCTTCCGTTCGCATGTAGAGAAAACTGTAGTCAAGTGTTCTACCTTGGTTAGGTGGCTGTATCCGCTGATTTGCCGCAGATCCCGCCTCTCAAGGGTGAACAAACTGGCCGTCTACAAACAAATCATAGCACCTGCGATCCTCTACGCAGCTCCGGTGTGGGAATCATGTGCACAAGACTCACAGGAACAAAATTCAGGTCGCTCAGAATAGAGTGCTGAGGATGGTTCTTGATCGCCCTTTCAACTCCTGTCAATGTTCGCAGACGACACTTCCATCATCAGGGTCGAGTGATCCGTGCTCTGGCGAGTAAACTACAATCAGGCCTGGATGTTCTGTCCGATTATTTCAAGAGCTGGAAGATTTGTATTAATGCAGCTAAAACACAAACCATTCTGTTTCTACACTCGAATTCACCTCGGCTTGTTTCGCCTGCTAACGTCAAGATCCATCTTGATAACACACCCATTGAATGGTCGAGTGAAGTAGTCTACCTTGGTCTCACCCTCAATAGCAAATTGCTAGTCCGATCCCATGTGGACAAGACATGCACCAAGTGTAACATCTTGATCAGGTCGCTCTACCCTCTGATAAACAGGAAGTCCACCCTGTCCTTCAAAAACAAGCTTGCTGTCCACAAGCAAATCATTCTGCCGGCTATTGAGTATGGTATGCCAATCTGGGAGAGTTGTGCTAAGTGCCACCACCTAAAGCTTCAGAGGATCCAAAACAAGGTCCTCAGAATGATTCTTAACAGTCCACCGCGAGCTCGTAATTCTGAGATACACCACCTGGCCGGTCTTCAAGAGCGAAAGACTTCCACGCTGAAAAGGTTCAGAGTTACCTGTCTGCGATCAAACCACCAGATCATTCGTGATTTGGCAACCTAGTTTAAGTAGTTAGGCAGGTTCATGTGCTCAAGTAGGTAGGTTATCAATTTTTTTTTAAATTCAAACCAAAACAATCCCATAAAGGGTATTCTGTAAATTACCGCTAAACGCAATCATCGCATTAGAATAACCAATTAACTAGGACAAAGATGAAGAGCCAAAGGCTAATTTATCAATTGAAATGTTAAACCAAATGTTGAAACATAAAAAACAGAAAATAAACGTAAATTTTACTACTACTACGCGTTCGCATTAGTTGCGATTCACCCGTTCAACAGCAAATAACCAGGAGGCATGACTGGTCGTGGCAAGGATTTGGTAAAGGAGTCGCCAAGCGTCATCGGAAGGTTCTGCGTGATAACATCCAAGGCCTGCCATTCGTCATCTGGCTCGACGTGGTGGTGTCAAGCTCATCTCCGGTCTGATGTACGAGGAAACCCGAGGTGTGCTGAAGGTGTGCCGAGAAAATGTGATCCGTGATGCCGTCACTGAACACGCCAAGCGCAGACAGTCACGGCCATGGATGTCGTCTACGCATCATTGTCATCAACAACCAAGTAACAAAACGGCCCTTTTCAGGGCCACCAAGTTCATTTAAGAAAAGAGTTAGAGTAGAATTTTTAAAGAACTACAACAATAGTTTTCACCATTAAGTCAAGGCTAATTTTTTTCATTGATGGCGCTAATTTTTCTCATAGATGGAACGCTTTGGATGCATATTATGGTAAAAATAAGTCAAAATAAATTATTCATTATCGTTCAGTTTTTTCCTAGAAATTTTTGTTAAGTAGTATTTTCTTGCAGAATATGTTAAACTTTTATGTATTGTTTATGCAGAATATGCAAAATGGGAGGAACTTCAAATGTTAAACCTCCCACCCCCACCAAATGTTACAGAGTGTCATCAAATTACATTGAGATCGTGAGAGTGAATTTTCTCTTTCAAATTCGAATGTTTTGGCTCTCTGGGGATTGGTAGTAAAGCGGTTAAAAAATGTAAGGGAAAAAACCTTTTTTATTTAATTCTAGCTTATTTTACAAAAATTTCCAGGAAAGAACTGAAAGACAAAGTCCATAAACGATTTCCTTAGGTTGTCGTCAACTTTTTTTTTTGGAAAGCTATGTGAAATTCACATGGATTTCCTGCATTACATATGTGATATATTGTTTGAGTGTATCCCCTGTTTCCAAGTTTGGTTACTAGATTACAACTCTGGAGAGCATTTTGTGTAGTCGTTGGGAGCGTGTGGTTCTGAATATGGCGATGAGTGTGCAAAATATTACGCAATTCCATCCTCCCTATTTGCACGCGCCCGAGGATCGGAGGCGAATGCCACTTCGACTTGTTTCGTCTACATACTACTCTCTGACGACTGTGCTGGGGAAGCAGCATATGCATGTAGGTAATTGGTGGATTTGTTATTTATTTCGACGCTTTGGGACAATGCTTGACATTTACTACTTTTTCAATAGTTTCTTGTTGAACATAAACAGTTAAAAGTATTGATATCGATGCGTAGCCCTGATCGATTGGTGATAAAATTATTGAAATTGGTTCACGGGGCGACGCATACCGAGTCGCGATTGCGAAGATCAGAGATTCAGAAAGCTGAAAGTCATCGTGAAAGGTTACCTACACCTTACAGGGATAGGGAGATAACGTCAAAGATACTAACTGGAGAAAGGATTGAAGGTGAAGAAAGCTCCCGATCCGGATAGAATCCCCAACGTAGCGTTGAAAGCGGCAATCCTGGCGCCCTCAGACATGATCAGGATGGTACTGCAGAAATGCCTGCGCGAGGGTCACTTCTCTGGCAGGTGGACGATATAGAAGCTAGTGTTGCTGCCGAAACCAGCATCGTATAGGCCTATTTGCCAGCTGGATACACTCGGAAACCACTTGGAGAGTGAGCACGGATTGTCGGAGAGGCAATTCGGATTTTGGATGCAATTCGGACAGAGGTCGAGAGAGCCGAGAAGGTGCCCAAACAGAAGCGAAGAGAAGATCAATATTGCACCGTGATAACGATCGACGTCAATGATGCGTCCAACGGCTGGAAGGCCATCGCCGTAGCACTGCATAGAATGAGGGTCCCCGACTACCTGCGCAGGATCCTGAGGAGCTACTTCTAGAACCGGGTTCTGGCCTACGAGACCGACATCAGACAGAGATCGCTTAGGATCACAGCGGGAGTTCCACAAGGCTCCATTTTTGGTCCAAATGCTCTGGAACGGGATAAACAAAGGCGTGTTAATACTGAAGTTGCCCAAAGGAGTTGAGTTCGTTGGTTTTGAAGACGACGTCGTCTTGACGGTAACAGATGATACACTGGAAGAGGTGGAAATCTTGACAACCGAGCCGATTGGTATCTAGATGCAAAGAGCAAAGCTGCAGATAGCCCACCACAAAACGGAAGTGCTATTAGACAGTAGCTGTAAAGTGATGCAGTGGGCAGATATCACCGTCAGTGAGCACGCCATAGATGATCGATGACCGGCTAAACTTCATCAGCCATGTCAGCTTCGAAGGCCATCAACGCGATAGCTAAAATCATGCCGAAAAACTCTGGTCCCAGCAGTAGCAAGAGGCGTCTTCTGGTCAGTGAGTCGTCGTCGAGGTATGAGAAACTTAGCAGTACGTTCCGGCTCATGGCCATGCCAGTCGTGAGTGCGTACAGATCCATTTCGTCGGAAGCACGGAAGGACACGGGATACTGATGATGGTTGGACCTACTTAGGCCACTTACACACAACGTCAAAATTCATGTCGTATTTTTTTTTTAAGAATTCTACATAAAATTATGAAAAATGCGTGCTTAGGGATCTACCTTTCTTGTTTCTAATAATAACGTAAAAAGTAAAAATATTATGAACAAATGGTTTTGTAAAACGTTTTTATTAAGCAAAGAATTTTAATGTTGGTTGGACCTATTTTTGCAAATGCCAGTTTAGCCCATATTTGTTCAAAAACTTTGTTTAGAGCTTAAATTATCACGAAAAAAAACCTTTTTATACAGTTTTTATGAATTTGTTATAATAAAAATCAAGAAATTTGAGTTTCACTGCGTTTTTTAAAAAAAAAAGTTCGCTTCCACGCATTAGCTATTCATCATGGCTCATTTTCTCGGAAATCACCGACCCGATTTGTAAAATTTTTAACGTCAAACTATAGGTATTGTGGTCCCATTCAAAGCTATCGAATATTTTTGGAATCGGTCAACTGGTTTGGAGATATGGCCGGAACAAGCCAGGGTACATGCACCTTAATTTGACATGGAAGGAATAAAACCTATCATGCGACACTTCACATTACTTCCAAATTCGATAACAAGATCAATAACAATATTGAGTGCCTTGGACCACATTGGTCACCTCCGCACAGCAAAAAAATAACTTTGATATCACATCAAAGTGGATGCACTACAATCATGTCGAAAATTTCATGTAATTTTTATGACCACATAAATAAACAAATGCAGTAAAAGCAGCGTAATGTCAGTTCATGCATTGTATTAATGATAATTTTGTCCTTTTTAGCAAGTAATATTACACCATATTTTCGTCATGATTGTAGTGCATCCACTTTGACGTGATATCAAAATTATTTTTTTTGTTGTGCGGGCATGTTCTTGGTGTCCTCGGGGAATTAAATATTTTTTTTCGAAAATAAGTTTCAGTTAACAATTTTTAGTATGTTATCATTTTATTTCAAGTTAATTCACACACAGGTGTATGAGAAAGGCTTAATGTAAATTCATATTAACACATTCTTTTGGCACTTTCGTTGTGGTTCGGAATCGGTGGTTACCCTTTCAGCCAACCTCATGATGGAATCTTTCCTTTAAATTTACGCCCAACTAGTGGCGCAAGGTCCTTAGCAGCTTTCAAGATCTTTTTGGTCGTCTTGAGACTGCCAAAAGCAGCGTGTCCCCAATCCCCTAGCTGGTTCTCCAAATCAACACTCAACACAATTTCACTTCCATATTTCCTGCCGCGGCTTCCCTTAATTTTTACGTGAAGTGTCGTTTTCGGAATATTGTACCTTTTCTGTGCCTGATACGCGGTAAGCGATTTATTTCTCACTAAAAGAACAGCCTCTTGAAGATTTATAGGTCAAACCATCATCATGTGTAGGTCCAACCATGATCATATTTCTAGATAGAGCTGGAATTAGGGTGAAACAGCTTTTGTAAACAATGACTTCTCTCGATGATCTCTAGAAAGCCAAGGCTCGCTCACTCAAATCAACGTTACCATATGATAGGGGACGACTTCCCCTTTCCGTTGGTTATGTTGGTTTGCGTGGAAGTGCCTTGAGTTTCAATAAATCATCGAGAGAAGTCATTGTTTACAAAAACTGTTACGCCCTAATTCCAGCTCTATCAAGATCTAGCTATTCGAATTTCGTCAA
The DNA here is from genome assembly GCF_037179485.1 of Ochlerotatus camptorhynchus. Taxonomy (NCBI): domain Eukaryota; kingdom Metazoa; phylum Arthropoda; class Insecta; order Diptera; family Culicidae; genus Ochlerotatus; species Ochlerotatus camptorhynchus. Next base: position 2,547,200 of record NW_027040771.1, read on the forward strand.
TTATTCAAAGATTTTAGTGAAGCCAATACCAATGGACAAATGGCGTACTAACGTGTTTTTTCATCTGTTATTATACTGCATGAAAATAAAAAAAAAATGTAAAAAATATTCCTTTTTTGTAAATTTGCAAGTAAGGAATGACGATGAGCTAATACGTGGAAAGTGAACTGTTTTGAAAACACATTGAAACTCAATTGTTTAGATTTTTTTCAATAAAACACCCATGCAAATTGCAGAAAAAGATTTTTTTATGATAGTAAAGTGATCTTTGAAAAAAAAAATAGGTCCAACCATCATCAGTTTTGACGTAGACTACGTCTTACGGGAAGGTACTGGGCGTAAATCGAAAATCTAAAATTGCGACCGTCACGAAAAGGTGTAATTTTTTGAACGCTATAAGCTTTGTCATTTATAGATGAAATTAAAATCCGAATACACCAATCGATAGGAAATACCTTTCGTAAGCTGTTGCAATATTTTTTTTTAATTTTTCATAAAAAAACTGTTTTAAAAATGGACAAATAAAAGTGATAATTGTATCACTATTTTCATGAAATAAACGTTCTCCCCAAACTCAGTCATCATAATCAAGTACAATTTGGTTGCACATCGTGCTGCTTGAATCAGAAAAGTTATAAAACAGCGCTGCTAATGTGGCTCAACTCATGACTCTTTGCTCGACTGTTGAGCTGTTCAGTTCGTTTTATTTTTCGCTCGAGTTCTCGCTTCGATTCGGTTTGTGCTGTCGCGTTGCGCCGTGGAAGCGTCGCCACCTTCGCGCGTTCTGGCAAGTTTACTGCAACTTGCCAACACGAAACAAATGGTGCGTAAACGTACCAATGATTCAGCAGCGGGCCCTTCAAAGAAGGTGGTAATCCAGCACAGCGCGTCGCAGGATGACGCCGGAAAACGGGTACTGCAAGCCAACCAGTTTGCGGTGCTCCCCGAAGAAAATGGCGATGGTGACGTCGTTCCCATCGCTGCAAGAGAGCGGATTCCCCCGCTTTTCACGCCGGAGAAGGATGTTGCCAAGCTGCGTGCCGAACTGGCTAAACACAAGCTGCTGCCTCGCTTCAAGCTTTGCAGCATCGGCACCAAAATCATGTGCTTCAGCCTGGAGGAGTACAATCAAACAGGATGTTTCCTAAAGGAAAACAACGTTGACTTCTTCACGCACGATCTGCCATCGAGCAAGCCACTGAAGCTGGTATTGCGTGGATTACCGTCGTTCGAGGCGGCTGTGGTTAAGTCCGAGCTGGAGCGGCTTGGGCTCAAACCTGAGGCGGTGTTCCCAATAAACCGGCGTTCCAACCACAACACCAGCTTCCGTGACCAGTTGTTCCTGGTGCACTTCACGAAGGGATCCACCAGTCTAGCGGCTCTGAGATCCAAAATCTGGGACCTGTTTCAGGTCATCATCAGTTGGGAACATTACAAATCCCAACATCGTGATGTTACGCAGTGTATGAACTGCCTCTCCTACGGCCATGGCACCAAAAACTGCCATATGAAGACTATCTGCGGCAAGTGTGCTGGAACTCACTCGACTGCGTCCTGTGAGCAAGATGATGACATCGAGCCAACGTGTGTCAACTGCGGTGGTAACCACCAAGCCTCCAATCGCGGATGTCCCAAGCGAGTGGAATTCATCAATATCCGTCGGAAGGCTACGATCAATAATCAGCCCGGTCGCCTCCGTAATCATCGTTCGCCTCCTGCACGCACGGAAGTCCAGTACCCAGCTCTCCAGCCCCGTCGACATGTTCCGAACTTAGAACCACTTCCGCTCAACAACCAACAAGTCAAGCATGTGAGTATTCCTAACAATCGAACAGTCCAGCATCGTCTCGCTGCTGCTGCTGTCCAGCCAATGCCAGGTCCCTCCACCGCCCCTGGTTTATCATACGCTGGTGTTGTCTCAGGTGAGCCTGTCGACGATTCTCCGTTCTCCTCGGAGGAACTTGTGACGCTCGTGGCCGAGGTCATCATCATCTTGCGCACCTGCAAGACTCGATCTGAACAGCTTCATGCTGCCATGTCCCTTGTCACTAAGTATGGACCGTGAAGCCATCAAGATCGTAAATTGGAACGCTTGCTCCTTGAAGAGCAAAAACATCGAGTTTGTTGAGTTTCTCAATGAACGAAACATCGACATTGCCATCATAACTGAAACCCACCTGAAGCCTGAAACAAACGTCTACCTTCCCGATTTCCGGCTCGTGAGGCTAGATCGAACCAACTCTGGAGGAGGAGGAGGAGTGGCTATTGCAATAAGGAGAAACATCTGCTGTCGACTGATGCCCAGCTTTCAGCTGAAGATCATCGAAGCCGTAGGGGTGGAAGTTTCTACTCCTATCGGCCCCATCACCATCGTCGCGGCTTACTGCCCCAAACAAGTCAACATCAGGGACGGATCGGCAGCAGATCTGCGACGAGATATTATCAAGCTAACACGACGACGGGAAAACTTTATCATCGCTGGCGACCTGAACGCCAAACATCAAGCTTGGGGCAACAATCGGCGCAATCAAAACGGCATCATCCTGAACAACGACCTGCAGGAAGCGCAGTACAACATCTTGAGTCCGGAAACTCCCACCCGGTTGAGTCGGTCCGGTGTTCACGCTACCATCGATATCTTCATCAGCAACATGGGCAACAACATCGCTCAACCTATCACCTATCAGGAACTCAGCTCGGACCACTACCCGGTGGTGACTGAGGTGGGATCCTCCGTAAATCGATTTGAAGCTTTCCGGCGCAACTATCATCGTGTTGACTGGGGTCAGTTCCAACATTGCGTCGACACCGCTGTAGACTACGATGTCCAACCGAAATCGTCCGAAGATGTTGACCGGTGTCTGCGCTCCATCGATCAAGCAATTTCCCGGGCCAGGGAGCTACATGTGCCAGTATCCAGACAGGTGAGTAACACTCTGAACCTTGACAGGCCTACTAAAGACCTCATTAGACTCCGCAACACGATTCGTAGGCAGTACCAGCGTACTGGGCTGCCTAACCTGAAGACCAATTGCAACCGTTTGAACAAAATCATCCAAGCCAGGATGGTGGATCTCAGAAATATCGATTTTGCAAACAAGATTCGCTCTCTCCCAGATTGTGCTAAGCCATTCTGGAAAATGGCAAAGATTTTGAAAAATAAGCCGAGGCCCATTCCTCCCCTTTCCTCTCCTAACCAAAATTCGGACCCATCTTTACTAATAACCCCATTTGAAAAGGCCAATGCTCTTGGACAACACTTTGTAAATTCACATAACCTTGGCCACGCCATGGTGAGTCCCCACGAGCCTGCAGTATCACAGGCAATGGCTAGTGTCACTGCCACCCGCGTAGTTGTCCCTGATGAAAGTAGAATATCGGCTGATGAGGTAATAGCAGCGATTAAATCAACAAAGAACATGAAGGCCGCTGGTGTCGATGGAGTGGTCAACCTCGAGCTGAAAAACTTGAGTGTTGACTTCTTCAAGCACCTTGCAGTGGTCTTCAACAAGTGTTTAATGCTTGGCTACTTCCCTGCATGCTGGAAGTTAGCCAAAGTTATTCCAATTCACAAACCTGGCAAAGACCCTACCAGTGCCAAAAGCTATCGCCCCATCAGCCTCTTGTCCTCCATCTCGAAGCTATTCGAAAAATTGATACTCAGCCGTCTGCTGGTGTTTTCAAATGATAATAACATCTTTCTCAAAGAGCAATTCGGGTTTAGGAAAGGCCACTCTACCATCCACCAACTCGCACGGGTTACTAACATCATCAAGCGGAACAAGTCCGTTTCCAATACATCTGCCATGGCATTGTTGGACGTCGAGAAGGCGTTCGACAATGTCTGGCATGATGGTCTAGTGTACAAGCTGCATCGATACAACTTTCCGATCTACCTCGTGAAGATCATCAAAAACTACTTGTCGGGCAGATCATTCCAGGTCTACTTGAACAATGTCTCCTCTGATACGTTCAACGTTGATGCAGGGGTCCCTCAGGGTAGCCTGCTTGGGCCTATCCTATTCAACATTTTCACGTCAGACGTTCCTCCCCTGCCGGGTGGTGGTATCCTGTCAATGTTCGCAGATGACACCTCCATCATCTATAAGGGTCGAGTGATCCGTGCTCTGGCGAGTAAACTACAATCAGGCCTGGATGTTTTGTCCGACTATTTTAAGAGCTGGAAGATTTGTATCAATGCAGCTAAAACACAAACCATTCTGTTTCCACATTCGTATTCACCTCGGCTTGTTCCGCCTGCTAACGTCAAGATCCATCTTGATAGCACTCCCATTGAATGGTCGAGTGAAGTAGTCTACCTTGGTCTCACCCTCGATAGCAAATTGCTATTCCGATCCCATGTGGACAAGACATCCACCAAGTGTAACATCTTGATCAGGTCGCTCTACCCTCTGATCAACAGGAAGTCTACCCTGTCCCTCAAAAACAAGCTTGCTGTCCACAAGCAAATCATTCTGCCGGCTATTGAGTATGGTATGCCAATCTGGGAGAGTTGTGCTAAGTGCCACCACTTAAAGCTTCAGAGGATCCAAAACAAGATCCTCAGAATGATCCTTAACAGTCCACCGCGAACTCGTAATTCTGAGATTCACCACCTGGCCGGTCTTCAAACACTCGAGGAGCGAAAGACTTCCACGCTGGAAAGGTTCAGAGTCGCCTGTCTGCGATCAAACCACCAGATCATTCGTGATTTGGCAACCCAGTTTAAGTAGTTAGGTGCTCAAGTAGGTAGGTTATCAAATTTTTAAATTCAAACCAAAACAATCCCACAAAGGGTATCCTGTAAATTAGCGCTAAACGCAATCATCACATTAGAATAACCAATTAACTAGAACAAAGATGAAGAGCCAAAGGCTAACCAATTGAAATGTTAAATCAAATGTTGAAACATAAAACCCAGAAAATAAACGTAAATTTTACTACTACTGGCTCAACTCATTTTCGCTTCGGACGGCGGGTAAGCAGGTAGCTTCAGCAGCAGCAGCAACAGCAACAGCAGAAGCAGTAGAAAGGCGGTTCCTGTCAAGCGCGCAGAGTTCGAGTTTTGCACCTCGAACTTTGCGCGTCGTTGCCGTTGAGATCATTGGCTGCTGGTAGCGGCGTCGCCTCGATGGCCTTGCCTGAATGATAACTACAAATCTCGATTACATATCAGCTTTTGTAAACAACGCATTTTATCGTCGGTTTGGCATAACTAATAGCTCGCCCCACATACTAACACCGCTAACAGGTTGGGAAAATTTTCCCCTATCTGATGGTTGTACTAGCATGCGTGGGCGAGCTACCAGTTACGCCAAATCGACGATCAAATGCGTTGTTTACAAAAGTGGATACGTTCCTGCGAAAAAGTAATCGAGAAATACTTCTTGGGCTGTGTACCAATTGCCGAGTTAAATTTAACTCGTGGTTAAACGTGACATTTCGTAAATTATTTTCAATGTTCGAAAATGCCGGAAATTGATCAGTTTTCAAACAGAACTCAGCCACGGTTACCAAAATTTAACTTCTAGTCGATCCGAAATAACCACGCTCACATAGCAGGGTTATTCGATAACTCATCTTACTTTTAACCACGAGTTAAAATCAACTCGCTCATTGCGACACAGCCTTGGAAGTAAAATTAGGGCCATCCAGAAATTGTGTATATTTTTGACCAATTAACCCACCTTCCCCCTCGGAGCGTGTTTTGCAATACACCTAATACATGGAAGGTCCCAACTTCTCAAACCCCTCTCCTCCCTCAACTACTACGTTATTTATGAAAGTTCCCTAATCATTGGGCAACACTGAAAATCAGCAGCACACACCACACAAAATGGGTTGGACATTTATACGAAATTTCGGTATTGATAGTCAATATTTCGCGATCAGAACATTTTAGCTTAAAATCCCTCCATTTAATTCAAAACAAATTCTTAATATGGTTTTTGAAGATTTCGTGCGTTTTGTGAACGCACATTCATTATTTTGCCTAAGAAAACGGGAACAGGGTGTTTCTGTGGTTATAAAAAGGATTTTCCTACACAGATCACAGTTTTCTGTACCAAGCACTGAAATTATTAGACGTTACCTTTATTTATGCTTTTAGATTAGCTATGAAAGTCCCTCCTACTTGGAAAATTATGCTATAGAACGGTTTATACAACCCCAGTTTTTTTTTTTTTTTTTTTTTCATAATTCTTCAAGTAGGAGGGACTTGCAATGCTTATCTCTTAGCATAAATAGAGGTACGGAAGGACACGGGATACTGATGATGGTTGGACCTACTTAGGCCACTTACACACAACGTCAAAATTCATGTCGTATTTTTTTTTTAAGAATTCTACATAAAATTATGAAAAATGCGTGCTTAGGGATCTACCTTTCTTGTTTCTAATAATAACGTAAAAAGTAAAAATATTATGAACAAATGGTTTTGTAAAACGTTTTTATTAAGCAAAGAATTTTAATGTTGGTTGGACCTATTTTTGCAAATGCCAGTTTAGCCCATATTTGTTCAAAAACTTTGTTTAGAGCTTAAATTATCACGAAAAAAAACCTTTTTATACAGTTTTTATGAATTTGTTATAATAAAAATCAAGAAATTTGAGTTTCACTGCGTTTTTTAAAAAAAAAAGTTCGCTTCCACGCATTAGCTATTCATCATGGCTCATTTTCTCGGAAATCACCGACCCGATTTGTAAAATTTTTAACGTCAAACTATAGGTATTGTGGTCCCATTCAAAGCTATCGAATATTTTTGGAATCGGTCAACTGGTTTGGAGATATGGCCGGAACAAGCCAGGGTACATGCACCTTAATTTGACATGGAAGGAATAAAACCTATCATGCGACACTTCACATTACTTCCAAATTCGATAACAAGATCAATAACAATATTGAGTGCCTTGGACCACATTGGTCACCTCCGCACAGCAAAAAAATAACTTTGATATCACATCAAAGTGGATGCACTACAATCATGTCGAAAATTTCATGTAATTTTTATGACCACATAAATAAACAAATGCAGTAAAAGCAGCGTAATGTCAGTTCATGCATTGTATTAATGATAATTTTGTCCTTTTTAGCAAGTAATATTACACCATATTTTCGTCATGATTGTAGTGCATCCACTTTGACGTGATATCAAAATTATTTTTTTTGTTGTGCGGGCATGTTCTTGGTGTCCTCGGGGAATTAAATATTTTTTTTCGAAAATAAGTTTCAGTTAACAATTTTTAGTATGTTATCATTTTATTTCAAGTTAATTCACACACAGGTGTATGAGAAAGGCTTAATGTAAATTCATATTAACACATTCTTTTGGCACTTTCGTTGTGGTTCGGAATCGGTGGTTACCCTTTCAGCCAACCTCATGATGGAATCTTTCCTTTAAATTTACGCCCAACTAGTGGCGCAAGGTCCTTAGCAGCTTTCAAGATCTTTTTGGTCGTCTTGAGACTGCCAAAAGCAGCGTGTCCCCAATCCCCTAGCTGGTTCTCCAAATCAACACTCAACACAATTTCACTTCCATATTTCCTGCCGCGGCTTCCCTTAATTTTTACGTGAAGTGTCGTTTTCGGAATATTGTACCTTTTCTGTGCCTGATACGCGGTAAGCGATTTATTTCTCACTAAAAGAACAGCCTCTTGAAGATTTATAGGTCAAACCATCATCATGTGTAGGTCCAACCATGATCATATTTCTAGATAGAGCTGGAATTAGGGTGAAACAGCTTTTGTAAACAATGACTTCTCTCGATGATCTCTAGAAAGCCAAGGCTCGCTCACTCAAATCAACGTTACCATATGATAGGGGACGACTTCCCCTTTCCGTTGGTTATGTTGGTTTGCGTGGAAGTGCCTTGAGTTTCAATAAATCATCGAGAGAAGTCATTGTTTACAAAAACTGTTACGCCCTAATTCCAGCTCTATCAAGATCTAGCTATTCGAATTTCGTCAATTATTCAAAGATTTTAGTGAAGCCAATACCAATGGACAAATGGCGTACTAACGTGTTTTTTCATCTGTTATTATACTGCATGAAAATAAAAAAAAAATGTAAAAAATATTCCTTTTTTGTAAATTTGCAAGTAAGGAATGACGATGAGCTAATACGTGGAAAGTGAACTGTTTTGAAAACACATTGAAACTCAATTGTTTAGATTTTTTTTCAATAAAACACCCATGCAAATTGCAGAAAAAGATTTTTTTATGATAGTAAAGTGATCTTTGAAAAAAAAAATAGGTCCAACCATCATCAGTTTTGACGTAGACTACGTCTTACGGGAAGGTACTGGGCGTAAATCGAAAATCTAAAATTGCGACCGTCACGAAAAGGTGTAATTTTTTGAACGCTATAAGCTTTGTCATTTATAGATGAAATTAAAATCCGAATACACCAATCGATAGGAAATACCTTTCGTAAGCTGTTGCAATATTTTTTTTTAATTTTTCATAAAAAAACTGTTTTAAAAATGGACAAATAAAAGTGATAATTGTATCACTATTTTCATGAAATAAACGTTCTCCCCAAACTCAGTCATCATAATCAAGTACAATTTGGTTGCACATCGTGCTGCTTGAATCAGAAAAGTTATAAAACAGCGCTGCTAATGTGGCTCAACTCATGACTCTTTGCTCGACTGTTGAGCTGTTCAGTTCGTTTTATTTTTCGCTCGAGTTCTCGCTTCGATTCGGTTTGTGCTGTCGCGTTGCGCCGTGGAAGCGTCGCCACCTTCGCGCGTTCTGGCAAGTTTACTGCAACTTGCCAACACGAAACAAATGGTGCGTAAACGTACCAATGATTCAGCAGCGGGCCCTTCAAAGAAGGTGGTAATCCAGCACAGCGCGTCGCAGGATGACGCCGGAAAACGGGTACTGCAAGCCAACCAGTTTGCGGTGCTCCCCGAAGAAAATGGCGATGGTGACGTCGTTCCCATCGCTGCAAGAGAGCGGATTCCCCCGCTTTTCACGCCGGAGAAGGATGTTGCCAAGCTGCGTGCCGAACTGGCTAAACACAAGCTGCTGCCTCGCTTCAAGCTTTGCAGCATCGGCACCAAAATCATGTGCTTCAGCCTGGAGGAGTACAATCAAACAGGATGTTTCCTAAAGGAAAACAACGTTGACTTCTTCACGCACGATCTGCCATCGAGCAAGCCACTGAAGCTGGTATTGCGTGGATTACCGTCGTTCGAGGCGGCTGTGGTTAAGTCCGAGCTGGAGCGGCTTGGGCTCAAACCTGAGGCGGTGTTCCCAATAAACCGGCGTTCCAACCACAACACCAGCTTCCGTGACCAGTTGTTCCTGGTGCACTTCACGAAGGGATCCACCAGTCTAGCGGCTCTGAGATCCAAAATCTGGGACCTGTTTCAGGTCATCATCAGTTGGGAACATTACAAATCCCAACATCGTGATGTTACGCAGTGTATGAACTGCCTCTCCTACGGCCATGGCACCAAAAACTGCCATATGAAGACTATCTGCGGCAAGTGTGCTGGAACTCACTCGACTGCGTCCTGTGAGCAAGATGATGACATCGAGCCAACGTGTGTCAACTGCGGTGGTAACCACCAAGCCTCCAATCGCGGATGTCCCAAGCGAGTGGAATTCATCAATATCCGTCGGAAGGCTACGATCAATAATCAGCCCGGTCGCCTCCGTAATCATCGTTCGCCTCCTGCACGCACGGAAGTCCAGTACCCAGCTCTCCAGCCCCGTCGACATGTTCCGAACTTAGAACCACTTCCGCTCAACAACCAACAAGTCAAGCATGTGAGTATTCCTAACAATCGAACAGTCCAGCATCGTCTCGCTGCTGCTGCTGTCCAGCCAATGCCAGGTCCCTCCACCGCCCCTGGTTTATCATACGCTGGTGTTGTCTCAGGTGAGCCTGTCGACGATTCTCCGTTCTCCTCGGAGGAACTTGTGACGCTCGTGGCCGAGGTCATCATCATCTTGCGCACCTGCAAGACTCGATCTGAACAGCTTCATGCTGCCATGTCCCTTGTCACTAAGTATGGACCGTGAAGCCATCAAGATCGTAAATTGGAACGCTTGCTCCTTGAAGAGCAAAAACATCGAGTTTGTTGAGTTTCTCAATGAACGAAACATCGACATTGCCATCATAACTGAAACCCACCTGAAGCCTGAAACAAACGTCTACCTTCCCGATTTCCGGCTCGTGAGGCTAGATCGAACCAACTCTGGAGGAGGAGGAGGAGTGGCTATTGCAATAAGGAGAAACATCTGCTGTCGACTGATGCCCAGCTTTCAGCTGAAGATCATCGAAGCCGTAGGGGTGGAAGTTTCTACTCCTATCGGCCCCATCACCATCGTCGCGGCTTACTGCCCCAAACAAGTCAACATCAGGGACGGATCGGCAGCAGATCTGCGACGAGATATTATCAAGCTAACACGACGACGGGAAAACTTTATCATCGCTGGCGACCTGAACGCCAAACATCAAGCTTGGGGCAACAATCGGCGCAATCAAAACGGCATCATCCTGAACAACGACCTGCAGGAAGCGCAGTACAACATCTTGAGTCCGGAAACTCCCACCCGGTTGAGTCGGTCCGGTGTTCACGCTACCATCGATATCTTCATCAGCAACATGGGCAACAACATCGCTCAACCTATCACCTATCAGGAACTCAGCTCGGACCACTACCCGGTGGTGACTGAGGTGGGATCCTCCGTAAATCGATTTGAAGCTTTCCGGCGCAACTATCATCGTGTTGACTGGGGTCAGTTCCAACATTGCGTCGACACCGCTGTAGACTACGATGTCCAACCGAAATCGTCCGAAGATGTTGACCGGTGTCTGCGCTCCATCGATCAAGCAATTTCCCGGGCCAGGGAGCTACATGTGCCAGTATCCAGACAGGTGAGTAACACTCTGAACCTTGACAGGCCTACTAAAGACCTCATTAGACTCCGCAACACGATTCGTAGGCAGTACCAGCGTACTGGGCTGCCTAACCTGAAGACCAATTGCAACCGTTTGAACAAAATCATCCAAGCCAGGATGGTGGATCTCAGAAATATCGATTTTGCAAACAAGATTCGCTCTCTCCCAGATTGTGCTAAGCCATTCTGGAAAATGGCAAAGATTTTGAAAAATAAGCCGAGGCCCATTCCTCCCCTTTCCTCTCCTAACCAAAATTCGGACCCATCTTTACTAATAACCCCATTTGAAAAGGCCAATGCTCTTGGACAACACTTTGTAAATTCACATAACCTTGGCCACGCCATGGTGAGTCCCCACGAGCCTGCAGTATCACAGGCAATGGCTAGTGTCACTGCCACCCGCGTAGTTGTCCCTGATGAAAGTAGAATATCGGCTGATGAGGTAATAGCAGCGATTAAATCAACAAAGAACATGAAGGCCGCTGGTGTCGATGGAGTGGTCAACCTCGAGCTGAAAAACTTGAGTGTTGACTTCTTCAAGCACCTTGCAGTGGTCTTCAACAAGTGTTTAATGCTTGGCTACTTCCCTGCATGCTGGAAGTTAGCCAAAGTTATTCCAATTCACAAACCTGGCAAAGACCCTACCAGTGCCAAAAGCTATCGCCCCATCAGCCTCTTGTCCTCCATCTCGAAGCTATTCGAAAAATTGATACTCAGCCGTCTGCTGGTGTTTTCAAATGATAATAACATCTTTCTCAAAGAGCAATTCGGGTTTAGGAAAGGCCACTCTACCATCCACCAACTCGCACGGGTTACTAACATCATCAAGCGGAACAAGTCCGTTTCCAATACATCTGCCATGGCATTGTTGGACGTCGAGAAGGCGTTCGACAATGTCTGGCATGATGGTCTAGTGTACAAGCTGCATCGATACAACTTTCCGATCTACCTCGTGAAGATCATCAAAAACTACTTGTCGGGCAGATCATTCCAGGTCTACTTGAACAATGTCTCCTCTGATACGTTCAACGTTGATGCAGGGGTCCCTCAGGGTAGCCTGCTTGGGCCTATCCTATTCAACATTTTCACGTCAGACGTTCCTCCCCTGCCGGGTGGTGGTATCCTGTCAATGTTCGCAGATGACACCTCCATCATCTATAAGGGTCGAGTGATCCGTGCTCTGGCGAGTAAACTACAATCAGGCCTAAATGTTTTGTCCGACTATTTTAAGAGCTGGAAGATTTGTATCAATGCAGCTAAAACACAAACCATTCTGTTTCCACATTCGTATTCACCTCGGCTTGTTCCGCCTGCTAACGTCAAGATCCATCTTGATAGCACTCCCATTGAATGGTCGAGTGAAGTAGTCTACCTTGGTCTCACCCTCGATAGCAAATTGCTATTCCGATCCCATGTGGACAAGACATCCACCAAGTGTAACATCTTGATCAGGTCGCTCTACCCTCTGATCAACAGGAAGTCTACCCTGTCCCTCAAAAACAAGCTTGCTGTCCACAAGCAAATCATTCTGCCGGCTATTGAGTATGGTATGCCAATCTGGGAGAGTTGTGCTAAGTGCCACCACTTAAAGCTTCAGAGGATCCAAAACAAGATCCTCAGAATGATCCTTAACAGTCCACCGCGAACTCGTAATTCTGAGATTCACCACCTGGCCGGTCTTCAAACACTCGAGGAGCGAAAGACTTCCACGCTGGAAAGGTTCAGAGTCGCCTGTCTGCGATCAAACCACCAGATCATTCGTGATTTGGCAACCCAGTTTAAGTAGTTAGGTGCTCAAGTAGGTAGGTTATCAAATTTTTAAATTCAAACCAAAACAATCCCACAAAGGGTATCCTGTAAATTAGCGCTAAACGCAATCATCACATTAGAATAACCAATTAACTAGAACAAAGATGAAGAGCCAAAGGCTAACCAATTGAAATGTTAAATCAAATGTTGAAACATAAAACCCAGAAAATAAACGTAAATTTTACTACTACTGGCTCAACTCATTTTCGCTTCGGACGGCGGGTAAGCAGGTAGCTTCAGCAGCAGCAGCAACAGCAACAGCAGAAGCAGTAGAAAGGCGGTTCCTGTCAAGCGCGCAGAGTTCGAGTTTTGCACCTCGAACTTTGCGCGTCGTTGCCGTTGAGATCATTGGCTGCTGGTAGCGGCGTCGCCTCGATGGCCTTGCCTGAATGATAACTACAAATCTCGATTACATATCAGCTTTTGTAAACAACGCATTTTATCGTCGGTTTGGCATAACTAATAGCTCGCCCCACATACTAACACCGCTAACAGGTTGGGAAAATTTTCCCCTATCTGATGGTTGTACTAGCATGCGTGGGCGAGCTACCAGTTACGCCAAATCGACGATCAAATGCGTTGTTTACAAAAGTGGATACGTTCCTGCGAAAAAGTAATCGAGAAATACTTCTTGGGCTGTGTACCAATTGCCGAGTTAAATTTAACTCGTGGTTAAACGTGACATTTCGTAAATTATTTTCAATGTTCGAAAATGCCGGAAATTGATCAGTTTTCAAACAGAACTCAGCCACGGTTACCAAAATTTAACTTCTAGTCGATCCGAAATAACCACGCTCACATAGCAGGGTTATTCGATAACTCATCTTACTTTTAACCACGAGTTAAAATCAACTCGCTCATTGCGACACAGCCTTGGAAGTAAAATTAGGGCCATCCAGAAATTGTGTATATTTTTGACCAATTAACCCACCTTCCCCCTCGGAGCGTGTTTTGCAATACACCTAATACATGGAAGGTCCCAACTTCTCAAACCCCTCTCCTCCCTCAACTACTACGTTATTTATGAAAGTTCCCTAATCATTGGGCAACACTGAAAATCAGCAGCACACACCACACAAAATGGGTTGGACATTTATACGAAATTTCGGTATTGATAGTCAATATTTCGCGATCAGAACATTTTAGCTTAAAATCCCTCCATTTAATTCAAAACAAATTCTTAATATGGTTTTTGAAGATTTCGTGCGTTTTGTGAACGCACATTCATTATTTTGCCTAAGAAAACGGGAACAGGGTGTTTCTGTGGTTATAAAAAGGATTTTCCTACACAGATCACAGTTTTCTGTACCAAGCACTGAAATTATTAGACGTTACCTTTATTTATGCTTTTAGATTAGCTATGAAAGTCCCTCCTACTTGGAAAATTATGCTATAGAACGGTTTATACAACCCCAGTTTTTTTTTTTTTTTTTTTTTTCATAATTCTTCAAGTAGGAGGGACTTGCAATGCTTATCTCTTAGCATAAATAGAGGTACCATCGAGTTTTTTTCAGTGGTAGGTTCTGAAATTCGACAGTGAGCGTTCAAAAGGGCCTGCTTGTAATGTTCGATTCTCTTCATCGATTTTCTGTTTACAGCTAAGCGAAACAATTCAAGCTGAACATTGCGTTAGGTCCTAAGTAACACTGACAATATTCTCTTCGTCGACTTTCTCCTTGAATCCACTCGGCCCACATATCGATAAAAGAAGCATCTAATACAACAAACACAACAAGAAACGATTCTGTGCTCAAGTTATTAAGGCTGTGTTCCATTTGGTGAATTTTTGCTTAAATTTCACAGATGGAAAATTTTCAAATAAACCTGCTATTCCAGCAGACTTTTTTTCTGACAGACAAGGAATCAATTTAACAGGGGGGCAACCCCGGCGTAGTGGTTAACGTCCTTACCTCTCACGCCAAAGTCACGACTTCAAATCTCACCCCCGGACAGGTCACGAATGACCCAAGAGTGTTAAAGTGACTATAATAAAAAAAAAAAAAAAAAAAAAAAAAAAAAATCAATTTGACAGACGCTTTCTCGAAAATCGGCCGATGTACAACAGATGGATTTTCGAACATCCTAATCAATTTTCGAAGTGTCAAATCTAAGTGAAAATTTTCCAAATGGAACACAGCCTTAGTATTTTTTTTTTTTATTTGTTCAATCGGTAGATAAAAGATGTACCGAGAACTTATTGGAGGGATTCATGGCTAATTGATATAATCTCGATCAAATATGAAATGTTGCATAACATTGATGCAAAATTGTGCACTCTGTTTTTGTGTGTGCATTTATTTTTAGCGTTTTGAAGTTGAATCGCTGAGGATCAATCTCCTTACCATAGAAAAATGTCCAGAGTACAGATATCAGCTCTCACAAAACTTATAACAAAGAAACTGGAACTTCACGTTTGTTGCAGTCCAGTACACAAGGAGTTTCAATTTCATGAGTGATGTCACAACCGTCCAAGATGTGTGTCCTAGAAATCTTGAAGTGATAGGGAATATCAGCCATCATGACGGTCATTGTTGGACGCTTCAATGAATCACCTGAAAAAAGCCTTACTCATGCCTGATTGTAATTTAGGAACCAAATTGTAATAGAATATGTATTCGCATTTTTATGAGGTCCTGAATTTAACCAAGTTTTATTAAGTAGGAAATCTAAAATATGTACATAGGACCGAAATCAAAGGTTACTTATACTGTATTTTAAATCAATATCTAGAAAAAATGCACGAGAATTTCACTACACAGCTTAACGTAGCCTACGTCAACCCTGCGGTCGTGTCTTGTACACAACCCCACCATTTTTTTTTTGGATAGGTCCAACCAGAATCAATTACTCTACTACAATTGATGAATCTACGCGAAACTGCACCAGTCCATGCGACACCTAGGTTTGAAATCCAAAACCACAAAAGTGATGATGTACTAAAAAATATTCCATACGCATTGACAGGTAGCAAAACGTCATTTTCATTTTCTCATCATTTCCATCTGCTGGTCGACCGTAACGTAGATTCCTCAATAGATAAAATTACTGGTCGCAGTGGTGATATGTCCCGAACAGAGGAAAAAAAAACACTAACCTACTTAGGGTTAGACATTTCCTGGGGTAATCAACAAAAATTTAAGTTTAACAATTTGAGATCATGATTATCTTAGTATTACGTTTAGTGTTTGTCTTGCATGTAATAAGTTAGAGCTGCTTTAGTGCGTAGGGTGCAGCAATGTATGCTCCAATAGTGAACCATTTTTGTTTGTTTATGTTTCACAATATGTTTCTATTTTACCTCCAAATTAGAAATTGACTATAATTAGTTAACTGTACACGTAAGTAGCAGTCAGTTTTAGATATAGTTAAGCATTATCTGTTGATCTAAATAGACATAGGAGAAATGGCTCTTATGTTAACCTATGGATCTAAGATTGGGCCCATCACTAAAAATCTGCTATTTATCAATTTTATCTAGATAAACGCGTCATTGAGACGGTACTTATAGATATTTTTGATAAGGGACATTTAGGTCGACATTACATCCATTTCCCCTAATTAGTTTTTTTTTTACTATTTTTCAATTACTACAAGCCGTACAACTCCACTTGTACGTTCAATTTTGCCGAGAAATACTGCATGGCATTAAGTGGCAAGGAATATTAGTTTCAAGAGAGGTAGCTTTTATTAGTAGTGGTAGTTATAGTGCAAGGTCTGATGTTTTCCGGCTGCCGTCGAACAGAAATAAAAATTGGAATCAATCACAAACCTACTGCACTGCCGCAAATTGGTCCCATTTGCGTTTATGTCAAAACGGATTTATACAATGGAAGTTGTAGCTTATTACCCATAAATATACTAGAGAAACTCAACAAGTTTATTCTGGAAAAGTTTGAAAAACAGTCAAAATAGTTGTTCTAAATAAAAAGAATTTTTCTTGGTTTGCTGATTTATGCTATGGGGCTGACTTTCCATGAGCAACATTCCATGGTTAGAATATGAAACCTTACAATATCGGTACAGTTAAATGTGGATTACGACAGCATGTAGTTTTTGCCAATTTCGCATTCTATAGAGCTTATAATATTTTTTTTTTTTCCTTTGGTTTGTTTTTTCCGTCGATCTTGTTTTCCGTGCTGAGCACCAATGCTACCGACGTTCCAGGAAGGCAGCTCCCACACCTGGACCCTACCTATCGACCCATCAACTCATGAACCGGGGACCAACGACTTTACTTCCCATCCAAAGGAAGGCGTGATCAGAGATGTTATGCCTTAGAACATCCCGGCGGCGCCGACTGGGATTGAACCCAGGCCTGCTATGGTGAGAGGTAATCACGCTTACCACTACACCACCGGCGCCGTTTAGCTTATAATATGCAAACAATAAAATTGATTTTCTATCAGTAGTTTCGTTTACATTGAATGGCTACAAAAATAAGAAACATTGAGTTGCATTACATTACGTTGTGTATTTTTATATTAAAGACTTTAGTTCAGATCAGATTGGTAATAATTATAAATTCGTTTGTACATACTTTGTACATACAACACACGACGACAGCAGCAGCGTTGATCAATACGCTCAAACTCAAATGATTTGTTACAGCTGCCAAATGTAACCTTTCAATCCCCTTACAAACTCTCACATTTCTAACTCCATTCTAATGCAAATCATGTCACAGTTCTCTGCATACAATGAACACATCCTTCCCTCCCGAGCCGATCGATACATTTGCATAATTTTAAAGTTCAAATTACATACCGGCTTGCAGTTTGGCTTTTTCATCTCTCACCGGGACGAACGCAAAATCCCATCACAAAACGTCGTCCCGAAGACGGCACAGGAAACAATTAGCGCACTCGGATGCAGCCAGATTTTGCAAACCTTTTCCCAATCGAACCAACAATCCTGCAGCTGCTTTCCGCCGGATGAAAATTAATAATCGCAATGGATAATGTCCCAACCGTATTTGCGGAGCTTATTAACGCTACGGATGTAGATCACCCTTCCCGGTGGGTGATTTGCATATGACCTCCACCCCGACTGATTTCGTGAACGAAATTCAACTGCAGCTTCCATCAAACTGCAACCATTGGACTGTCAATCATGTTTGATGGAAAATCGTTCGTTTGCATACCGTGCGCGAATCGGAGTAAAACATTGCACAACTATTTCATTCACGTTAATCGAAATCATACCTGCGTGAGGGTCTCAGTTGGGAGTCCCGAATGGTTTCCCATTTTGGTTCTTGTTCTTTCGTTCCTCTTTAGGATTTTAGTTTTAATTTACACTACAAGAGAATGGTACCAATTCGTAAGAAAGGGTTCAAATCAAGCCAGGTGGCATTTTCGATCATTCCTAGCCGTTAGCTTTGTGCCGTTGTTGGCAGGTAACAGTGATAGATTCAGAATATGTACAGGTAGGACATTGCCTCGTTGCGATGGAGAGGTTTAGTTTGATCTCGTTGTGCAAGGGAAAGGGTGCGTTGCACAAGAAACAGTACGGAGATGATTATGTCTAATGGAAGTGTATACATTTATATTTGTTATTTCAATAAAACAATGCGAAACTTATGATTATATTAAAATAGTATTAATTGTCCAGTCAAGATGACCACACATGTAACCATGTCAACAGAATGGTAATTTGGCAATTTAGTGCTGAAAATGTGCTTTTAGGAGAATAAAAACGGAAAAACACGAGGAGAGAGCAGATATTATTCATATGGAAGTGAGTTTCAAAGTGGTATTCATGGTGTGGAAGAACCGGACTTCGGATATTATAAGAGACGTTTGGCGTGTATGGAGTTTGGAAATTAATTTATTTGAACTACAGACCTGAAAGCGTGAGTGATGTTTGGAAAATAGGTTTTGTTGCTAGCACACATGTTGTTGACAATTATGAAGTTTTCAAAATAAGGAAAGAGGAAAAGGTTTTACTGCTGACTGTGAGGTCACAGTTAAGGTATGCGTAAACTGTGTCCTAAAAATATGGCCACAGAGAGCAACTAGGAAATTAATAATTTGTATGCTTTGGATGGAATTTCACATATGAGAGCCATGTGTACATTATTAAAAAATGAGCGATTCAATTCGGAGTGTTTGGTTACTACAATGGATATAAAACTCTTAATTTCAAAAATTGTTGTAACATATCAGTGAAATATTTGCAAAGCCAAACTTGATCACATGGTAACTAAAAAGTTGTGGAAAATGTTACGTTAAGTTGTGCAGTGATCAATTCATAACTTAGGAAGTACTTCAAACAACACTGAATACAGATCAGGCAGAAGTTTGTGAAAAGCGCCCATATTGTGAATACTCAAATGTGTTGATTCCAATTTTGACGCAGAATTAAAAAAAGTTTGATTATAGGTTTCAATATTTCTCCTTATTTTCCCCTTTTGTTTGAAAAAAGCAGTATGTGGGGCTAGATACAAATCATCTTTTGTGAAGAAAGTTTCAATTTGTCTCGGACTAGTCGATCAGTTATTACAAATGTAGTGAGGAGCAGCCCGCTATTAATGATTCATCAAAAATATTGTTGGAAAGATTGACGAAACTTCTGTGTGGGGTGCACTTACATAAGAGCGTCAAAGCCAGGCCGAAAATGAATTAGTGGTACTTCAAGACATTCTACGATCCAATTAATGATGATTTGCAGATGTCAGAATCCTCCTGTCTAGAATTTCATAATACTGCGCTGGATAATGTTTTATTCAAATTTGATCCATTTATTTGAGAAACCACATTAGTCGCATGTTCATCGAAAACGACCTATTAGCAGTTCAAGGACCCGCTTAGATAAATATACTTCTCCAACTAATATCAGAAGGGAAACCACTTTCGATAAGAGTCCAACCTTGGATAGATTTTTTTTTCTGATTTCCATCATTTGTATCACATGCAATTTTGCGATTTCTCATATAAATGATTCATTTAAAATATAGACAAAAAATACTAAATTAATCACATCACCGATACACGAGCTATATTAAATTTGAATCATCGTACACACTTAGAAAAATTGATGTAAATTTAAGTACTCTGAGACTGACATATACGAGCGTCAATTTTGACATAAAATTGAGTCATAATAGACGTGAAATTCAGCTCAATCAAACGTACTTTCGAACTTTTCAGTCTCGGAGCTCTTAATTTGACATGACATGTTTGTTTACGTCTCATCCTTAATGTCAAAGATGGATTCCGTCACGTGTAAGATTATGTATTAGTAAGTGTGTACTTTTCCAACGTTCAAATAAAGAGACATTTTTCAAAACATCCCATTCGCTAATTTTCTTCGTCGATTTTTCTCCTGCCAATGTAACACATGGTTTATATCTTTTTTTTTTCCTATGTTGGGGACATAATACCACCGCGACCATTACTTTGATCTATTGTGGTGTATCCTCTTTTTATTTATGCCATAACGTAGCGGTAAGCCACTATTGTTTGAGTAACTACCACTACTGTTGTAAGCAATCATCCCAAGCAGGTAATACATTCCTTATGAAATTTATTACCTGATTGGGAGCAGCAGCCCAGATTTCCCAAGGTCTCATCAGACCCTTATCAAGATATCTGCATCGTTTATGAAATAGTGCAACACAGTCACACAGCAAATGTTCAGAGCTTTCACTCTTTAAGTTACAAAAGCGACATTTATCTTCATGAAGTTTACCAATGATTTTCAGGTGATATTTACAAGGACAGTGTCCTGTTATCAAACCAGTGTATGTACTCAAATTTTTTTTGAAAGATTAAGTAACTTTTGTGTATGAAAAGCGTTCGGCTTTATAAAACGCTTAGATTGCCGAGAATTTAAGGTACTGGTCCAGTTGTACTGTACCTTGGTTTTTTTTCCCAGTTTTTTAGCTCCATTTTTAAAGCACAAAAAGAAGGTCCAAAGAATGGTTCAGGACCGATGAATTTCGTGGATGACCCTATTTTTGCCAATTGATCAGCTTTTTCGTTTCCTTCGATTCCACAATGACCAGGAACCCAATAAAGGTTAACCATATTTCGACAGGACAGTTGCTGTAATAGTTTAGTACATTCCCACACCAGTTTTGACGTGTAAGTTTTTGATTTCAAAGCATTCAGCGCCGCTTGACTATCTGAGCAAATGCATATATTCGCATTTTTATAGTTTCTTTTTATGCAAATCGCTGCACATTCTAAGATGGCATATATTTCAGCTTGAAATACTGTCGGCCAATTTCCCATGGACACCGAAAAGTTAACCCCAGAGCCGGTAATACCAGCCCCGACCATATTATCTTGTTTCGAGCCATCTGTATAAAAGATTAATGATCCAGGACTAATATTCAGTCTTCCTGCATCCCAGTCAACGCGAGTCACACCAGGAACTTGGAAATTATGGTTGAAATAATGTCGCTTTAGCATGCAATCTTCGTTCATCAATATTAATGGACTTATCTTAAACTCTTTTAGAATGCTCAAATTTCCAATAAGATCTCCATCGAAGAAATTCATGGACCGTTTGAGCCTTAGAGCACTTTTCTCTGCATCCAGTTGAATAAATTGATGAAGAGGAAGGATATTGAGTAAAGCATCCAAGGCTGTAGAAGGAGTACTACCCATTGCTCCAGTTATGGAAATAGTAGCAAGCCTTTGTAGCTTGTTTAGTTTGACTTGTGCCGTTTGTTGCTTAGTTTTCGGCCACCATATAAGTGAGGCGTAGGTAATCCTGGGTTTAACTATAGCCGAGTATATCCAGTGTATCATATTTGGCTTCAGACCCCATTTTTTTCCAAACGTTCTTTTGCAGGTCCAAAAAGCATTTGTTGCTTTTCCTATTTGTTGATCAATATGTTTGTTCCAGCAGAGTTTACTATCTAAAGTTACTCCTAAAAACTTTACTTCTAAAGATAGTGACAGCTTTACGTCTCCTAGTTTAAGATCATTGATAGAGATTTTACGTCTTTTAGTAAAAGGTACAATAGTTGTTTTTGTAGGATTGATATTCAATCCCTCATCTTTGCACCACGATAGTGTGAATTTTAATGCTTTTTGCATTCTTTCGGAAACAACTTTATCGAATTTTCCACGGACTATAATGACAATGTCATCCGCAAACCCAATTATTTCGAATCCTTGGTGCTTTAGTTTTATAAGAAGGTCATCAACAACTAGGGACCACAGAATGGGAGAAAGAACACCTCCTTGAGGACAGCCTTTTACAGTTGTTACTTTCACTACTGAATCTCCTAGATTAGCAGATATTTCTCTTTTGGATAGCATTTCTACAACCCAGTTGATTATGTTTTTATTAAAACCACGATTTCTCATGGCGCTTATCATCGACGTGAAAGATGCATTATCAAATGCACCTTCAATATCAAGAAACGTTGCTAGTAGAATGTCCTTAGCCGCAAAGGATTTTTCTATTTTATTAATAAGAGTATGAAGAGCTGTTATTGTTGACTTGCCTGACTGGTAAGCAAATTGTGTCTTACATAATGGTTTATTAAGAAGTATTTCTGATTTGACATATTCATCAATGAGTTTTTCCATTAATTTCAAAAATATTGATGACAGGCTTATTGGTCTAAATGATTTTGGTGAAGATTTATGTCTTTTGTTCGCCTTTGGTATGAATACCACTCGGACTTGTCTCCATTTTTTTGGGATGTATCTCAATAAGAAACTAGACTTGAACAATTTAACTAAAACAGGAATTATTATAGATTTACAATTTTGAATATGTGCTGGAAAAATTCCATCTGGGCCAGGGGATTTGAAAGAACTAAAAAAATCTATCGCCCATTCAATTCTTGAGTTTGTAAATATTCTAATGGCAAAGTTTTCAGCCTCTTCATTTGACATTTCTAGCCCACATAGTGAGTCATTTGTTTCGGTAGATCTATCACGTTCACCACGGTCTGAAGATGTGGCATTTTGCATGCAATCATGATTTTGTAGTTGATCATCAGTAGGAAGGGACCCTGGATAATGGGTTTGCACCATCAGTTCCAGAGTTTCTTTTGAGTTTTCAGTAAAATGTCCGTCAGTCTTTTTGAGAGTTCCAAGACCGTTAGAATGATCTTTTGAGAGAACTTTTTGAAGTCTTGCAGTTTCAGGAGTGTTTTCTATGTTTTCACACATGTGTCTCCAATCTTTCCACTTGGATCTTCTTATTTCTCTGTTATATTCAGTTAACGCCTCTTTATATTGAGACCAGTTTGAAGTAAATTTTGCACGGTTGAATAGTTTCCTAGCTTTTTTCCGTAATTTTTCTAATCTATCATTCCACCAGGAAACATCTCTATTAGTCGAGCGCTCCTTTGTAGGACAACTGGCATTGTAAGCCTGATTCATGTTAGTTATTAAGTCATTAGCAACTTTTTCTAGCTTTGTAATGGTATCAATATTATTGAAAATGGGTTCATGTTGACTCTTCATAATTGTGCTATATAGTTCCCAATTTGTTTTACGAGGATCTTTATAAACCTCCTTCAGTATATCATTAGCCTTAAATTCAAACATAATTTGTTTATGATCAGATAAAGAAATTTCGTCTGATACATGCCAATTTACTATTCGATCAGAAAGTATTGAACTACAAAGAGTAAGGTCCAAAACTTCTTCCCTTATCGCATTAACAAATGTCGGGGAGTTCCCTTTGTTACATATGTCAATATTATGTTGTGAAATGAAATCAAATAGACACTCACCCCTTTTGTTGATTCCGGAGCTGCTCCATATCGTATGATGGGCGTTTGCATCACATCCGATGATAAAAGCCTTATTTTGGTTTCTGCAATGAGAGACGAACGCTGCAACTTCTGGAGGAGGTGCATCTTCAATATCGCCAGGAAAATATGCGGATGCCACGTAGAGCATCGTTTTTCCTTTTGTCGTTGGCACCTCTAGTGAAACTGCAGCAATATCTCTATTGATGAATTCTGTAATTGGTGTAATTTTGGCATTAATATTGACAAGAATTGCAGCTCTTGGCATGAGCTGAGAATTGCTTTTATAAGTCCAAGGCTCTTGAAGTAAGGCTACATCCAGTTTTCCTTTGATAAATGTTTTGCTGAGAATAGCTGAAGCTGCCTTTGCGTGATGAAGGTTTTCTTGTATAAACTTAATGCTTGTTCCAGTCATTTTTGTGAGCTTGATATATCTTGAAGGGCATTTCTAACTGCCTTTATTCTAGTTTCGGTCGATGTCCAAGACGATCATCTTTATTCAAACTCGAACTTGATTCGGAGCATAAGGCGGGCAACGCAGAATTTCCAATATTCTTTGTTCCACTACTTTCTTGAGGACACTCATGAGCATTGTGAAAACATCCCTCAACATTTGCAGTAGCATTCACGAGGTCACATCAGGTTCACTGTTAGTGATGCCGCTAGCTTCTGTACCTCGTTGATTTGTCTCACGCATCTCAGCATCCTCGAAAATTTCGTGAATTCTAGAACTTGTATTGGACTGTTCTGAATCGCCCTTTTCCTTTTTGCCACCGAGTTGTTGTGATTCCTCATTATTTACTGATTTCCTTGAGGATTTTTTTCTTAGATAAGCAACTCCGAATTTATAATCCAAAGTGAAATCGCATTTTTCTAAAGTCTCCATGGAAACAGCATCAACAGTCAAGACAAGTTCAACGTGATACTGTTTAACTGTATATCTTTTAAGGATCTTCCAAGCGTCAACCATTAATCCTTCATTTTGGCTTTCCACGAAGGCAAGGATATCCTCATTTGTGTCGTCTACACTTCGTGGGAAGAAACCCAGTAAAATTTCCGGCCTAGGTATGTCTTTTTCTTCAATTGCAATGAGGCATGCTTCTTCCCATGGCTTAATGCTGGGAGTTGTAGCCTTCAACCAGTCAACCGTATCCTGGTTTTTACAAATGATGATCATATGCCCTGGTCTGAAAAAGCAATTGCCAAACTTTGGTTTGGTTTTTTCCTTCCTTTGCTCTGCTACTTTTCTTAGTATTGCCTTTTGGGTAGCAACTAATTGTTGTGTTGTAAGTTCTACATGAGGATAACCATCGGGCAAAATTCCAATCCTGATAGAGTTTAATACCTCGCTATAAGATGCTTTATTGGAGACATTAGTGGCCTGCTTAGGAGTAGACGATTGTCTAACATCTCCTCTTCTAGCTGTGTCCAGCCTTGACTGTACCGAGGACTTCGCTTGAGATGCATTTCCTCTATCAGAATCGAGAGCAACCCTTTTCGGTGGATTGGTTTCGCTCGAGTTAGACTCGCTCAGCTCCGCATTTCTACGACGCTTGTTCGGATCAGAATATGGTACTTTAAAAGGCTTCGCAGCCAGTACCCGAGCCTCATCATGGCTATGACCATGAGATATCAAGTATTTGAACCTCTTTTTTCCGGCTCCATTGAGGCGTTTAGCCTTTTTATCGGATAGGGTCACAACCTCCGTGGGTGTTCCAGGGCCCTTGGAATTGAGCTGAGCAGAATTGTCAGCAGTAACAGCATTAGCAGCAGTAGCAGCATTAGCATCAATAGCAGCAGCAACTGCCGTAGGAGCATTGAACTCCTTTCGCATCTTCTTACTTCCATAAATTTCCTCGTGGGACTTAGCAGCAGTAGATACCGACAACAGAGTAACGTTAATACCGTCCTCATAATCGTCGTCATCATCGTAAACATCGTCGACATCATCACGCCTGGGTGAATCGAGGATTGACGAGGAACATGACTCTATTTCCTCCAGCGAATTATTTCGCAACTGATCCTCTACATCGTTGATTTCTCTATCAACCTCCATCTCGATACGCACTCTTGCTCTGTAATAACAGGGAGAAAAACATGTTTCGATTCCCTTTAGTTTTAGATCAAAGAAATCATAGTTGCTTCTTTCATGAACATAAAACAGAAAACCGGAATCGATTTGAATGAAAACTCTGACCTGTACATTGCACGGCGATTTTGAAAACACTACTTTTCAGTAGAAGCATTTAAAGTTCAACTTTGACATGTTCAGCCATTTGACATGCACTCACTGAATTGCGTATAACTTTTTAAATAAGTTCCGGACGGCTTTATGCTTATAAAGGCTCATTCCCAGATACATATAGAGTAAATTAAGCCAACAAAAAATTTTTCAAAAAAAAATTCTAATTGTACTTCTCCCCTTAAGCGATCTACAGTAATGATGATGATATTATCAAAGCGAAGAATTAATTATCTATGTTGAGAAGGAAAATTAGTATATTTGATATCTAACGTTAGGCTGAATACTAAACTACTTATTCGGCAATTATACCTTGATTGCCTTAAATAATCTTAAACTTTAACTCTTTTTTTTCCGCTACTGCATACCATCCCACTTTACCATAATCATAACAACGAGCAGTGGCTTGTTTATCAACAGTAATTCAATTTAATTTGCGTATGAGTGAAGGATTCCAAAGCAATGTTTAACACCATTTCACAGGGATTTATTCCTCTTTAGGTATTTCCCGCACACTTTTATTTCCTTATTATACTCTTGCATATGTGAAACGACTCAAGAATAAACCATTTGCGTCGCAAGAACGTTTCTACAATTCTGTACCCATATCAATGTATATACAATAAATAGTGAACACAGTCTCACACAGCTTCTCATTATAGCAGAGACAAGTAAAAGAGGGAGCTTGCATGCAAGGCGGGCTTTATTTCCAGATATGGTATGCCATCTGGTTCGCTTGTTCTTTGTTTTCGTTGGAAGTACTCTTGCTGAGTACTTTTGTTAGCACTAATTAATGATGATTAACATCAAATGATACACACTACCCTACCTTATTGCAGTCTTTCTAAATAGTACACCACTTAGTCGCACCGTTTATCAGCCACTCGCGAATTTATACAGCGATTTCACTTAAAACGTGCGAAAAATTGTGAGACAATAAAAAAGCACTTGCAATTATCTAGCAGGGGTTCTCACTTTCTGGTTTATATCTTACTCTGGGGCCTCCCTTAGCTCAGTCAGTAAAGGCGCAAGACCATGCTGGAGGTGGATGGGTTCGATTCCCGGTCCGGTCTAGGAATTTTTCGGGTTGGAAAATTTCTCGACTTCCCTGGGCATAGAGTATGATTGTACTTGCCACACAATTATACTAATGCAAAAATGGAACAGACATCGAAAGCTCTCAATTAATAACTGTGGAAGTGCATCTAGAACACTAAGTTGACAGCACGCAATAAGCTAAAATGCGATAGCATTAAGCTTGAAACACGAAGAAGAAGAAGTTATTTCTTAATTTAAAAAAAATTACAGTGTATTTCACATTATCATGTGCATTTTTTACAGGAATAGTTAACATGGCAATACATGGTGTCCATGAAAATTTAATAAAAGGTTCACATTTGTTTTCATTTGTCAGCAACAATTGCGGGAGTTAGCAAAAAATACTGATTCGGTGTACTGGTACACAGTTCGAAAAAGTAGTGTAAATTTCTGTCACTATGATGCACATAAATGGAGCGTCACATATCATACAAATTCACATTACAGATCGTGTAAACTTATGAGTCATTTAATGAAATATTCTAAATATTGTATGCAACCATCCATCTTTGTAAGCGATATTTCTTGCAAGTTGCTAGTTTACGTGAAAAGGAAGTTTACATGCTTCAATTTTATAGGATGCATGGATATTTACATCACCATTTTTTTTTTTTTTCCTTTGGTTTGGAAAATTATTTGATTAGGCTTCCGATTTTCCAAATGCGAACTGTCGGGCTTTACGTTTCACACCTTCCATCATATTTTGTACCGCTGATGTATCAGCCTTATTTGATGCTGAACGTCAATTTGCTTGGAACTGTTTCTCATTTCCAACTCTTTCTGAGTTTTCTTGAGCTTCCACTTAACAATTGCCCAATATTTTTCAATTAGGTCCGGCGAGTTTGGAGGGTTTTTGTCCTTGGGTACGATTTGCTCGTTGTTGGTGGTGGTATAACTTTCCTGAGCCATTTCCCGTAGTGCCAACATTTCATATGCGTTACCACAAACCATTCCTATTTTAGAGGAAAGGTAGCATATATTTGCAGTGCTTGAATTCTTGAAATCCTCTAACAGCCAAAGCAATTAATTTGCCGGTCAATTCAAGACCAACAATTGAAATGGCCTTACCTGCATTTTGTAAACAAACCTTGTAAGGCCATTTTCTCGCAAACTGAAACCTTCATTCGCAAACCTAAACCACAATCGGTTAGAGGAGAATTTCCCCTACCTGTTCATTATGTTGGTTTGCCTTTGCGGACTTCGGTTCGCGAGAAAATGGCCTTACAAGGTTTGTTTACAAAATGGAGCTAAGGCCATTTCAATTTTTGGTCTTGAATTAGAATATTCTATGTTTATTTTTTCCGGTTCAACACTTAAATGCACTTGTATGACTAACATCTTTTGACACGTTATTTTCGAAATATGTAATGGACAAAATTTTTACAAAAAGTGTATCGGTATTGTTTAGTACGGAGATTTGACCGTGGCAAGACGTTCACAAATTTTCAACGTAATTTAACCATTCATCGGCAAGGTATGCATTGTTAGAAGGAATGTTACGTATTTTGAATAGATTATATCGGAATGCTACAAATGCAGCAATGTTATGATAAGTCAATGGGTCGAAGAATTTTATGCAGAACATCTTTTTCTTGGCGTATTACCTTTACGCTTTCACTTTTACTTTGTTACCATTACGTTAAAAATGTTCAGATTTTTTAACGTGCTTCACGTGATCGAGTATTCAGATAATTATATTGCCTTTGCATACCAACAGTGAATATCGGTACCAATTCCACAAAGCGCCACCATATACAACAAACGGTTGACCCGAAAGTCGTACAGCCATCGCTACAACCTGCATCAGATAAACCAATCAAATCCAAGGGGGGTGGAGGTAGCTGTCAAATACGAACAATCGTCGCCTACCTCGCATAACTGATTCCAAACGTAAACAAGCCATAAGAAACCTACAGAATTTATTTACGTTTGGAACCAATTTCATACAAGAATGATCAGTAAGTTGATTTGACAGCACGTCTCCCCCCAGATCAAATCACCATGTTTCCATCAGCATCGGCGCAGCACCGGAATATGATTCAAAATCTCGTCGCATCCGCTCGCTGGATTTCCAGATTGTATAGTTTTAATTTGGAAAATACCGTGTTGAAAGTTGATCCATCCATTTGAAACAATATGATATTCAAAAACTTAAACACATTCTTAAGTCATCCTTTTTTTTAGCAACTCTCTAATTTAGATCAGAAGAACATCAGCCAATGCTGGTATTTTTATACTTCCTGGCTGTCTAGGGAGTATATCTGAAAGAATATCTTGTTACTTATGTATCAATAAAACAACAAAAAAAGGTTATCTTCCATTTAATTCCGCTTTATTAATTTTGGTATCCATCCCTTTGGTTTGTTTTTCCGTCGATCTTGTTTTCCATGCTGAGCACCAATGCTACCGACGTGCCAGGAAGGCAGCTCCCTGGGCCCTACCTATCGACCCATCAACTCATGAACCGGGGACCAACGGCTTTACTTCCCAGACTTTTTTTTTTTTTTGGTATCCATGACAGATACGTATTTCGACTACAATGTGCAGTCTTCATCAGTGTCATTCCCACTAAAGAAATTATCAAAATCTAACCCCTTAAGTACTCATCCCATAGGTAAAAAAGTCAAGATCACAGGTATAACTACCAAAATTAATAAAGTGGAATTAAATGCAAGATAACCTTTTTTGCTGTTTTATTTAAGCATTCCGCTAACAACCCAATTTCATTACTTCATTACTTATGAACATCTACAAAATTTCCATAGGTTTGAGAAAATTTACTCAAATTTCAAAGTTCCTTGAAATATAACGATGGTCCAAAATCTTCATCTTCAGGAAAACTTCATGAAAGTTTGATGCACGTCTACGTTTTTCGTTGATTTTCCGCAAAGTTCAACGCACGAAATTTCCTGAATTTGTGCGGAATTCTCTGAACTATTTCAAGTCCATGAGATTTCTTCAAAGTGCTCCGAAGTTATAAAAAAGGTCCCTGAAAAATAAAGAGGTTCCCTGACATTAAACAATTAACTTCAACGGAGATCCCTAAACTAGTTCCCACTTCTACGAAGTTTTCTGAACTTTTCCATGATCTCAGAACTTTAAATAATTTCACTAAATTTTACTCATGCATCAATCTTGGTATTAATGCATAAAACAAAATATAATAATAATAATACCATAGAAACATTCAAAATCAGGATAGTGTTCTAGTGAAAACAGTTAACGGAACATTAGTGTCAAACGAAGCATAAGCGTTATTAATCACATTAGCGACAGTATAACAGTATTCAGCCCATACTGTCAATTAGGAGCTGTGTATGAAATGTAGTTGTCATATAAATTTTTCAGGTGCTTAGAAAAAAAGTTACCGAAGTAGTTCGATAAAACTCTACACGGGAAAAAATCCGATTCAATTTTCATGAATAAAAAATAAAAATAAATTGCCATCCCAATCATAACAATGATTCATGATTTTCTTATGAAAATTCATGATTTCATAATGCAGCGGAATCGTGACCACTTAAAGCGTTGCCTAGAAAACCGTGTTCACCGCACTACATTGATATCTCTTATACGCCTTTTGCCTTCCATTTTTTACAAGTACTGATAGTCTAGTGGTCAAAACTCACACTTAATGATGGTAAGGTTCTTGGTTTGAATCCAGTCTATTGCTTTATTTTATTTTTTATACGTTTCAGTTTAAAAACTAAAAGTTAAAATCATAAATTTAGTTCATGATTTTAACTCGGTTAATTCTTACCATAGCATGCTTACCTTAGCTCATGATATCATAAATATTATTCATGGTGTATTTTCATAACATGAAAATACGCTATGTTCATGAGTATTTTTTTTTTTCATTTCGGATTTTTGATTTGTTCCCATGTACGAAGTTCACTGAAGTTCGGTTCCCCGTGTGGACTCCGGGTAGAATAAAAATAGATCCACGGGCCGTCCTTTCCTGTCGTAAGAGGCGACTATCTGGACAAGCGGGCGGGAAGACTTTATGAAAGTACCCGCACAAGATGCGACAAGACGCGGCAAAACGGCACAAGCAACAAGCAATACGGACAAATGAAGAGGAATGGTTAAACACAAATAAATCATTTCTCAGACAAACTAAACCAACAACACAACAACACATGTCGAAACTATTATATGGGGCCCACCTCCACTATGACGGTTCAGACAAAACAGATAAAATCACTCACCCCAATACACAATCAAACAATAAGAACAATAACCAGAGTATTCAGAACATGTTTAATACCAAACATACCAGCTGAAGCTGGAATCCTACCCCTAAACACAAGACTAAAACTAAAACAAAACACAATAAACAAGACCATCAAGAAACTAGAACGAACCAAATAACAAAACCCTAAGATCACCACTAATGGGCAGAGCGAACAACTTTGCTGTAGAACTAGGAGGAGAGGAAATACCCGAAACAACCAAAAGAATATACACGAAAGACAGACAATGGTACAAACAAAAACCAAAAATAGACTGGACAATCAAAAACACCATAAAAGCAGGAACACAGAACAACATAGTTGCGAAAGTATTCCTGGAAACAATACAAAAATACCCCAACCACAACAAAATATACACTGATGGATCAGTTAGAGGCAACGAAGTAGGCTACGGCATTGCCGACTATGATACCAACAAAAGCATAAAGCTAAATAAAATGCGCACTATATACCCAGCGGAAGCAAAAGCCCAACTAATCCGCTTTTCGACCTGGAAACAGAGCACGGCGTAGACCAATAATGGAAAACTATGCGAGTAGGACATAAACGGGATAACGACACAAAACATACAGAAATTCCTAACTAATAGAGTAGGACATAAACGGGACAACGACACAATACACACAGAAATTCCTAACTAATAGAACATTCCAAGTAGAAGTGGAAAACACGCGATCAAATACCAAAACCCAAGAAAAGGGCATACCCCAAGGAACAACAACATAAGTAACGCTATTCCTTATAGCCACGAACTCAGTCTTTGAGCAAGTCAAAAACAACAAAAATATCATACTATTATACGTAGATGACATTGCCATAATTGTTATAGGCATAGTTAAAAAGAAACCAAAAACTAAACTACAAAACACAGTAAACAAAACCGTAAAATGGGCAAACGACATTGGATTCACAATAGCCCTACACAAATTGAAGATAATCCACATATGCAAATACACCCGGCTAACAGCAGACCATAGCATTAGAGAATGCAGAACGTATGATGCTGAAAGAGAAAAATACCAAACCTCAGATATATCAATATACAATAACTCACATGAGAACGAGAACAACCTAATAAACTTCCTAAGAGAAACAGAAACCTTCCACAGAATGTAAAACACAAATAAGAACAACAGATTCAAAAAGCGGTAGCAAATCAACACACACAGGGACACAATAAAACGAAATCTCTTTGGCCTTACTTATACCACAAACACTCACGCGCACCAAACAGAAACACAAACTGAAACCACAAAGACAGGAACGTGGCCATCAAACTGACTAACTAGGCCACGACCAGCAGGACCAGCAGGACCTTCCATGGCCATTCCGTGTGTGGGCCTTTCCAGTTTTACCAGCTGCCGCGTTAATTACCAATTACCAGTGCCCTCACGGCGACACCCTTGACGAAATAACTCGCGGAGTTAAAAGTCAAGTAAATGTTAATACCTACCTGAAGTTCGGTGAGTTTCTACAAAGTTTGGTGAACTTTAAAAAAAAAATCTGCACTTCAAGAAAGCTTCCTGAACTTTAAAAAAGTTCTCTTAAGTTCCACGAAGTTTCTTGAAGAACTACAAAATTCCTTGCAACTAGGATAGCAGTTCATACCCTGCACAGCAAAAAATTAATTTTGGTATCACATCAAAGTAGATGCACTTCAATCGTGTTAAAAGTATGGTGTAATATTACTTGCCAAAACGAAAAAAAAAATCATCCATACAGTGCATGAACTGACAGTACGCTGCTTTTACTGCATTTGTTTATTTCTGTGGCCATAAAAATTATATGAGATTTTCGACAAGATTGAAGTGTATCCTCTTGGATGTAATATGAAAATTTATTTTTTGCTGTGTGGTGTAGTGGCTGTAGATGCATTGTCGGACAGCACCAGTAAATCAACAGAGAAAGTGGTAGAGGTCCAGCATGAAGAGGTGGTGATAATGGACATGCACTCAGGAGGCCGATAAAGCATGCAAAAACGAAGCCCAGCATCCTCGGCAGAAACGGTTTGCGGATCTGTCGAAATTCGATGCGTTGCAAACAAAAAAAAGAAGGAAATTGATTTAGATCTCCATTTTAATATTTGTTTAATCCTTCGGCTCCGCAGAGCTTTCAAAGATATTGAGCCTCCTAAAAAAACATTTTGGAAAACATGGTTTTCAATTCAGAGTGTGACAAATATCCTAACATTTACAATCCAGTTTTCTTATTTCTCATCATATTTTCAGGTTGACTACTACTTGGGATTACAACCCATGGTCTTTTCTAAATATATTAGAAATATTTTTTTTTCTTTCTTTATTTAGAAGATTTTCAGCCGTAGGCTGGTTCATCTCCGAAAAATATTAGAAATATTATAAGATCTATATTTTAGATAAATATTAGAATAAAAATATATTTGAACAGTTCTCAAATTTAAGTCCATGTTTAAATTAACTAGTTATGTTATCGGCTACATCTTGAAAGGCTGAAATTACAGCTGGATGAAGTCACACGAATCAATTTCAACAGCGAAGACATTTTTTTTTAAAGGGCTCTCCGAATTATTGGTGCTCCGCCAGCTGCAAAGTACCTATTATATTATGATGGTTTCAATTCGATCCACCAAGATCAATCGGTTCCAAATCAGGCTGATCAATCTCCCAAAATGTTAGCAAATTTTGTGGCGAACTAATTCTGCACTGGCTCTTTGAAGTTTATATGGGAATTACTATAAGAAAAGAGTACTTTTTGTCCTCATCGTTTTAGCACTACACCATAATGATTTACGGAAAAGTTGCCCAAAAGGTCCCCTCCCCTTACGTGAAATTTTCCCAGCTACAACTTTGTTCGATACCACTGTTTAATTGAATGTCTAGAAAATTAGTTATTGATTTATTTCTAAGTTGATAACTTTCTGGTAGGGCTAATCGGCTGCTTTCAGGGCAACACTGCATCTTGCCCTTATGACAAAATAGCCTGGATTGTTTTTCCTATTATTTCAACGTTGTCTGCTAAATAGTAAATGGAGCATGTCAGAAGAACATCATCTTCCTAATCAATTAATAACTAATTATCTTAACGTTCAATTTTTCAATTCCCACATAAACTTCAAAGGGCCAAGCTCACATCCTAATGAGATCAAATTTTGTGAGAATGATCAGGAGCTGATTTTAAATCAATACTCGATAACTTTTTCAAAGGGACGTATCAGCTTTTGTAAACAATGCATTTGATCGTCTATTTGGCGTAACTGGTAGCTCGCCCACGCATGATAACACTACCATCATATCCCTTTGAAGAAGTTATCGAGATTTGAACGTGGTCGAGCAAAATCATGAACCATGAAAACTCCATGCGCATGGATCGGTAACAAATAACCCCGCCGGTAATTGATGTGTAATCGTTTAACTCATCTTCCGCTTGAAGTACTTCTATAGAACCACAATCTCTCAACCCTCAAAAACTGAATACCATCTGGTTCAAATCAACCAGCAACACTAGAGTGTGACAGGACTACTCGATCAACAGTTCTACGTTGTTTTCTTTATCACCAACCAGTCTCTTTTAGCATGCACGCAAGACGTAGGTACCCTGCCGATCTCCCTGGAGCTCGCCGAGCTTAGCTCATGAGACACAGCACATGTGACACGAAATAATTCGTCTCGAAATGTACCAGGCACCTACGATCTGATTGAAAGCGTGTCTCTATCACGCGGAATGGATGCACGTGTACATTAACTCTGCCTGCAACTAAACGTTCAAAAATGTAAATCAATAGCTATTAGTAGAAAAAGAAACAAACCAGAAAATACAATTGTATTAGGAAATCAGGCACTAGAAAAGTGTGAACGAGTTAGGGATTTAGGAGTTATAATTGATTCAAAACTAGCATTCACTGATCATTATAATACAATTATCAACAAAGCAAATAATATGCTTGGCTTTATCAAACGATTCAGCTACAATTTTCATGACCCGCATACAATAAAATCACTGTACATTTCATATGTAAGATCAATACTTGAATATTGCAGCATAGTTTGGTCACCTTTTTCATTCACGCATGAGGAACGATTAGAATCAGTGCAAAAGCAATTCTTACTCTTTGCTCTTCGTAAATTAGGTTGGACAAGATTTCCTCTTCCATCTTAAAGCGCGTCGTGAATTTGCAATGGTTTCGTTTGTGATCGATATAGTATCCCATCGAATTGACTCAGTAGAACTGTTATCAAAGCTTAATTTTTACATACCTTCTCGGCAACTGCGAACTCGAAATATATTGACTACAAATCACTATCGCACAAATTATGCCAAATTTGGTCCACTAAATCAAATTATGACTGCTTACAATAAACATAGTGAAGCTATTGATTTTAAAATGACAAAAACCAGATTAAAGCAGTACTTTAGTTCTATTCGTAATTTTAACACATGACTTGTAACTTGTAAAAAATGGTCTACATCTGATTGACGACAACAAAAAAAAAAATGAAGTTGGATGAACATAACCTAAAATTTCGCATTTATTTTGTCTGCACCTATTTTAATGACCAGCAGTGATGTATGTTACACTCACAACAATTACTGCGGACGTACTACACAATTTATTTCTAAATGATATCAATCATCACAGTAAATGACTATTATAGGTGAAACTCTAGACTGAACTTGGCTTAATTTGCACCAACTTTCCTATGAACCGTTATATTTGGAACATTATTGTTCCATTTTGAAAAATTAATCGATTCAAAAGCTAGATTCAAAAAGATCGATTCAAAATGATTGATTAAATCGGCGAATCGATTATTTTCAAAAAATTAATCGATTCACTAAGATCGATTCTTGCCTCAAGATTGCCCAATGCTAAACTGGTAATGACACGAGCATACTTGCCTTGAATTGCGGGTTGGAAGAGTTGATTTTGTATAGCCATTAGAAAAATTTCCCGAAACAAGAAAAGGAAACCATTCAATTCTTTGAAATTCTGTTAACTAATAGCTTAAGTTGAGGTTATGCTGATATTAATTGGTCAGGTTATCTAGGTTTTGAAAATCGCACGATTCGTTTTCTATCATGCACTGAATAGTGATTTTAAATAAATTTCACATGATCCAGAAAATTATCTGCCAAACACTCTTCAGAAAACTCTTTGAAATTCCCCCATTTTCTCACAAAAATCCTCAGTTTAATTCCCATTCGGAATTTTAATGGAATCCTTTGCATGATTTCTTTGAAATTCTTAATAGTTTGCTGTAGTTCATCTCAGAACATGATCAGAGAAAAATTGATGATTTTCTCAAATGAACCCATCCTCCTTAGATTTTTATTTGTTTTTAGAAATAATTCGAAATTATGCCCTCAAATCTGGTGCAGAGTGTTAGAAGATAAAATTCTCGATCGTATTTTTTTTTTAATTGCGTTTTGATATTATCAAATGTTTAAACATATTCAATTTCGTTTTATTGAGGAAAACAATACCAAAAATTGATTCCATGTATCATTTTTAACTAACTAGATCATATGAATATTTTCCCTAAGGTCAGCCATTTTCAAGTTATTGCAAATTTAGAAAATATGAAATTATAAATTATCATTATTTTAGACCTTTTTCGAACGTTAGTCACGATGATCAGCTATAAAACTGTATACATCATTGCTTTAAATATAAAAATAAAATCATCCTCAGACACGGACACTGTCAGAATTTCCATTTTGTTTTAGACTCAGCCGAACTGCCAATAAATAAAGAAATGACTGATGTTGCCTAATGAAAACTAGAAAAATCCCACTTTAATGGTTTTGTCGATACAATAAATTTTACTACTCAGAGTGAATGCTCACGATTCACAAAATCAAACTGTTTGTAATTCTCTGAAAGAAAAATTACATGTCAAACACATACTTTACCATCTTTTCTTGTAACTAACTAGTGTAAAATAACATTATAGTATCAATAAATAGTTCCATTAATGAAAAGAAAACATTTTTATTTATAGCTAAGTGAGAGAAAGCAATCTTATCTACCAGTAATAGATTCAATTTATCACATATCACCGGAAGGCTTCAAGTGGAACACTGAGGTCAGATAATGTTTCCCTATCCTGCATAAATTATTCAATCCTTGCCTAAAAAATCGTTTTATTTGTAGGCTTCATCGGTACCCTTTTATATATCGCCCAATCCGGGTCCCACAATGAAAACGAAACTATCGTTTTTAGTTAATCACACACGTGGGTGTAATATGGCTGCCGGGATGGGAAAACCTACCATCGCACGTAAACCGAAAACTTCCCCATCGCAGTGTCTCCATTTTCACCACGCCGTTCGATTCAAATCACATTTCGTATGCTTCCAGTTCAGCGAAATGTGGGTCTTGTCCCTCATTCATTGGACCAAAATCTCTTATCGGCACCGAACCATGCATGCCGCCATTCGTCCGATTCTCAACTAGGAAACACTGAAATATTTTCATTCGACTTGGAACCATACAAAATATTCCCAATCTCAGTGTAGTGACGTTCACTTAGATTGCATGAGAATCAACAAAAATTGAAAAATATGATAACTATCAAAATTTTCCTAAAATTTCCGTGTCGACATGAACTGCAACCCCTTCGGAAAGGAACGGGCAAATTGGGTGAGTAAATTATTCCTTTCCCCACTTAAGCTGCTTGGTTTTCCGGTTCGGTCCTTTGCTACGCGGATGTCCTCCTTTATCCCACGCGCCTACAACATACATTGGTCCCATATTCAGTCCCACATGTACGGATGATGTGGCAGCACAAAATGGCTACGCGAAAATAGAAAACTAAAATGGAAAAGCGGCGAAGCTTCTCTTGATTAACTTTGCCGAAATTAATTTAATTTTTGCTGTTTTATTAAAATTAGAAAGTCGCTTTCCGCAGCAACAGCAGCAGCATCACGGCGGATTGTGAGTAGGTATGTGTCTTTTCAGGACGGTGCGGTGTGGGCTGGAAAGGCTTATATCGTTCAGTTTCGTCCTGGATGATACTGCCAGTCGGTGTGAGCCAAGTGGAACGAAAATGTGCTAGACCAACTTGGACGACGTTCGGTTCCGGGGTGGGCTCATGTGTGAAGTTTTCCGAAATGCGAGAGTTTTAGCCGAAATTAGTTTTTGTCGAAATTGAAAATTTTGAATGTGATTAAATTTTAGTGTGTTTGTGTGAGCGTGTTTGCCGAAAGGGCTGGCTCACGGGAAGGCTGTCCTGGGAATACATGGGCCTATGCAGGATTGAAATATTTATGTTCGCAAATTGGTGTTATTTAATTACAAAAATTCGGAGATTAGGTAATTTGGATTTAATGTACTGCTGAAAATAAATGTTTATTATATGAGATTGACAAACTATCAATTCAGTAAGATGCTTTATATTTAAAAACATCCATTTTGCAAGTATTCACATGATGGATGTTCTGTTTATACCATCCTGAGGGCAAAATAAATATCCTCCATCGTCGTCGATATCCGAAATGCAAAGCAAGAAGGCAACAACCATGAATGAAGGGTAACAACATCACTCCCTTCATTCGAAGCGCAAGCTCTAATCACTGACCATTGGTCACTGCGTCGTTGAGCGTCCGTTCCGTGTTCATTCCCCCTAGGGATTTTATCGCATGCCCTTCAACAGAGAAGCATCACAGCCCCTCGGTCCATGTTAAAGAGCTTAGCTTAGGTCATCGTGTGCCGTGACAACATTGGTCAATTGACCCCAAATTTTGTGCTGACCCTTCATTTGCTTCCGCACATGGCCAACTCCCAGCAAGGGTGACCGGAACAGGGCCAGCTGGACATGTACATCGTCGATTTGCATACACGAGCCAACAAACAGCATCATAAATTATGACAGTGTGTGCAGTTACATTTTTTATTATTACGAGAAAAGGATGTCCTTTTTACTAGCGAGGAGCAGCTCTTTCCAACTTGATTGTTATTTATTGGATTTGCAGTTGGGATTTTGCGGTCATTTGTTGTGTCCTGCTGGGCGTTGCCTTTTGGGCAGACCATGCGTGTGGCGGAAAATGGGTGATAAATTTGTTTTTATTGCTATCGAAGGATGGATACTTGCACAATGACTAATGAGTTTGAAATTTATGGCTCAGTGTTGCAAACTCAGAAGAATTAATTAGGTTTGCGTGATTGTTGGACAATATTTTCATAAAAAGTGATCTATACTAGAATATTCCAATTTGTATGCGTATGTAGCCACTGAACAAGCATTTCAACCCACAGCAGCTTAAATTCGATGTCCACAGCCATTTTGGAATCATAGATGGTGGACCCACCGTGAAGTTAGAGGTCACAGCGGTGCCGGAGGTGTAGTGGTAAGCGTGAATATCTCTCACCCCAGCAGGCCTGGGTTCAATCCCAGTCGGCGCCGCCGGGATGTTCAGAGGCATAACATCTCTGATCACGCCTTCCTTCAGAAGGTTAATAAAGCCGTTGGTCCCCGGTTCATGAGTTGATGTGTCGATAGGTAGGGTCCAGATGTGGGAGCTGCCTCCCTGGCATCGGTAGCATAGACAAGTGCACAGATGGATTTGAGTTCACTCACTCGAAAAAAAGTTTTCCGTACTGAGTACCAATGTTACCGATGCCAGGGCGGTAGTTCCCACACCTGGACCCTACCTATCGACCCATCAACTCATGAGCCGGGGACCAAAAGCTTTGATCAGCGTGATCAAAAATTTAATGCCTCAGAAAATCCCGGCGACGCAGACTGGGATTGAACCCAGACCTTTTCGTGTGAGAAGCAATCACACTTAACACAACACCACCGGCGCCGGTACTTTGAAAACTACATTGCGGCATTTTTTTGCGATCGAAGTGCATTGACGGATGTCAGAATCACATCGGTGACTGCTATCTGGATTGTGTGCACGGCACGCCCCACCAGCGTAATGCTATTTAAAAATTCTTTTTCTATTGCTTCAGTCCAGTCCAATTTCCGTCAATTCATATCAGGCATCTTCGTCGTCCTCAGTAAGTAGAATATTTACCTGGAAATAAGACTGCAAGGTCAGGCGCTTCGTGAGTCGCTGTGGGCCATATATGCCAAGCGCGTCACCCCCGTTCCAAACAATATACAGCTCACCAGCCTCATCTGTGTTGAACACCCTACTTGCTCGGCATTACTCAACAATCACGACAAAACGGTCCTTTTCAGGACCACCATAAATTTGTTAAAAAGTATTTTCTGGACATTTGACAAGGTCATCAATCGGATGTCAGTTTCCATATGTTTAAATCTAACATACCATGTATTTTTATAAGGCAACATTGGGGGTTCAATTTCAAAAAACCAAAGTCAGTCGCTGCATGAAAGTGGTCTGATTATGATCCAGAGATGATGGATATTAATTCTTAATACGCCAATCGATAGGAATTTTTCTACGAATCTGTTAGGATTAAGATTTTTTCGTTTTTCAAAATTTCACTATTGAAAATTGACGCATTTCGCGCCAAATCGAATCAAAGCTGGCAGCACCCTCTCAGATTTCAATAAAATTTTCTGGATGTGTAGACTTTGACTAAATAAGCACTTCTGCATACTCAGTTTTTCAAAAATGTATCTAGACTAACATTTGAGAAGGGCCAAACTTTTTCTGCCGATTTTTTTCAAAAAAATATTATGGAAAAATTACAACTCGTACAAAAATATGTTGTATGGATGACTTGAGACCTACACTGAAAAAACCGATTTTTAAAATTTAAAGTCGATTTAAAAAAAATGGCCATGTTTGATTTGGATGAAACTTTGCCTCAAGATAGGCAATTATGTTTACTACCATCCGTCCATACATCGCGAGATGGGCACTTTTAAGGAAAAAAAAGTTTTTCTTACAAAAACTTTTTCATGTCTGAACTGATTTTTTTTTTTGGTTTGCCATTTTCACACAAAACTAAACCAGTGAAGCTCAAAATCATCTCAGAATCCAATAAAGCTCCATTTGTGATTCAATGTTGTCTAATCAGCACTTAAGTTCACTTTGATTATTCGAGAATTTCATATGAAAAGGGCTCATGATGCATTTCTCGATGCAAATCGTATTTGGAATTGGCAGCACCCTCTCAGAGTTCAATAAAACTATTTGGACATGTAGAGCTTTTCAAAAAATATCATTCCCTTATTCTGTTGTCTACTACGGATGCGAAATTTGATAATATGTGAGAGAAAAAAGACAAGATTTTTCATATATCATTTATTTATATATATTTTCAATGTTTTAAAACTATTTTCATTCATGCTATTTTTTCCTTTTTCCAATCAAGTTAAATATTTTTGCTACATCTTCTGAATTAGAATACCTTTTTGCCCCTACTTTGTCACCAGTTATAGGCACAAAACTGTGGAATTTCTGTGTGCCAGATATTGTCTTTGTGCTGTTATATAGTTCTTCGAGTTCTTCTGACATTTCGATGTACTGTTCAGTGGATATGTACTCGAAACGTAGTTTTGTGATATTTTTATCTGTTTGTTCAACTGCCCAGTTATATAATTCTCGTGGAGTTGTTATGGTGTTTCCATAATCTCGAGCAAGACTAGCTCTCTTTGCCATTCACTTGAGAGTGCCACCAATGGCATCACAGAGACCTTTTCCATGAGACGTTGCAAAAAAATGCCATTCTGCTTCTAATCCATGCTTTGACTGAAATCTACACAGACTAGCAGTTCCAGTATTTTTTTTTTTTCGATAACTTGGACAATTTCCTAAAAGTCATCCATAAAACACATTTTTGTAGGAGTTGTCATTTTTCCATAATATTTTTTTGAAAAAAAATTGGCAGAAAAAGTTTGGCCCTTCTCAAATGTTAGTCTAGATAAATTAAGTTAAAATAAAGTTTCATTGAAATCTGAGAGGGTGCTGCCAGCTTCGAATACGATTTGGCGCGAAATGCGTCAATTGCACGAATGTGCAACTGTTGCTATTATAATTAATATTATCAGCGATTGCCTGCGAAAACCGCTTTCCCTAACACAGATTTCAAAATAGAATTCCAGCCGGTTTCACCAATCACCGCGTGGTGGTGTTCTTCAGTGCACCGCTGTGGACCATTTATGTCAAGCACGTCTTCTTCGTTTCAAACAACATGCAGCTCGCCAGCCTCATCCGTGTACACCCTAATTAGTAGCTCAGCATTACCAAACAGTTCTTTTCAGGACCACTATAAATTATTGAACGTTCGCTCGCTTTGCTGCTAGCCACAACACCCTCAAAGCTCTTTGATAATGTACCCAGCAACCAAACGTTTGTCGTCAAATGACCTTGTCAATTAATCAGAAACACTTCGAATTAATGATAGGTATTCTCCAGGACGCAAAAAAAGTTAAAAAAAATCTCCAATTTATATGATGGATCGCGAATGGAAAGCTTAAGCAAGAACTTCCTTCAATCAATTAGCGTTTTTTTTTATCTATTGAATAAATCAAAAATTCCGTGCGTCTTGTCCACGAAAATGCATAATTAAGTCATCAAAGGCGTTTTCCTGATGGCAAAAGTCGACTATATTGGGGTGCAAATCAAAAAATATGTGTGTTGAAATAGTGTTAGGTTTTGAACGCTTGTAACTTTGTAATTTATAGTTGAAAATAAAATCCAAATACGCCAATCGATAGGATTATTACATTACGAATCTGCTGAAATAAATATTTTTTCAATTTTCTACAAAACAACATTTAAAAAATATACAAATGATAATTTTATTTCATTTTTCATGAAATAAACGATTTTCCCTAACCCAGTCATCATAATCGAGGACCATTTGGTTGTACATCGTTCTGCTTGAACCTGAAAAGATATAAAACAGCGCTGCTGTCATGCCTCTACCCAAGTTGAAAAGACGTCACTTGATAATTCATACATGTAAACCAAACAAATACAAGAAATAAAGATCATTTATATGTCAATGCCTCTACCCATTACCACTTCGGACGGCGCGGCACTTGGTCCTTCAGCAAGCAGAAGCAAGTCAGCGGATTAAGGTGGTTCATCACAATGAGGAAATGAGGAACTTGAAAAAGTTATACATGCAAAACACTCGCTACCTCCCCCCCTTAAACGACATCCCGAAAAAGTCATGGACTTATCACTTTATTCCGGGAAATAAATTATAAGCAAACTACAATTATAAGTAAAAGCAAAAGTTAAATTCCTTTCGAATTTGAGAAATTTTTTGCTTAAATAAGGCATACATTATATTTTGTTGGTGAATTACCAACAACTGACTGTAAAACATTGCTGGTACCTCTATAAATGCCATTAGATTAACATCCGAAGTCCAGCCTTTTTTACATATTCTGCACAAAAGATACTTTCTGCCCCGCCCCATTCATAAAAAAACGGCGATAAATCCTATCAGGTTCGATTGAACCTGAAAAGATATTAAACAGCGCTGCTGTCGTGCTTTTGCTCATTACCGCTTCGGACGGCGTTGCACTTGGTCTTGTAACAAGCAGGACCAAGTCAGTGGATAAAGGTAGACGGCGTGATCACCTTTCTCAATTAGGAATGAGCCTTGGGTCCCGTTTCACTAAACCGAAACGCGGACCACTTATATGTGCCAAACCGGCTCATGAGTTGATGGGTCGATAGGTAGGGTCCAGGTGAGAGAGCTGCCTCCATGACGTCGGTAGCATTGGTGCTCAGCACGGAAAACAAATCAAGAAAAAAAACTACAAGGAACAGCCCTATAGGGTTGTACGCATTGGTGACGTAGGACTACGTGGTCTTATATAATAAATCTTATCTGTTAAATGCAGCAGGAGCTTGTGTTTTGTGTAGAAATAGGAATTTGAGTGAGGTTCTTTCTGTTTATATTCTTTAGTATGACACTTGATATATATGGCCCACAGCAACTCACGAAGAGCTCCCAGCCGAGGTCGGTGGGATTTTTCTGAGACATAAAAATCTCTGGTAACGTCTTCCTTCGGAAGGGAAGTAAAGCCGTTGGTCCCGGCCCATGTGTGTTGTGAATGGGTGCGATATCCTACGCAGGTGTGGAAGCTGCCTTCCTGCACATTCGGTTGCCGTTAATGGATGGCAAT
Organism: Ochlerotatus camptorhynchus; assembly: GCF_037179485.1. Taxonomy (NCBI): domain Eukaryota; kingdom Metazoa; phylum Arthropoda; class Insecta; order Diptera; family Culicidae; genus Ochlerotatus; species Ochlerotatus camptorhynchus. The sequence goes on from NW_027040771.1 coordinate 2,591,284, forward strand.
TGATGTCCGTCGGTGATTGACACTAGATTGCGGAACAGAGACCGACGTTAAATAAAGGGAAAAAAAAACATACGAAGAGCTGCTGATTCCGATCAATAGCGGTGCAGCTTCTTCCTCTTTCTATGTATGCTCATGCAGCTCGCTGCTTGCAGGAAGCCTTTCTTTGCGTACTGACGAACACCACCACTCACCACGAGGTGATTGAATTAACATCGTTTGGTGAGACCGAATGGAATTTAACTTTGAAATCTGTGTTAGCGAAATTGCTTTGATAATTTTAATTATCATAGCAACAGTGGCACATTCTTGAAATTTTCAATAGTGACATTTTGAAAAATGATAAAGTTTTAAATTTAATAGATGAATATCTCCAATCTGATCGATTGGTGATAAAAATATTGAAATTGGTTTAGGAGCAGCTGAGTTATTAACGTTCAAAATCTTTCATAATTTTGTTACATGTTCCATTCTCGGTTTTCACAAAATGTACCCCCATATAGAAATCACAAACGTAGTCCTTCGTCAAAAGCGACCCATAACCGAAACATTGAAATACTTGAAAAAATGAGGTATAATGAAATGAAATGAGGTATAATAGTCAAAAATGCATGACACACATCAATTTTCCGTGGTTCTACGTCATACTGCGGTCGTGTATAGGGCACAACCCTTTAATTTTTTCCCTAACACAGTCACCGAATATTGATACCGAGCACGTAATCCAACGTCTTGGATACAACCTCCTACTTTTTTTGTACACCTTCTTTTTTTATGGTACTTCCGCCTCATCCTTCTCGAGAATCACCCTATACTTGTTCATCTCGGTGAATTATGCCGATGCTTCCATTATTGCGATTAACTATATGTAGGATCTATTTTAAAATAATTACAAATAACAACTAAAACGCACAGCGAACGGAACTTTGAACGATTCCACGCATGTTTTAGGACAATAACGAGGAGAATAACGGAAACCGCGAATTCGAACACACACAAAATTCCTCCCATGTTTATCGACGAATTTCTACGTGAAATTGCACATTATTTCCATGTGATCACACATAAATAGAATCCACATGAAAATTATGTGTCAAATGAATAGTATGTGTGGTCACACATGACTTTTTTTTCTATAAATTGTTTTCCGTCTATCTTGTTTTCCGTGCTGAGCACCAATGCTACCGACACCAGGAAGGGCAGCTCCCATACGTGGACCATACCCATCGACCCATCAACTCATGAACCGGGGACCAACGGCTTTAATTCCGTTCCAAAGGAAGGCGTGATCAGAGATGTTATGCCTCAGAACATCCCGGCGGCGACGACTGGGATTCAACCCAGGCCTGCTGGGATGAGAGGTAACCACGCTTAACACTACACCATCGGCGCCGCTATATCATGTATTGATCACATTGTAAAAATTGATGTGATGACCCATAAAAACAAACTTTGAAATTTTCTTAGTGTACGCCATATGTCATATTCATACAAAAACGAATTAGAAAGAGGAAATAGAACTTCAATCTAGATGAAAATTTGAAAAGCTACAATGAACAATGTATTTATTTGCGCAAAAGATTAATGGCAAACGAAAAAAGAGAAATGATTGTCTTCATGTCAAAATACATGGTTTGACAATCCTGTCGAACGAATATGCTTCATATGAATGGCGTGATAAAAAGAGGATGATTATACATAATTAAGTGTAGATGAACGTGACAAGACTGGTGACAAGAACAAAGACACCGTAATGTATCGAGATCCAGTTTTAAAAGTTGATTATGCAGGTCAAATATGATCCAAATGCCAAGTGAATCTTATGATGATCGTATAGTGTCGTCCATGTTCAATCTAATATAATTTGTATTATGTTGCCAAATGACTGTTATATTTAATTATAAAGTAAATGTCCGGTTTAAAAGAATAACCGATTTCAGTGCATTGCGGTACCGAAGAAAGTCGAGAAAATACCATCTCGAAAGATTTCCTCGACCGGGTCGGAAATCGAACCCGCCGCCTCCAGCTTGGTAATACCGTGCCTTTACTGTCTAAGCTATCTGAGGCCCCCAAATACTATGCCGGTCGAATATTCGGCGCATCACCAATTATTAGCGAGTCACGAGTTTAAAGAACTTCTAAAAGTGAGTCGAAATCAACGAAACTTTTTTAACTAATGTTGATAAAAATTCTGAATTTTAATAGTGATGTAAACATTCATTCATGTAAACTTGTATTTATTTTAACACAACCGAGCAACTTGTAAACAATGTTGTTTACAACAATGGGCTTTTGTATACAATATTTGATACAATGCATGAAATGTCTCAGAACATTACATGATATATAATGTAAACTTATATGATATGTGACGCTCCATTTATGTGCATCATACTGAACAGAAATTTACACTACTTTTTCGAACTGTGTATGTTGTTGAATACAATTTAGCTTCACTTAGTTTAACAAATTTCATAATGTTAAAGCATACTTATTGAATAAGTACTTATTGAAAATCCGTAATTGGATGCTTCGTCGAGTTTTATTTGATGAATTACTAGACAAATAGGAAATTCGACTATGACATGACTCTTGCACTCAATTCAATCGCATCAGTGTAAAAGTTTGGCTTTTATATACCATTGGAGTCCATGGCGTTGGACGTCATCAGGCAAATCATGCACAAGCCAATCTCATCCAAAAACTGAAAATTGCGCAACCGAAATACGATGGGCTTCTTCGCCTTCCTCTGTGACAACGAATGTTCGCATTTTCCTACAAGTTGGTCGTTCTCGTCGCCAGGGGAGAGATAAAAGTTGCTCGCATCAGGAGTATTCAACCCGACAATTCACATGCGAGACCATGCCAGTGTCAGCCTCCTTCCCTCCAGCAGGGATACAGGCTGCCAGAGATGCGAATAGACATACGGATATAATTTTAATTTAATTAAAAGAACATGCAGGAAGCCATAGCACCATGCCCGGGTACCACCATATTTCGCCGCGCAAAACTTTCTCCCTATATCCACGAAATGTGTACACATACTACTTTTAAGCCAACGTTGCGCAAACCGCTTCACATATGCGAGTACAACGTCGTCGTCGTCGTCGTCGTCATACGCGGTATTCATTAAATGCAGTTTTGGGGTGCGGGTTTTCTTCGGTTGTGATGTGTTTTATGCTAAAAAAAAAGAAAGTCCCAAAGCGCTCGTCACTCATTCTACCCACCTACCTACCGTTATGGAACCCCTATTTGCCAACCTCGCATCCAGTTAAGAAATGACAGCGGGTAACCTTCTAAGTCTAGTTCCGAAAGACCGGTAAGATCCTGGAATGGAACGCTCCTCCGCAGGAATGATGTGAATTTTCAGCATTCGAGCTCACAACATAAATCAACATGGTAACGGTAACCTTCGTTGGCATCCCCTACCAGCCCATGCAAAGCGAAAGGCATAATATAACCTCCCTCAGCAGCCAGTCAAAGATGAAAACTTATGAAAGACAAATAATCATACACTGCCTCTGCCTAGCACACATATGCAGCAGTACACACGCCTGGAATGAAGACTTTCCAGGGAACGAAGCAACATTCCCACCCTCTCGACTATCACCTCCTCGTGGCGACTGATGGGTGATGGCTACGACAATGAGTTACCGGAGCAACCGATGGTACCTGCCTGCCTGCATACTCACGCCGAGTTCTTTAATAAGCACTGGTACTATGTTATGCAAAATGTTCCTTACAGGATAAGCCAATTTCACCGCATAGTAACTAACTGAGTAGGAAAATTGACGTTGGGAAAATAATGCTGTAATGTGGTTGCATGAACTCTAGTTTGCAGAGCTGGTCTGGGCTTCTATTTATGAAATGAGTTTTAATATAAATAAAAAATCATATTCCTTCTGGATGAAGCCATTCACTATTTGACGAATGGATTAATGTTAATAAATACCCTAGCTCGTGAAAGCTTCTAAATTTTCACAGTAGAGTTGGTAAGAACACTGACGAGATGGTTATGTCTTTCTGATTTAACTGAAATTGTGAGTGCATGCAAGGTATGCAACTTTTCCGTTGTTACAAGTTCTGGAGTAGGTAATCAGTATGGCTATTTTTTTTGTGTGTGTCTGTCACTACGAACTCTACATTAGGGTGGCCCAAAATAACACTTTGTCTGGAGGCCAGGGAGCTCACTGACTGACATATAAGAGCGTCAATTTTGACATAAAATTGAGTTATAATAGACGTGAAATTCAGCTCAATCAAACGTACTTTCGAACTTTTCAGTTTCAGAGCATTTAAGTTTACATGACATGTTTGTTTACGTCTCATCCTTTATGTCGAAGATGGATTAAGTCCCGTGTAATATTAGGTATTTCTAAGTGTGTACAATGTACCTACCTAACTAAAAACCATGCATCGTACTTCTCCAGAAGTCGATATTTCTACGATGCCTCCTTTGTTCGATGATCTATGTTGTGTTATTTTGATTCTATAACTCGATATGTCAAAGGTAGAGCATCTGAATTATGTGATGTTGATGTTAAAATCAAAGGAAATTAAAAAAAAAGATAACTGGTGAGTACCCAGGACCCATCTACCACATCAGAAGATGTTCCTGGTGTTTCGGGTTAGGACTATCACATCGAACATAATCAAGGACGGACAGGACGGACGCGCCAACGAAAAAGAAATTCGGATTGTAAAGGAGCTAAAAAGTAAAGCAGTATACTACGTAAAGGCAGACAAGGGAAACGCGGTCGTTATCATGGACAAGGACGATTACGATAATCAAATGACAACGAAGATTAACAACGGACCGTATAGACAGCTTCGAGTAGACCCCTTACAGAACATAGTAAAACGCGTGAAGAAAGCACTGAAGGAGTGCAAATCGATATTAGGAGATGGAGCAGGTCGTATACGGGAACCCAATCCCATTCTACCCAGGATCAAAGGTCTTCCCAAAGTCCACAAACCAGGAAATGAAATGCGAGAGATCGTGTCTGCAGTTGGTTCCCCCACCCACAAACTAGCGAAGTGGCTAGTCAAAGAGTTCCAGAGTATGCCGAATCAGTTCCAGAGTAAAGCAGTTAGTAACACCCAAGAGTTCACCCAGCAACTACAATCTTCAGGAGACATCAACGAGGACGAGATTATGGTATCTTTCGACGTCACAGCTCTTTTTCCCAGCGTACCGGTCAAGGAAGCGATCAACCATTTGGAGGACTGGCTATTAACACAACGAGAGGATGCAGCATGGAGAAACAAGGTTCGGACGTACCTTAAGCTGACCCGCCTTTGTATGGAAGAGAACTACTTCTCTTTCCGAGGTAACTTCTACAAGCAGACGAAAGGAGCCCCAATGGGAAACCCCCTATCCCCCTTCTTGTGTGAACTTTTCATGGCCAATTTGGAGACAATCCTGAAGGAGAAAGGACTATTACCAAACCGTTGGTGGAGGTTTGTTGACGATATCTTCAGCGTAGTTAAACGGGAAGCCCTTCCACACATTTTAGATGAGATCAACAGAATTCATAAGGATATCAAATTCACTCACGAGGTAGAAAAAGACGGGAAACTCGCATTTCTCGATCTTCTAGTCATCAGGGAATCGTCATCATCTTCCTCGCTTGAATACGAAATTTACAGGAAACCAACAAGCACCAAAAGAGTTATCCCCTATACTTCCAACCATTCGTTCCAGCAGAAAATGGCCGCCTTTCACCACATGATTCATCGAATGCAGACTCTTCCACTCAGCGATACAGGAAAGGTTAAGGAATTACAGTACATCTGCGAAACAGCAAGACTCAACGGATACACGGAGACCACAATCCAGGCAATCATCGATAAAAAAGCGAGAATTCTACAAAGGAGATTATTTACAACCCTCACCACAGCACCTGAACCATTGAAACGAGTGTCCGTTCCATTTGATCAAGATATTACTTGTAAACTAAGACCACAGTTAAAACAATTCGGATTAGATTTAATTTTCACCAGTAGACATAAACAGTTGAAATCATTGTTAGGATCCACTAAAGACCCAGTTAATGTCTTAGGTAAAGCAGGTGTATATAAAATAAGCTGTAATCATTGTAACAAAATATATGTAGGACAAACCGAGAGAACTTTAGCAACTAGATTTAAAGAACATATAGCGGAGGTTAATAAGGCCAAAAAGCAAGAAGAAAAAGGCCTCACATATGATTTCAAATCAAAGGTTGCAGAACACATCTTCACAGAGGACCACCAACTATCGACGGAGGACATCACGATTTTACGAACCGTATCTACACCATGGAAATTGGATGTTGCAGAAAGCCTCGAGATCAACAAACAACGTAATTCAACTTTACTCAACAGGGATCAAGGAAACGGACACACATGGCTTTTCAAGTTACTACCTAGGACACATCAACGAGTAAGCAGCGGAGTACCTGTTCCTATAGAAAATTAAATTTAAGTTTACCTAGTTTCTAAGTGAAAATGTGCCTGTGTTAATATATATTCGGTAAATGCGATGTTTTTCTTCAGTCGAGTATTAGTACAAGACACTGAAGAAGTCTGCACATTGTAGACGAAATACGCGTATCTGTCAAGGATAAGCAAATAAAGTAGTGGAATTAAATGGAAAATACTAATCCTTCTCTCTCTCATTATACAGGTATTCCACTAAGACGCTCACATTCATCAGGATGTTTGTTTACGTTTCATAATTTACGTGAAAAATGGATTAAGTGTCGTGTAAAAATAGTTATTTTTAAGTGTGAAGAACAGTGTTGGTAAGTTCATTTAAAAAAAAAAGAAAGTTTTTTCCTTGATTTGTTTTCCGTCAATCTTGTTTTCCGTGCTGAGCACAAATGCTACCGACACCAGAGAGGCAGCTCCCACAGCTGGACTCTTTCTATCAACCCATCAACTCATGAACCGGGAACCAACGGCTTTACCTCCCTTCCGAAGGAAAGCCTGATCAGAGATGTTATGCCTCAGAACTTCCCTGCGACACCGACTGGGATTGAACCCAGGCCTGCTGGGGTGAGAGGTAATCACGCTTACCACTACACCACCGGCGCCGCTAAAAAATGTTCACTGTTCTTCAGACCTAGCTATGCAAAAATCGCATTCAAAATGAGAATAAAAGTTCCCGAACGAGATGTGAAAACGATTCCAAAAGAGACTTCCGTTTTCGCTCTCTCAACGACCTATCTGAGTTTATTGTCTCCTATAGCGGTAAGCTCCATCGAAGATAATACGCCCATCTCGAATAATCCTCGATTTTGCTAAGCACCATATCGTACTATCCTCAATTTTAATCTCGGATGTAACTTAAATATGCCGATTTCGGCGTATTTTGTGAAAATCTTGGATTATCAAAAAGAACGCAGCCAAAACAAAATCATCGCTCACGGTGAGATCCTATATCCTATATCCGAATCCTATTCGCTGCAGCTGTTCCAACTGCAGCTCCCAGAAAGATTGTAACGGCTTGATCCCAATCGGAACGATCTTCAGCGGGAGCATTATTTTTCATCATCTTCATCATCTTTCGGGACACTCCAATCGATTGCAGTAAATCAATTCGAAAAAGTTATATGCATATTATTCAGGAGGAAGCAACAAGTGATTGTGAAGAGCTTTGAGTGGATTGGTTTATTTCCTTTAAATTCCGTTATAATTGCTTATCTTTTGACAACCAAACAAGTGATTGAAAGTGTCTTCAAGAATATGAAATCGCACAACGGACTTTTCCGCAACATCCTTTTGACGTAGGATTACGTCTTGCGGCAACATATTGGGAGTACATTTTAAATAAAACTATAATCGACCGCGTTACGAAAATTGGTCAGGTTTTGACCAATTATAACTCTGTCAATGGCGAATTGATTTTAATTCTAAGCAAGTCAATCTATTTTTATACTAATTTGCCTAAATGAACACTTTATCAATTTTCTATAGGTCACTATTGAAAATTACACAAATATCCAACCGTTGCAATTGATATCAAAATTATAACCGATTGCCTGCAAAAAAGCGCTTTCGCTAACACAGATTTCAAAACCGAATTCCATCCGGTTTCGCCGAACGGTGCTTAATCAATCACCATGTGGGTGTCATCATCAGCAGCAGCAGCAGTGATTTCGAGGCGTCTTGTTAAACATTGTTCTGCAGTACTCAACGAAAGGCTGCCCGTAAGCAGTGAGCTGCAGCCCACATGAGCGTCCATTCACTAAAGAAGAAGGGATAATCCACACAACTACTGATCGAATTCAGTTGCTCGTCGTGGGTTATCTATGCCAAACGTGTCACCCTCGTTCCAAACAACATACAGCTCGCCAGCCTCATCCGTGTTGACCAGCCTCATCCGTGACAAAACGGTCCTTTTCAAGACCACCATAAATTATTGTTGTTTAAGCCTGGTACGCAGCTGAAAAGAAAACGGAATAGTAATTTTTGAGGATTTTTCCCAAAAGAAAATTTGACAGCTATAGTCTGCTAAATTTTGAGATTATAGCGAGGTGTTGTCAAATTGTAAAATCAACACTTATTAGTGTTTATGTTGTTTAAATGCATCCAAAACATCAGTTTTGCAATAAACGCCAACATTACCTAACGGAATAATTGATCAGACCATTGGCGTCTTGCAGTGAAACTTTTCCAAGCTTTCGCCACCTACATTTCGAAGTGAGAACTACTAGAAGGAGGATAGTTTCCAAATTCTCCAAGTAAAACAGACGATTTTTGGGGCAAATCGGTCTATAAAGAAAAAACTAATAATTTCCCGTGGAAACTTTTGCGTGAATCGTGTAAGAAAACGTGTTTGAAAGCAAACTGTTATTATTTCGGTATGGATCGGAGATGTTTTCATGGAAAATTAGGCATAACAAGTTTGCACTCACAGCGAGAGGTTACCTCCTGCGCAGCTGCATTTTTCGGAAAATGGTGAATATGTGCGATTTCCACTAAGATGATAGTGGAAATTAAGTGAATTTACTTAGGAAAGGTTGTATCATGCTGGTGGTAATGGAGAATTGGTTGTATAGGACGCCAATATTCAATAAATGTTCATTTTGGCTTTTTTAAGGTAAACATATTGATACTCACAATTTTCGACGGAAACGTAACGGAACTTGATGTACTCAACACGCACCATACTATAAAATGGTGCTAGATGGTTTTCAAAGTGATAACAAGATGATAAATCATCTTTATTTTGAGTAATTGAGCAATTTACTTCTGTTTACATCATATGTACGATGCAGCATTGGTGGAGCTGTGAAATGAAATGAATATATCTTATGAAAGTTCATCTGGAAAAGTCAAAGATGCACGTCAGTCTGATCGTGAAAACATTTTCTTCTTCAATTCGAATGTTATATTTTAAGGATTTTACGCAGGCTTGATGAAAATTATGATTTAATGCTAATTTTCACGAATTTTATATGCAGCCTGTCAAATTATCATCATCATGCAGTGGCGACATCTGCGTCGAGCTTTTACGGCAATCTTCCAATTATTCCACAAGGAAAGTGAAATTGCATTCAGAATGCGCCACCTTCATGTCGATCACGATACTAATGTAATCGATCTTTCCTTTACCGATTTCTTTTGAACTGCGTACTGGGTCAAGAAATTTTTTTTTTTATCTAGTTCGTTTATTTGGGAGGCTCAATCGCGTTAGCTTTACGGAGCCGATAATTCATTGTTCACTGTGTGTAACAAAATTCACTTAATTCTATGTCTAGTAGGAGTTGGGCCGATTACTCGCGGCTTACTCGAGGTTAGAAGGGTACATTTTCGAAGGATAGGATCAGGGGAGGAGCTTGGGGTAGGGTTTCGTTGTCTCATCAGAGCGTTGTCGCCAGTATGAACGGTAGTGCTGTTCTAGCTTCGTCCGGAGTTCGACCGGCTATGGTGGGTGACCAGTGGGCGACGATGAGACTCATCGAGACGGGGGGACAAGACAAACAAAAACTAATAAAGAGAGACAAAAGACAAAAGGAATTAAATTCTTATACTAGACATTTGAAGAAAAACATAAACGGACTGCATATAGCAGAGATCACGGGTTGCCAACACGTCTCTGATAGGAACATAGGGTTGTCTTCCTTGGGCCTCGAGGGTATTCAAAAGTCGCTCTCTGGCGGCGTCATTATCCGTACATTGCCAAACTGCGTGTTCGATGTCATCGTAACCGTTTCCACACCGACAGATGTTGCTGTCCACGAGGTTTATTCTATTGAGATGAGCATCTAGCGAGTAGTGGTTGGACATAAGTCTACTCATCACGCGAATGAAGTCACGACTTAAGCCCAAGCCTTTAAACCACGCTCTCGAAGAAACATTAGGAATAATTGAATGTAACCACCGTCCAAGATTTCCAGTGTCCCAATCGGTTTGCCAACTCGAAAAGGTACTCTGACGCACTAAATGGTAAAATTCATCGTGTGAAATTTGCCTGTCATACAATTCGCCTTCCTGCGCGCCCACCTTTGCGAGAGAGTCCGCCTTCTCATTGCCTGGGATTGAGCAATGTGAGGGGACCCATACAAAGGTAATCATATATGATCTTTCGACCAGCACACACATCTGCTCCCTTACCTTTGAAAGGAAATAAGATGAGTGCCTACCTTGTTTCATCGACCGAATAGCCTCAATCGAACTGAGACTATCCGAGAAGATGAAGTAATGGTCTGTGGGCATATTGGAAATCATCCCCAATGCGAAGTTGATTGCTGCCAGCTCAGCAACAAAAACGGAACAAGGTTCCTGAAGTTTGCGGAAGGCGCTAGAGTTTTCATTGAAGACACCGAAGCCAGTGGATCCATTGAGACGGGACCCGTCTGTAAAATATCTTTTCATGCAATTGACTTGTTGGTACTTTTCAGTAAAAATACGTGGGATAATAATAGGTCGAAGTTGATCGGGAATCCCATGAGTTGCTTGTTTCATGGTCAGATCATATTCAATTGAGGAACTGCGATTGGTGAAGTGAACACGGTCTGGAGTATAACAAGGAAGACACATATCTGATGATATGTAGTGGTGGTAGATTCTCATAAATCGAGAGGGGTCAAGAAATGCTAAAGGAAAATAATGTCTTTAGCATTCCGTGTCCTAACCCGTAGCACGTAAAAACGTCATTACTTTTCAGCTGCGTACCAGGCTTTAAGAGTTAAATTTCATTGAACGTTCGCTCGCCTTGCTGCCAGCCACATCACCCCCAAAGCTTTTTGAAAATGTACACAGCAATCAAATGTTTGTGGTCAAATGCGTAACAGTATTGAAGTGGTACATAAAAATTCGCGCAATGACCGAATACCACATGACCTAGTCAATTAACCAGAAACACTTCGCGGCTAGGTTTTCTCCAGGACGCTAGAAAAAAATAAAAAGAAACTCGAATTTATCTGATTGATTGTGGAAAATTGGCAAATATTAGCAAGAAATTCTTCCAAACAATTCTGACTTCTATTGAATAAGCCAAAAATTCCGTGCGTTTGGTGCACGGAAATGCGTAATTTTGTCATTAGAAAACTAGGCGTTTCCGTGTTGGGAAAAATGGTTTCCCTAACACAGTCGCCGAATATAGATACCGAGCACGTAATCCTACGCCAAATCTACGGTCGTGTCTTGGAAACATCCTCTTACATTTTCCCCCTATTTCATGTTCCATGATTGCCAAGAAACTTGTCGCCTATTCGGGATGAATTATACATCTGATTATGCTGCTCTTCTTGATGAACATCTCGTCAGAAGTACTATGAATTTCTAGTAGGAAGTTCTCAGGATTTATTGTCGGAAGTTCTCTGGAATTCTCGTCGGATATGCTGTGAATTTCTTCTCGGAAGTTCGCTGAACTTCTCGCCTGAAATTTTGTGAAGTCCTCTTCGGAAGTAATGTGAATTTTTCGTCAGTAGTTCTCAGATCTTCTCCTCGGAACTTCTCCTCGGAACTTAACTGAACTTCTCCTCGGATGTTCTCTGAACTTCTCCTCAGAAGTCCTCTGGAATTCTTGTCAGAAGTTCTGTGAACTCCTCGTTGAATGGTTTGTGAACTTCTCCTCGAAAGTTCTCTGAAATGCATGTCCGGAAGCTCTCTTAACTTCTCGTGGGAAGGAAACCTAGGTGTTTTCTACTAGGAAAATCTTCAGAACATCTGAGCGTATTGTCGAAAGTTCTCTGAACTTCTCGTCGGATGCTCCCGTCGGAACTTCAGAGAACTTAAATCAAGTTCTGTGAACTTCTCTTCGTAAAATCTATGAGCTTCTCGTCGAAAGATCTCTGTACTTCTCATCAGAATTTCTCTTACTGGCTCGTCGGAAGATATCTAAGCTTCTCGTAAAGAGTTCGCTGAACATCAATTTTATTCATAATTTTTTTAAGTACTCAGAACTTCAGGAAAGATCTGTAAACTATCCGTAGGAAGTTTTGTGAACATTTCTCCTGAAATTATGCATTATGTGAACTTTTCGTTGGACTGTGAGTTTATGTGAACTTCCCTTTAAGTTCAGAGAATTTCGCCTGAAGTTCAGAGAATTTCGCCTGAAGTTGAGAAAATTTCACCTGAAGTTTACAGAATTTCACCTGTAGTTCAGAAAATTTTACCTAAAATTCAGAGATCTTCGCTTGGAATTCGGAGAACTTCTTTTAAGATCAGAGGACAGTTAGCAGATCATTCCGAAATTGCATAGGAACTCTTTAAAGCTCCTTTGTTCTGCGATCTTCAAGGAAGTATTGTAAACTCTAAAGAACTTCAGCGCACTTCAGAGTTGTTTTGTGAACTTCAGAGAAATTCTTCGAAGATCCAAAAATTCTGAGAACTTCTCCGCATTTTGCAAACTTCAAGTTTACCCAAGCAACAATTTTTGTTTTATTTAAGTTTTATAGCAGTTGATATAACCAAATTATAAAACCTTCACTGACAACCACATTGCTTTAACAATCTCCTGAGAACCGCAATACAGCCATGTCATGGCCAATTGGCCCAGTCATTAAAACTTGATATGCGAACTACTTTAGGAGCATAGGATTTATGTCAGTTTTATCACACTCTAGACGTGATTGTTAAAAATGAAAACATAAAACCTCCTCCAGGTCAGAAAGTTTTAACAGCCTTCTAATGACTACCATAAAACTATATTACAACCGCATAAATCGCTCCTGAAGAAGTTGATAAAACATGATACGCAAAACATTTTGACAACTTTGAAGGTTTTAAGTTGGGGTTTTTGGATGATAGTTAATATTGAGAAATATTTTATTGTGGTTTTATTCTTTCGATGTTTGATGTGAAATCATGATCCTTGTCAGTTGGTAATAATGGCTGATATTATTGTACATTGAAAATAAGACGACTTTATTATAATTTTAAACCAATCTGTATATGCTTCACAGCATGCCGTGCAATATTTATGGTGATTATTATACCAAATAGGAGCATAAATTTAGTGCGCCATATGAATACTAAAATATAGGGATATTTTTAATTTGTCTGCATTAGCACCATGCATTAAAGAGTCATTCAAAGATTATCTATTTAGTACAAAACTGTTACTACTGTTGAGCAATAACCAGTCACATATTATTTTATTATACATAGATGTATGAAAGTGTTTTATTGCCTATCAATTAAAGCGTAATTATTCATACTGTGTGAAATTTGTTCATACGGCGACATTTTTTTTCGTTATAACTTGCTACTCTTTAAAAATACCTCAATATAACATATTCTCCTAGATTGGAATTCTATAGCATAACATAAACCTAATGGTTGTATCTTAGCATTTCGTAGTCCAAATTGAGAGCGTTAAGTTATATTTAAGCTATATAACTAGCTAGCTGGTTTTATTCGGTACAGCGAATCAAAACAAAACAAAAACCATGACCACCTGTCAAAAAGTCAACATTCCAAGCGATCCTCCTATTTTCGCTTGTAATCAAGATGTAAGAAATGCTTATTGGATCCACTAAAAGCTTTTTCAATACAAGGTTTAAAGCCGTGATGTCAATACTGGCCATCTCCAAACGGATTTAGTGAAACTGTCGGCGTTGCTTTAAGAAGGGTTCGTGGATCTTTCGGAAGTGTATCGGAAAGCCGCTTGTTCAATATTTTCAAGAGCTCCTTCACCGCACTGTGCCTTATGTAGGGATCGTATAACTGTAGTTCCTCCAGGAGTTTCATATTGTCGATCGTTTCATCTTCATCGTGTTCAGAAGCACTGAAGGGGTTTTCATTTCATATATCTGAATAGATTTGTTTTTTATAATGACAAAAAATTTCAGAGTATTTTTTGTTGTAGCAGTATATTTCTTATCTGTGAATCTTAGGCCTCTAATAAAGATGATAGTTGTAATGAAGCTGTAATGAAGGTCTAAGACTGCTTCAAGTTTTATATCGGTCATAAAAAGTGTACCATAAAACATAATTGTATGTTTTGTTTTGGTTTTATTCTTCAGTTATAAGTAGTGATGCAGAACCACCTTACAGCTACCGTTAAAACTATGAAGTCTGAGTTTTAATTTAGTAGTCATAAAACAGTTTTATAGACGACTTGACGGCCTGATTTTATGACAAGCACACAAAACCGTAATACAACCACAGGCTGGAAGGGATGCTATGATAAAACAATGATAAAATAAGAATAAATCTTCCAAGCATTTAGATTGTTACTTGGGTAATCTAGTGACCTTCAAATATCATGTATAAGGTTGAGGTGACATGTTACTTCACCAGGACAGCGTGCAGAATAGGCCAGAAATTAAAAATTCTGCACTATGCATAGCCTCTCTGAAGTTTACAAAATAATGTATTGGACTACTTGAAAGTTTGTAAAACTACTCTGAAGTAAGGCAGACTTCATAACGCATAAGACTTCTCTGAAGTTATCTGAACTTCTATGATGATTGCGGAACAGTTTTGAGATGCTTAGTGTAATTTAGAGAACTCTAATAATGCTATTTGAAGTTTGTTCTGAGTTCATCTGAGATTTCTATAACTTCAATAAAATTTGTCGAATGTTTCTGCTTATTGCAAATTGGTTAGCAATTAGAAGCTAAAGATTTTTACGGACTTTATGGGAAATGGATTGAACGATTGAATTTATAAATAAAATAGGTTTTGCTACTCGGTTGCAGAAGAAATTTGGTGAACATTTGGGGAAACTTAGAAGCTACGAGCTATGGGTGAATATAAAGATGTTGAAAACATGATGCACCGCTGGTTTGTGACGATGAATAACTTGGAGACGATGGAGAGTAGTTGGGTGATATCAGACTTATTAGTGACTTGTTGGTGAGGACTTGTTGGTGAGGACTTGTTGGTGACTTAAGGGTGAGTGTTTTGGACTTGTTGGAAGATCTCTGGGACTCGTTGAAGAGCACGTAAGAGAGTCGGATCCTGACAATGCAAGCCTGTTCGATTAAGGATGGTTCGATTCCCGCTCCAGCCGGTGGAACATTTCGCAACCCGGAAATTTCCCTACTGGTCTACTGGATTTTGTGTGTTATCCGTTGACTAGTGTTAACAGTTCAGTCTGTGCAACGTGAAAACACGGAAAACACTAGCAAGTTCCATATCACATTTGCGATTCCTCGGATTATGCTGATGATTAGAAGAAGCGTGATTGTTGATCAATCCACAGTACAGCATCTTTGAAATAATCTTCTTTCCCGACGTAACAATATTCAGCTGCCTAAGAAGTGTCTTGTCATAGAAAAATTCATGTAAATGTAGGTGCTCTGAGAGTGACAATTTTGAAATTAAGTTGAGTCATAACAGACGCAAAATATAGCTCAATCAAACGTACTTTTCGTCAAGCAACCAAATTTTCAGTCTGAGAGCACCTAATGTTACATGAAATATTTGTTTACATCTCATCTTTCATGTCACGTGTAAAATTAGTTATTTCTAAGTTTGTACTTCTTACAGCAACCTGCAACACATCGGCATGAACAAAGTGAATCACGTCTACTGGACTGTCACCAATCACTCCAGATTTTTAAGATTTCCAGGATATCATAATCGTCCTGAAAAGCATTGGGTATGTTTTTCTTCAAATTGAACTAGCTTCGATGAACAAGATGGAAGTAGATATTCAAAGACGGCTTCGATTGTCGACGGCAGATCCTAAAACAGCAATGAGCAGAAAATTCTAGATCAAAAACTGAAATAGGTGGAACAACTAATCGTAAGAAACGACTTTAAACAAAGTTTGCTTATCCTCTCTTGATACTTACCAAATGAGGTATTACAATTTAATCTAGATTTATGAATATCTGTATTAAATCACGTACTAAAGTCGATGGAGATTACCACCACTAATGTCATCTTTTGTCAAGGAGTAGCATCTTGCTTATCTTGCTTAATTTCTGTCACTCTGCAGATGTTTTATTTTTTAGATTAGATGTATGATGATATTTAGGTTGCATACGTGTAGGAAATACCCGTGCGTTATTTATGGTAGAAGTATACATTTAGCCTATATTAGGATCTATTTACTACACATTTATAAGGTTTTCACTTTCCGTAGGTTATACGTTATTCATAACAACAATTCAAACTTCAACGGCTGCCTAGGAGTTATCAATAAAAATAAAATAACGAGCCATAGTTCACGATCTATTTCATCACATATCGGGAACGCAAAGTTGTGTTAGGAAGTTAAAACAAAAAATATCTTTTAACATACGCTATCTCACTCGCTGTTGAGTCAACTGATCATAAATTCAAATAAAGTCCTTCGGATATTTCTCCAAGAGGCCAGCATGATCAGTAATTATTCAAAATCTACAACTGACCACACACTTAAATGAAGTACTTCGGACATTCCTCAAAGAAGTCAGCATGAATTGTAGATTTTCCGAAGATCTACAACTGGCCAAACGTTGAAATGAAGCACTTCGGACATTTCTCAAAGAAGTCAGGATGATCAGAAAATATTCTGATGATCTACAACTGATCGAAAGCTAGCAGTGCCAATGCTGTAGTAGGTAGCGTGATTGCCTCTCACCCCAGCAGGGTTCTGAGGCATATCATCTCTGATCAGGGAAGTAAAGCCATTGGTCCCCGGTTCATGAGTTGATGGGTCGATAGGTAGGGTCCAGGTGTGGGAGCTGCCTCCCTGGCGTCGATAGCATTGGTGCTCAGCACGGAAAACAAGATCGAAGGAAAAAAAATCAAGGAAGAAAACTGATCGAAAGTTAAAATGAAGTTTTTTTTAACATTCCTCCATAGCATCAGGATGATCAGGATCTGTAGGATCTGTAGATCAACTACTGATCAGAATTTCAAATCAAGTCCTTCGGACATTCTTCAAAGAAGTAAGGGTGATCAGGGATAATTATGAAGATTTAAAACTGATCACAAAGTCAAATGAAATCCTTCGGATACTCCTCCAAGAGGTTAGCATGTTTAGGGATTATTCTGAAGATCTACAGCAGATCAGATATTCAAAATGAGTCTTTCAAGAATTTATTTTGAAGATCTATAACTAATCGGACATTCAAATTAAGTCCTTCGGACATTCCTCAAAGTACTCAGAATGATCAGGAATTATTTTGAAGATCTGCAACTGATCAGAATCAAATGGAGTCCTTCGGACATTCCTTCAAGTTGTCAGGATGATCACGAATCATTCTGAGGATCTACACTCTTAAAAAAAATTGATGTAAATTTAGGTGCTCTAAGACTGACATATGCGAGCGTAAATTTTGACATAAAATTGAGTCATAATAGACGCGAAATTCAGCTCAATCAAACGTACTTTCGAACTTTTCAGTCTCGGAGCACTTAGTTATACACGACATGTTTGTTTACGTCTCATCCTTTATGTCAAAAATAGATCCCGTCACGTGTTAGATTAAGTATTCTAAGTGTGTATGACTGACCATAAATTCAAATGATGTCCTTCGGATATTGCTCCAAGCGGTTAGCATGATCAGGAATCACTCTGAAGATTTACAGCTGATTAGATATTCAATTGAAGTCCGTCGTACATTCCTCCTATTATCAGGAATTATTCTGAGCATCTACAACTGATCCGATATTCAAATGAAGTCCTTCGGACATTTCTCAAAAAAGTTAGCGTGATTAGGAATCATTTTGGTGATTTACAACTGATCTTTTTTTTTACTTATTAAGGAGATTTTTAGCCACGGGCTATTCCATCTCTGAGCATTGCAATTGATCAGAAATTCAAATGAAAACCTATGGATGCTCCTCCAAGAGCTCAGCATGTTCAGGAATTATTGTGACAATCAACAGCCGATGAAATATTTAAATTATGTATTTCAGACATTCTTCCAACACATTAGGATCATCAGGAAATATTCTGAAGATAATCAAGCATTGAAATGAAGTCCTTCGGAAATTTCTCAATAAAGTCAGCATGAACAGTAGATTTTTCGAAGATCTACAGCTGACCAGACATTCATATGAAGTACCTCGGACAGTCTCCAGCGAAGTCAGAATGATCAGGAATTATTGTGAAGGTCTACAGCTGATCTGAAGTTAAAATGAAGTCTTTCGGACATTCCTCCAAAACATCAGGATGATCAGGAATAATTCTGATTCAACTACTGATTTGAATTTCAAATGAAGTCCTTCGTACATTCTTCATAGAGGTGACGATAATCAGAAATGATTATGAAGATCTACAACTGACCATAAAATAAATTAGCGGCGCTGGTGGTGTAGTGGTAAGCGTGATTTCCTCTCACCCCAGCAGGCCTGGGTTCAATCCCAGTCGGCGCCGCCGGGATGTTCTGCGGCATAGCATCTCTGATCACGCCTTCCTTCGGATGGGAAGTAAAGTCGTTGGTCCCCGGTTCATGAGTTGATGGGTCAATAGGTAGGGTCCAGGTATGGGAGCTGCCTCCCTGGCGTCGTTAGCATTGGTGCTCAGCACGGAAAACATGATCGACGGAAAACAAATCAAGAAAAAAAAAGAAAAAAAATGATAATAAAATCAAATGAAACCCTACAGATGCTCCTTCAAGAAGTCAGCATGTTCAGGAATGATTCTGAAGATCTACAGTTGATCAGATATTTAAATTAAGTATTTCATTCATATTAAGTATTTCAGGCATTCCTCCAAGACATCAGGATGATCATAATTTTTTTTCTGAACATCTACTAATCATTAAAATAAAGTCATTCGAACAATCCTTAAAGTAGTCAGAATGATCAGGAATTATTTTGATCAGAATCTAATGGAGTCCTTTGAACATTCCTCCAAAACCTATGGATGATCAGGAATATTTCTGAAGATCTACAAGAGATCAGTATGATCAGGAATCATTGTGATGTTTCTAAAAGAAGTCAGCATTATTATGGTGATTTAAAGAATGGAACGCGCAAAAATTGATCGACAAAAAAATCGTTTCTTTTAGTCAAAATTCATAACACAAAAATCTTCTTATTTTTCTTTTGGTAGTTCAATTCATATATTTAAAGGAAAAAAATATTCGCTGCCGAACGCCAGTTAGATTTAAACTGCTACTCGTTTTCCATGGATTTATTAGTTTTTTGAGATTCCATTTGACCAAGGCCTAATACCGTTCGATAGGGCGGAGCTCTGGGCTGTTGGGAGGGTTGTGGTCTTTGGGTACCACAACGAAGTTGTTCGCATCATACCACTCGGTTTCCTTTTTCCCATAGTGGCAGCTCGCCAAGTCCAGCCAGAACAGCACAGGTATTATGTTGCTTTAGAAATGGTAGCAGCCGCTTTTCCAGACACTCCTGGACGTAGATCTCTTGATTGATTTGGCCACATCCAGCAATTTTGCCAACTTGGCGTGTAAGAATGTCGGATTCTCTTGCTGCGCGAGCAAAATTTTGACACGCTGCTCCTCTTGCTTGGACGTCATTTTGAAAACTGGAGAGCAAACGGTGAAAACTCATCATAGCAAGCATTGCATATACACTCAACTTCCAAATGCAGCATTTCAGGTTTTTAGGCATTTTAAAAAGAAATACACCAATTTGAAGTTGACCAATTTTTACGCGTTCCAGACTTTACAACTGATCAGAAACTCAAATGAAATCGTATGGATGCTTGTACGAGAGGTCAGCATGATCAGGAATTATTCAATTATTTTGATGATCAGAATTTTTTTTTTCTTTTTTTATTTTTAGCATCTAGGGAACTTATGCTGCTTCTTAAATAAATGATTTAAATAACAAATAAACTGGATTAATGATCGAAACCACCGTCTATCCCACGGTATATGCCTTTAGTATCATTCCAAGTGTATTAGTTTCAGTAATGTAACTCATTTCAAAACAACCAATTCCGAGAGCAGAACACCAAATAAAATGTAGCATGGACAAAAAATATCTTCCCATATTACTTCCAAATATCAAACTGACCACAATCCGCGTTAAATTTCATTTCTGCAAAACCATAGCAACCGGTCAAAGCGGTTCTCATTCAACCCATTATTTATGCACGTTCATTCACATAACATAGCTAATTCTCAGCATATACTCCCACTCTTTCGCACCCACGCCAAATTAATGTGAGTTTCGGGACTACACAAATACGTTTTGTCCGTTTTTCACTGCTCACTCTCGTATTCTGGGCTTTTCCTAATTTCGAACGCGTTCCCCAGAGAGGGACCTGGCGTGACAGAGAGCAAGAGAGTTAGCCTGAAATGGTAACAAAGAAGGGACACAATCCTTCACAGCCGCTTCGGTTCCGATGATGGCCGTCCGGGGGGATGATACGAAAAAGGATGTACAGAACACATACAAAACACTCTCTAAAATCCCCATATTTATTCGTTTCCATTCCATATATCTACGCTTCTAGATGGCTGGCCAGGGCCCTCGAAATGGTGGAAAGAAGCAAAAGTGCTATGTATGTACCTATGTCGTCGGCTGAACCGTAGTATGGCGGTCTTTCTCTCCACCCCCACCAACCGGTCACCAACCATGAAAGAAGCATTCATCGTACGCGAATCGACCGTTGTCAGTTTTTGCCGTTCGTTTTCGTATCCTAGCGCCTTTACCGTGCCCCTGTGGTTTCCGTGCTTTTCCTGTACTCGACGTATCGTATAGCAACACGAACAACGGCGGTGGGTGGGTGGTAGTGATGCTGGCAGTGCATTGGTGACTCGAAGTCCGTACTGGTGCTCTAATTTCTACGAACAGGATGAGCATGGGGGTTGAATGGTTCATTCGTTTTATTGATGTTGCTTTATTGCTGGTTTTCTGTGTTGACTTTTTATTAGCTTTAATGTTTTTTCTATCATGCATGTATTTATCAAGGCTCAATTGTGGTAGCTTTGTTGAGCCGTTATTCATTTGAGTGGTTTTGCAATGCTTCTTAAAACCAAAAACATATCGATAAAAGTATTTTCTGGTTTTTATGGCAGGTTTTTAAATAAAAAATTACAGACTGTTCAAGTTACAAATCGGGCACACATGTTCAGTCCCAACCTACCTAAATGCTTCAACACATGTTTATAAATAGAATCCCATAGAATCAATTGAAAAAAAAAACTTTGTTTGCTTCCGCGAGAAAACACAGAGATGGTTAGGTTTCAACTCTTTGTTTGTTCCAAATTTAAATTAAATTACATTTGTTTAAATATTTTTGCTGCAGCCCCAGTTTCCTGAGACAAAATATATAGATTTGACCGAGAATCCTTATTCTCAATAGGACTAGTAAGACACACACTGAAATTATGGAAACTCTCGAATTGCTTAGCAAATTTCTGAGCTTTTTCTGAATCTGAGATCCAAATTTTACCACCTTCTTCAAACGCTGGAATAGACTTTTGAGATGTTTTCAAAACTTTTTTGAGTTTCCAAAAGGATTTGGAACTTGGGTCTAATTTGGAAACATTATTTACAAAAGTTTTGTTCCTCAGATCGATCATGCATGTCCACACTGATGTTACGTTGTTCGCTGGCAGATACAAGCTCGTCTTGACATTATCTGCAAGTAGTATGATTGGATCAGGGTTTGGTGATTTACACGGAACGTAAATTGGAACATAGATACTCATCCGATGACGTGACGATGCCTTGTTGCTGGAACCTTCACACCGTCTCATGTAGATCACAGCTGTTTGTTGTAGTTGTTGACTGCGCAAAATTCCGTGCTGTTGTTGACTGATACTGTTGCTCGTATGATGCGATTACTGGTCTGGTCTGTTGTAACTGACCGCTGGTCTACTTCGACTGCTATTTGCTGTTTAGTTGCCGAACTGTTCTTGTGTTGCTGTAACTAACCTTTGGTCTGCTGCTGATTTAGTTTGCTTTTAGATGCTGGCTCTGTACAAACGATGCCTGTGCCACGGATCCATCGAACGCTTCGCCTGACGATGACCATGGCTCTGGTGAATTTATTTCGCCTGTCTGCGAACATTTCGCCATGGTTCCAATGAACTCCTATGGTATCCAATCCTCGTGGCCTTCACTGGACTGGAATTGTTAAACTGTAAGCTGGATTCTACCTTCAACTTTTGTTCGGTGTAGCTTGGCTTATTCTGATGTCTTCAACGATTATACGGTGATCTCTGACTTATCAAAGGTGCTACGGCCTTTACTGACAGGCACGGTGTATCAACTTCGCACCCCTGAAATTTCAGACCAGCTGGACCTCCAATGTGGAGGTACTAGCTGAACCGGGACTTCACGGCTGTGAAGTTGTCTCCGTTTGTGCTGTATCCACTTTAGCTAAGTGGATCGGTGGGTGGTTACACTGTGCCCTTCCTCGTGCCTCAGCGACTCCGATCGCTGGCTAGCTTGTAGCTCACGAGGCACCAACGATACCTTTTACCGTTGGCTCGAATTATGTATGGTCCTGAGTGGTCAACAGTGAAATTTCGACCCTTCCTCACGCTCAAGCGACTTCGATCACTGAACTGTTAGCTAGCTGGGTAGCTCGTGAGGCACTAACGGGCTTTATTCCTATGGCTCCAATACAGTTCTACCCTGGGTGGTGAACAGCTGATGTCGAAGATCGTCGAGTGCGATTGCACTGACATCAGAAGAAGTACCGTTCGAAAGGAGAGAAAAACAATCAGCGAGTGAATCCAAAAGTCCTAGATTGTCAGGACATATATCTTTTATATTTACCAAACCGCATCAAGCGATGGACTGAAGTCTGCAGTGACGATCCAATGGCGTTACGATTTGGTACCATCGGCGGCATGGGTGATTTTAATTCGGCAGCGCGCTGTGAGATTTTCTGGCAGGAAGACTTCTGCTGCTGTAGTCTTCAATGAAAACGATCGGTAACGACAAGCTGTTTCCAGTTGCCTGACAAACAATGAATGAGGTGTGAGAGGATGTATTTTTTCTCCTTGATTTTGCTTTCCGTCCATCTTGTTTTTTCGTGCTGAGCACCAATGCTACCGACGCCAGGGAGGCAGCTCCCACACCTGGACCCTACCTATCGACCCATCAACTCATGCACCGGGGACCAACGGCTTTACTTCCCTTCCGAAGGAAGGCGTGGACCAGAGATGTTATGCCTCAGAACATCCCTGTGGTGCCGACTGGGATTGAACCCAGGCCTGCTGGAGTGAGAGGTAATCACGCTTACCACTACACCACCGGCGCCGTTGTGAGAGGATGTAGATGTACTTCCGTATGATGTCATCTGATTACAAATTATCGCAAAGACCGGATGACTGTTGAAGCTATCGGTGAAAATTATCCGATACGAACGGCTGTACCAGACAAGAGTACGTTCCTGTAGCTGAGCAACCTTACGGTAGCTGGAAGTCGCCCAGCTGGTGATGTATGCTTCAAAGCAGATGAAAGGGTGATTTTTATTTTATAAATTCAACTACACTCTCCCCCCGAAGAACGTGAACTCGGTCTACAAGACTTCCATTTACACGAAATATGGGATTTGACCTAATAGGAACCAACATGGAATATCTCGCGATCCTGAACATATAGAAGGTTACTGTCTTCAGCAAAGTTGTTCAGTAGATCAAGACCAAATGGTTGGTGGACAGATGTTCGGAATGTTCTCACTACCAGGCATGGAAAATCATTTGCATTCGTTTCATACATTCATTTACATTCATTTGCCGATAACTTTTTTCATCAACAGCATTCCGCAAATTTAATGTATGGAACTTTTATAGGTTTTGTTATTAACTACAACTTTTGCTCATAACTCAAATTTGTATCTTTTATACATCACGAACTAGAGCGGGCAGAACTTGTTACTGTTTTTCATTGAATGTAAAATACATTCACTGAAAAACAGTAGTGGCTTCTGTTCGCTCTGGTTCGTCATGCATAAGAGATACGGATTTGACTTGTTAACAAAAGTTGTAGCTAATCACAAAAACTATAAAAGTTCTGTACATCATTTTGCGGAACGCTGTTTAAAAAAAGTTAGAGGCAAATGAATGTAAATGATTGCACGAAATGAATGCAAATGATTTTCCATGCCTGCTCACTACGCGGCGCTAGTGTGCATGAATTAGTGATTTCGTTTTTTATGTCATATCTTGAAATCCTTGCCATCTAGGAAGTTGCTGTTTTGGGCAACGTTGTTCAGTTGGTTGGTGGACAGAAGTTCTTACAGCAAACAATGTTTAATGCAGATTTCATAATGCTATACTTTCCTAGGTTATATTTTCCAAGAATGACAGGTTCTTGTTCTTTGACTATATGTTTTTAGTATTACTTCTACGTGAAGTCAACGATTTACATAGTTGAAGATGCTAATTTCAAATAACAGACTGTAGTGATAATTTTTATACGATAGATGGAGTAGATGAAAGCATAGAGTTGATAGTTCCGTTAGAGTACGGCAGTGTGAAGATTGTATATAGATATTAGACAAGCGAGCTAGGACAACTTTTTAAGGAAGGTTCCTTAAAAAGTTGTCCTAGTTCGCTTGTCTAATATCTATATACAATCTTCACACTGCCGTACTCTAACGGAACTATCAACTCTATGCTTTCATCTACTCCATCTATCGTATAAAAATTACCACTACAGTCTGTTATTTGAAATTAGCATCTTCAACTATAAGGTTCTTGTTATAAAGCACGAAAAACATCTCAAATATAAAGCAGCAGGACAAAGTTGCCGAATTACCAACAAATTTATTTAAAAAAAATGTAAGTAATTATCCACTGAACATATTGCAGGCAGCGATCTCCTAAATACAAAGGATTTGAAGATATCGACAAAAACAGGAAATCACTAATACATGCACACTAGCGCCGCGTAGTGAGAAAAAACTTCTGTCCACCAACCATAAGGTCTTGATCCACTGAACAACTTTTTCGAAGACAGCAACTTTCTAGATAGCAAAGATTTCAAGATATCACATAAACAAGGAAATCACAAATACATGCATATAGCAGCGCGTAGTGAGAAAACTCCAAACTTTTGTCCACCAACCATAAGGTCTTGATCTACTGATTTATGGCAACTTCCTTGATGGCAAGGATTTCAAGATATCACACAAACAACGATATCACAATTTCAGGCACACTAGCGGCGCGTAGTGAGAAAATTCCAAACTTTTCCACCAGCGATGAGGTCTTGATCCACTGAACAACTTCGCCGAAAAATCAACTTCCTAGATGACAAGGATTTCAAGATATGACATTAACAAGGAAATCACTAATACATGCACACTAGCGCCGCGTAGTGCGAAAATTCTGAACTTCTGTCCACCAACCATTTGGTGATCTATTGAACAACTTTGCCGAAGACAGTTACCTTCTATATGTCCCGGATCGCGAGATATTCCACGTAGGTCCCTATTAGGTCAAACGGGGACCAAAAAAAAATAAATCTTTATCACACTGAAATTCTTCAGAACATACAAGAATGTAAACAACACGACGTAGCAGTACCGACACAAATCAACTTAGGGATACATAACACAATACTGCAGTGATCCAGCTGATTCATAACTGGATCAAGGCCAGCTTTTTTACCCAGTAGGTAGATTAGTAGGTTAGTAGGTATGACCGTAACAGTGTAGCAACAACACAAACTCACAGACAATAGAGTCTGTTTGTTGTGCTCTAGTCTTCCGTATTCCTCTTCGGTTGACTTGAAGCCAAACGTATTTGTGGGGTGGATCCAGTTTTAGTACAACGCGATCTCTTATCACACAAGAAATTTGTGGCATCGCGAGTGAAAATTTTAATTTCTGTTTATTTACGCGGTGATGAGAACGGCGCTGATCTATTGTCAGGGTTTTGCGATGTGCATTGCTTTTGTGCACGGAGTGACTTGAAAAAGAAAAGTGAAGAAAAGTGATATTTGGTTGTTGTGTGGTTGGAGTGGAGGGAAAAAAAATATGCGTGGAAGCATAGGGAATGCGCTCCCTGGTGAAGTGATTTGGTGAGTACGTTCCAGTTGAAGATTGTTGACAAGTGTATTTGTTGTGATGCAAATTGTGGTTTAGATGACGCAAGGCTACAAACATTTTGTGTATCCAAATAAAACATATTGAGCTTGAGCTTGAGCTTGATTGACCGCCCACGGTTGCTACTCTGTTACTGCCAGATCAGCTGTAATTATACAGAGAACCAATAGACGATGCTTGGGACTAGCAATCATCCTCAATGTGTAAAAACTGGTGATCTTAAATTAGGCAATACCAGCGCCGACCGCGCCCGAACACAGGTCAAGAAAGGAATGGGAAGGATGAGGCATAGAAAATCATTTGCATTCATTTCATACATTCATTTACATTCATTGGTCTAACTTTTTTCATCAACAGCATTCCGCAAAATGATGTATAGAGCTTTCGTAGGTTTTGTTATTAGCTACAACTTTTGCTCATAACTCAAATCTGTATCTCTTATGTATCACGAACTAGAGCGGGCAGAACTTGTTACTGTTTGCGGTAGTGGTTTCTGTTCGCTCTGGTTCGTAATACATAAGAGATATGGATTTGACTTGTTAACAAAAGTTGCAGCTAATAACAAAACCTACAAAAAATCGATACATCATTTTGCGGAATGCTGTTGAAGAAAAAAGTTAGAGGCAAATGAATGTAAATGAATGCACGAAATGAATGCAAATGATTTTCCATGCCTAAGAAGGATTGTGTTGACATGGCACTCGCTTTGATGGAAGCCGAGAACACCTCTGCACTTCCACGAGGAATCACTGGGATGTTGGATAAGAGGGTTGGGTTTGCAGCAGGGTTCGTTTTGGTAAACGATAAGCTGAATTGATGTCCTAACGATCATATAACGCGAAGGAGCTTGGGACTAAACCCACGGTCTTCTGCTCAGTAAGAAAAAACGTTTGCCACTAGGCAGACGAGCACCTTTTTAATCACCGAGTTGCTGTTATTACCATGTAGTCATATTAACAAATAAAACGATTGACGAATATTGAATGTGGATGGGCCTGAGATTAGACTCATGATGTTCTGCTCAGTAAGCAAAAACGGTTGCTCTAAGGCCACCGAGCCCCTCATATCACATAATACCGTTGCTCAAATTTGTGTATCCATTCAAACCCGGAACCAACGACAACAACGAGTTTCGCAAAATACACGATACACAAGCGATTTTACCATAAATCTCTTTGATATGTAAGGACCTGGGACCGCGTTTTTTCTGCTCAGTAAGCAGGCCACTGTAACCAACGATCTTTCAAATCCGAAAACTAAAAACTACGAAAAAGTACTTAGGCCTTCATTAAGTTCCACTTTCACGCGACGTTCAATGACCAGGATTACATCTGAAAAATCCAAATCTGGCCAACACCCACCTAAACCTGTTCTAATCCATTCAAGCTTTAGTTGGCGGCGGTGGCTCTTCTTGACCTTCTACCCCCTGAGTAGTTAGTGTGAATAAGGGCGTCTATGTGATGTTTTGCTGTACCTGTTGTGGACATTTAGTGCATCCTGTTCCCTTAACTTGTTGAGGACACCCTGTCTTGCCTCAAAAGTTACCCTTTTTGAAGTACTAGTCTTCACAACATAAAGGGCACCATTACGGAGCATGAGATTTGATCAAATTATTCGCAGTTCTACTTGTCCAACGCCCCCGGCTGGTGAGGGATAGAGGATGACACACACACACACACACACACACACACACACACACACACACACATACACACACACACACACACACACACACACACACACACACGCGATCTCTTATCACACACTATTAGCACTTCTTTGCCTACAGTATATTTGAAATGGCTGTTAGAACTATTGCGCCTACTACAGTGCGAACCGAACTTTTTGTCAGTGCGAACCTCAACCTGAGCTAGGTTTTAAAATCAAACGATCAAACTGACGTTTGTCAGAAAACAAGCAGACCTAATCTTGATACCCGATCCAGGTTAGAACTGAATAATAAAAGAATTCGCTATAAGCACGAAAGTACAGTTTGACACAAGTAGCAGTATTCATTGCTGTTTGCGGGGCTATTAAGATCTAAAAACTTCTCCATCTTCAATTTTCTTCTGTAGCACTGATTAACTTTTGTAGCTTCTTAGGGACAAAATGTATCAAATGTATGTATATTAAATGTATGTATGTATGTATATGTACGTGCTCATTGTGTTCGGACCATCACTGTTCTAGATAACCGCTTGCTCAACTGTACTTCACTGATCTAGATATTGCACTTTAGACATTTAACACTGACTAATTTTGGTTCAATGTCATAACCCATTCACTATGAAATTTCCAATGTCATCACAGTTGCTCAAATAATTGGTTTGGCTGATGAACTGACTTGAACTGATTTAAAATTTACGATTTCTCTGTATTTTGCAGTAAAGTTCCGTGAGCCTTCAGTTTTCCGTGATACATTATTCGGAAGTGCTTAGTAGTAACCGAACGACGATTGAAATTCACAAAAGAACATATAGTTCATCCATCACTGAAAGTTAACTTAGTGCAAATTTACAATGGATGACATCAATGCAGAACGTTCAAAACAAGGCACACTAATCCGGCTCGAAGCGTCATTTTATGATGTCGCACATAATGGCGTCTGTTGGTTCGGTGCTGTGAAATGGTCAAATTAGGGCGAATACCGAAACGGACGTTAACGGAGACTAGACGTTCCGTCATTTCTTCACAAATACACAAGCGTTAACACGGAATGCAGTTTCTCTTGGCCAGTTTATTTGTACCCCGGACACTTAGCTATGGCCAGCAGGTACGTTTGATAGTTATGACTAATGGCTAATTTATTTGGGGACATGCTGGGGTTTTAAAGACTCCCGATACTGCCGTATTTTTGACAGGATATATAGTCGTGTTGAAGAGAAAATGGCCCTTATGTACATTCCACGGCCCTTCCCATGGAGGTTGACGGTACTGAAGCAAAGGGTTATATTTAATTTCTTTATATTTGCAACGATGATGATTTCCTATAGTGACACATATCACCTTCTTAATGCTTCAGTATGCCTCAAACGATTACTTCTTGGTTGTTAATAGAACTTCCTTGATGAAATCGGCTGCTTCATGCAGTCTGAGCAATTCTGATTATAGTATCAGATTTGTTCTGTATACAGAGGAACAAGCAGGGCTTATTAAAAACTTCTCACCAATAAAGTAATTTA
Organism: Ochlerotatus camptorhynchus; assembly: GCF_037179485.1. Lineage (NCBI taxonomy): Eukaryota > Metazoa > Arthropoda > Insecta > Diptera > Culicidae > Ochlerotatus > Ochlerotatus camptorhynchus. The sequence continues at coordinate 2,620,831 of NW_027040771.1, forward strand.
TTTTATTTATTTATTTTATCACCATCTTCGACTACGTCGTACAGACTCATTACTTAAAACCTAATTTAATCTAAACGCCTTATTCTAGCACTAAACACATGTTTGGTCAAAATAAAATCAAACTCGCTACAAACATCATTAAAGGAACGCAAACAAGAATTAAAACAATTATTGAATCCAAAGTTCGTTCTGTGAAATGGAATTGCAAGTAACGGGGAATTACGGAATCGTCGAGGAGGAGTATTCCATGGAATCAGTTCCAGAAGTTCAGGACAGTCCACGTTTCCTGTTATGAGGTCAAAGATAAACAGTCGTTGCAATTTGAGACGCCTGGCAGAGAGGGATTCCAAATCAATCAGCTTGCATCGGTCGGGATAACTTGGAAGATTGACTGGATCATTCCAGGGGAGCTGACGCAATGCAAACCTTATAAAACTTTTCTGAATCCTTTCAATCGCAAGGATATACGTAACGTAAAATGGAGACCAAACCGGGGAAGCATATTCTAAAATGCTGCGAACCAGCGAGCAGAATAGCGTCTTGAGACAATAAACATCGGTGAAACCAGAAGCATGACGACGAATAAAACCAAGCACAGTATATGCTTTAGCAGTTACGATGTTTATGTGTTCGTTAAACCTTAGCTTCGAATCGATCGTAATACCTAGATCACAGATTGAAATTGCACGTTCTAGAGAATCCGGCCCCATGTAATATTGATGGTGAATAACGTTGTTGCAGCGAGTGAAGGATATTATTTTGCACTTTTTGCTGTTTACGCGCATGCCGTTGTCACCGCACCAGACTATCACACGATGTATATCTTCTTGCAACGCGACACAGTTAGTGGGAGAAACAATCACACGGAAAAATTTTAGATCATCGGCAAAAGAAAGTTTGGATGATGAGAGCATGTCACACAGGTCATTAACATAAATGATAAAAATAAGAGGACCGAGAACACTGCCTTGTGGCACGCCAGATGGTATGTTGAAAGTCCTGGAGCGTGCGGAATTCACCATCACGAAAGCATTTCATTTTGGCAGCGATGAGATTGTGCGGTACTGTATCAAACGCTTTCGCAAAATCAACATAAACCGAATCCACTTGTTGCTTCGATTCTAAGCTACGGGATATCGCTGATACATAACACATTAAGTTCGATGTTGTTGAACGATGCTTCATAAAGCCGTGCTGACTGTTGGAGATGATCGGTGCAGCAGCTCTGTACAAAACGGTGTGGATCAGTTTCTCAAATATCTTACTGAGACTACAAAGTATGGATACACCTCGATAATTGGTGACACACTTGTAGCTTCCGGATTTATGGATCGGTACTATGGACGCCATTTTCCATGCATTTGGGAACGTTCTGTCTTGGAGCGAACGGTTGAAAACAGCAGCGATGGGCGTCGCCAACGTAGCGGCGCAGTTCTTCAAAAACACAGGACGCAAGCTGTCTGTTCCGGGTCCTTTCTTTGAATCAAGCTCATCGAGAACTTTCTGTACTTCGTCTGGAGAAAACTGTATACACGGTAGATTAATGTTATGGGACGGTATCTGTTCAAAACAGTTTTGACGTTGCACGGGTGATGCTTTACTAAACACGCTCTCGAAGGAAGTAGCAAAAAGATTGGCTGCTTCTGAGCTTGACCGAGAAGTAGTTCCATCGAAGTTGACTGAGCCAGGGATTCCATTTCCAGCTTTCCGTTTCTTGATGAAGTCCCAGAAGCGTGAAGGATTTTGCTTGACGGTTGACTGAATACTGAGCAAATAGTTTTCATGTGTTGCAGAAAGAATGACTTTGTACTCCAACTCAAGCTCACGGAGTCTAGCTTTGTCAGACCCAGTTTTTGTAAGGAAATATCGGTTGCGCATCTTACGTACATTGTTACGAAGGTTACGTAGCTCAGGAGTCCACCACGAGGTACATGACGGTTGATAACTTCTGAGAGAGATTCGTAAAAAGCTGATAGCATCTGATCTACCGTACCATTATTCGATAATCGTTCCCACTCAATATCCATAAAAGTAGAGTTCAACAAGTCAAAGTCGCATGCCGAATAGTCAAATTTGAAACAATGATCATGATCGTCAAGTAGTGTTGGTGCTTCACTCTCGTCAAGTAGTAAAATAACTGGTGTGTGATGGTTATCTATAGGCAACAGCGGAGAAGATGGTGCAATCAGGTCAAGATATTCCGGTAGATTGGTAAAAACAAGGTCCAGCAGTCTGCCATTTGTGTTGACGAAACTATTAATCTGTCTCAACCCGTTGGCAAACATTGCTTCTGTAAAGTTCAACTCAGTATCAATAGATACATTCGAAGGAATGAATCCATTAATGTCCTCGTCAAGATGCCATCGCAAATTAGGAAGGTTGAAATCACCAACCGACAAGATTATGTCAGACTCCGATAGACGATCTGCAACAAGTTGCACTGCATTAGCATGAGCAGTATATAACTCGGTACTCGAATTAGGTGGGAGATAGATAGCAACTACGTAAAGCGAACGAAGTTGTGACTTTATGCAAACTGCGATTTGTTCTAGTTCATTACAGTTAGCCATCGAAACAGATTCACACTCCAGTGTGTTCTTAACCGCAATCAGCACTCCACCACCCCGCAAATGGCAACTGGTCAATTCATTGCGATCACAACGGAAAAAAACGTAATCAGACGAGATTTCACAGCTATCAATATCTGCACGGAGCCATGTTTCCGTAAAGACAAGTACGTCATAATCACAACTGGACAACAGCAAACGCAGCTGAGCAATTTTTGTGCGCAAACCCCTGACATTCTGGTAGTACACAGAAAACATGCGATCTGAAACACGCTTCGTTGCGATGGGCACTTCGAGATGCGACGCTAGATGGTATGTTGGCATGCTGGGTGAAACGACGCTTGTTGCAACAGCTTCGGTCAGAGATGTTTCAACAATTTCAATAGCTTCGGTTGGAGTGTGGCAGCTAGAAGCGATGGACATTACTGGAGGAGAAGTATTCCAAATGTGTGTATACTTGCCTGCGATGACGGTTTGGAAGACCCCTTCTCCATTCTCATACACAGGACCGGGATGACTGCTGAACGCTGGCAGAAGTGGCTCGACTGTAATGAGGGGATTAGGGGCTTCCATGAGGATTGCAGGCGTGCATCCCGGAGCCGGAACAATTGATACAGATGGTGAAAAACGCTGCTGGAAACGTCGGAAGTATCAGGTATATCATTTTCGATATTGAATACATACTTGCCTGTAGTAGTGGCTTGGAAGACCCCTGCTCCATTCTCATACACAGGACCGGGATGTCTGCTGAACGCTGGCAGGAGTGGCTCGACTGTGATGAGGGGATCAGGGGCTTCCATGAGGCTTACAGGCGTGCATCCCGGAGCCGGAACGGTTGGTCCAGATGATGAGAGACGAGCGGGAAGTGATTGACTGGAAGCGTCGAACGTATCAGGTACAACATTTTCATTAATGAATGCGTACTTGCCTGTAGTAGCGGATTGGAAGACCCCTTCTCCACACCCAAATACAGGACCAGGACGACTGCTGAACGCTGGCAGGAATGGCTCGACTGTGATGGGGGGATCAGGGGCTTCCGAAATGATCAAGCTAGTGCGTCGCGGGACGAAGCAAATTAACTCAAGTCCATGACAGGAGTGGCTGGAGAAGATGTTTGAACTGGCAGCAACGGTGTTATTGGTTTCCGGTACTTCAAAGAAACCCGAAATTTTTGGGATCCGTAATCTTCAAACTCCCGGAATAACACACCCTCAGGCCAAGTTTCTGGATCGAAAGCCTTAGATTTCAACGATGGATCAAGACCAACTTTGATCTTCTAGTAAATTTTGCATATAATTTTATTAATATTTTATTTTATTTAAGCATATTGTTTTTGTTACAGTCAATTAGCATTAGCATACGATACAAGATATTTAATATTACTGGCTCGTTTTTGCGTAAAATAATCAATATTTATTTTGCTTGTAATTACCTCTGAAAGTTTTTTTTTCAAGTTTTTTTTTTCTTTGTGATATGAAAATTTTCCCCAGTTTGGTTAGAAGTTTCGAAGCTAACGCATGTCCACAGGCCTAATAGAAAGATAGGTTGGAAAAGTGTATCATGAAAAATGGTTGCATGCAGGGTTGCTTCCACTCACTTGCTTTAGATGAGTGATTTTCGGAGTTTTGAAAACGTTAGATGTTGTAATGGAGATTTGTGTTCTTGGATGCGGGAGGAGATTGGAGGGCGGGTGTTTGACGCATTGAGCCTGTCAATTTCGCTTTCAGAGTGTCGCAGTCAGCGGTTTTATGATTCGTGAGCACTCGCGATTCGTAGAATCATTGATTGTGACTGCAAGTGGATTTGGCGGGTTTTGTGTGTCGGACGCTTGCTTTTTGGCCTTTTCTTGTGTCTAACATGTGCAGAATATCATTATAATGTCTAATGGTTTTGAGATTCCTGGTTGCGTGAAATATATTTGTGAGAATCCCAACAAACAATTTGAGTTGATTAATAGTCGAATAAGCTATTTTTTAGCTGAAGAAGCATATTTTTGCCTGAATAAGCTCTTATTCAGCTTTCAATGTTTGTTGGGATATCTTTTTGAGATTTTAGTAGTCACGTTTTGTTTGTAGTTTATATTTTATTTCTTTCATGTAATTATCGTATATAATAGTTATTCAATAATAGATAGTTTATCCATACATTCGTACTTTGACGCGAAGCGCTGAGGATTATGAGATGCTCGATGACCCTGGAGGGATCGCTTTTGCTTACTGAGCAGAAAATCATGGATTTAACCCCCAGCTCTTCCTCAGCACAATAAATCGCCACCATCATTTGTATATTTGATATTGCACATTAACCTCGGAAACTATTTGCATATCTAGAGAAAACGTAGTCCTGTATTGTCGCGAAGCGTTATGGTTCTGAGATGCTCGATGACCCTGGAGGGATCGATTTTGCTTACTGAGCATAAAATCATGGATTTAACCCCAAGCTCTCCGTCATGACTCTTAAAATTCATGATCACTAAACTTAAATGAATATGTTCTTTCGATAGCCGGCTATCGAGAGATTAAATGAACAACAAATAAACAATACATACTTTTGGTTGCATCGCCAACTTGAGGTGAATCCTAACCGAAAACCCTACCCAACCCTTCAACTCCGTAGCACTTATGAGGGTGTCGCTAAGTCGGTGGCCTCTCGTTAAGTAAGTACTACATCAACATTTCCTTCCCTATCCCTAGTTATGGTAAAGATGAGCGTGGCCGGGAATAGCGACAGTCATGCTTCTGTTATTGTTGTTTAGATTGGAACCAATGTGTACTCCCCAGCATTATTCCTGAAAGTAGTCTAACTGAGAATTTCAGAAGAGACGAGAGTGTCGCTAGTATCCAATCTACGAAGTATATCATAACAACGCTAACGCTAACGCTTATGTATATTTCACGGCTATTTGTTCGGCAGATTGTAGCTGCTCAATTTATGTTGTCGAACGGTAAAGCTTATTTCCATTCGTACTTTTGCCCTCTAAGATGAATTCGATCTGTTGACCTGTGGACCTGTTATCCATTCGACCTTTTGTCCATTCAACCCTTTGTACTTCGACATGTTGTCATTCGACCATTTGTCTTTCGACCTACTGTCATAGATTCCTCATAAGTGTCACGGTAGAGGTGGAAATTTGTTAGTAGAGAGGGTAAACCATAGGATACGATACGTCTGGTTAATGTTACTAGCGGTTTCGGTAACAATTTATCAAAGCTACACATATTACAAGTGGACGGTCCTGGGATTGACCCACGATCTTCTGCTCGTTGAGCAGAAACTTCGATCACTGACCCACATAGCCCACCTTGCAAACCTCCTCCATGTAGTGTCACAGTACCTGTTCGCCGAAGAATGTTTGAATCTTCAACAATTATCATTAGTTCCATCACACCCCACATTCCCCGGTTGAAATTTGGATACACTCTAAGCTAGCACTGAGCAACCTAACGTGAGGACCGTCTTCCCATTTTCGTGCAAAGAATTCCAGTGCCTGGAAAAATAACGAATGGCTCTCGCTTCTGAAATGATGTGGTGCGGCTTGCTGGTGGATATTTGTTCGTTTTGTACACCAGCCCCCCGCTCTTTATCTGCCTGCCTTCGTCGCATTCCGTGCTCGCTCATATGAGTGAAGAAACTACGGACCCACCAACGACCAAAGCGTGAGTAGGTAGGTATGGACGACTTAAGGATGAGGTAAAAGCGTGGATCAAAACACTGAACTGAACTGCCGACTGAGGACGCTTTGGGTGGTAGGTGGTGGATGTTTGCAATGAGGAAGCTTTTGTGTGAGTTGCAGGGGGTACAAGCTTTTGGGAGCTTCAATTTCTGAGTCAAAGGACAGAAAGGGTTATGGGTAACGATGGCAGGAAATGAGGGTGGGTTGCTTCGTACTCCTTTTTCGGAAGAATCGACACGTGAGTAACTTTTCGGTTTCTGGTTGATGAGTATAACTCTTTATTTTTTTCATTGTTTTCGAAGTTGTATTTGAAGTTTATACGTTTAACTAAAAGATCTTTAATTCCTCCAACGGCAGTTTCACACACAGCCAAATTTTCACATTTGCTTTGCCCAACATAGAACATCATAGACGACTGGTCGTTTATATTAGGATCCAGCGCAGTAACAAGAGTCGAATGTGTGTAAAAATTTCCATCGAATGGTACTAAGGTAGGTTGGTACGTCTTTTCGGAAAGGCGACTTCGGGCCACAGAGTGAACCTACCTGGTGCATAGCGGTGGCCACCCACCTGGCTCCCACGCAGTTGGGCATGGAATGAGTATGAGACATTCGGTGGATGCTGTGTGGTGTTGAACACGAACAAGCGGACGCTGTATTCGACGCTACTATATATCTTCCGCAACGGTGAAGAGGGTTGATGATGGTTTTGTGTTTATAGCGATGGAAGTTCGATGTTTTGTGCTACGAACCGTTCGTCGGTCGTATATGCACGGAAAGAAGGACTAAAGAATGAATTATATGTACTCGTATAAGGTTGAGTTTAACATGAAAATCTTCAAACGGTTTCCAATTAACTTCAAACCCATACTACAGCAGAAAGTGGAACTAACCGGATGCGGAAGCTAATCGTGATGGACCATAAGCGGGACGAATACTTTCAAATGGAGTGAGAGTGAGCAAATGTGACTTCTCTTCTATGTATGAACATGGTTCAATAACGTTAATTTTTAGGGTGGTTCAAAATATCGATTTTGCTCCACCCCACTCAATCGATTCTAAATCAGGTTTATTTATATATATCGTCCAAAGATTTTACCATAACGATTTATCGATAACCTTGCTATCTGATAGTATTGGAAACTACAAATTTGCTGAAAGCCCCATTGCAATTGATCGTCAGGATTATAATTAGTTATTAATTAGTTAGGAAGGTGATATTCTTCTGGCATGTTCCATCAACTGCTCAGCAGACAACATTGGTGTTGGGGAAAACTGCCCAAAATGCACGATGTGAATATTCATAGCATTCCCGTTTTTAATTCAAAGATTTGACAGGCCCCAGGGCAAGTTTAGTAGTTAAACTATCATTTCGCCACAAAAAAAAATCCCAGAATTAAGAGTGGAATAGCTATGAAAAACCAAATCGGATGTTTTTCCTTGGTGCATTTGTCAAGGCGAAAAATTTGAAACAAAAATCCAGCTTACTATGCTATAGCAAGGTTTGCGCTAGAGAGGGTCTAGTACAAGAGAGGAGCGGATTCAAAACTGCCTTGGCAACCTATGCCTAGGTGGCTTCCAGCAACAATTCCAATGTTATCAAGATAGGCACTGCTCGATTGGCTCTGGCTTTGACAGTTCGTTTGACTCAAAACCAGTGAGTCCGCTCCTCTCTTATATTAGACCCTCTCTAGTTTGCACACGGTTTATCTGGTAGAATAAAAATTATTATTAAAAATCAGTATCGCTGATATCGAATATCGACGAACGGCTAGGACCGTGAGAATGAAAAGTACTCTTTTCACATAGTAATTCCCATACATACTTTATACGGCCAGTGCAGTATATCTCATATCCCATGATTTACGTTCAATATGGATTACGTCTCGTGTAAAAGTAATTATTTCTAAGTGTGTGGGTTTTCCAGTACAGCAAAAAATAAGGAATTTTACATGACATGTAAACCAAAACCATTTTAAAATAACATCGCTTTAAACTATGTTTAAATTGAATTTTAAATAAAAAATCATTCACATTTAAAGAGCATGATAAAACTCATAAAATTACACGTTTATTCGATTAATTTTCTCTTGCAGTGTATTATCCTCCAATGTAAAAACTTATCGAAGAACATCGGATTTTCAACAATAAAACCTATACATTTACATGCTCGTGTAAATTTAAATCAACAAACATTGAGAAAGCTAATATGGCGGACGGACCGATTATTCGATCAGTTTTTTCTTCGCTCGGTTTGTTTCGTTTTGTGCGCTCAGTTTTGGATTATGTGAAAGGATTGATCGTGCATACGCGCCTCCACAAATAGAAAATAGATGACAAACATGATTAAAGCGGTTTTATACAGAGAGCACTTTTAGTTGTGCAAAAAATCAAAAATTTGGATATGGAAAAATAGAAAAACATTCAAAAATGCGCTCGTGGTTCCTTTTTTCTCCTGACTAATTTTTTTGATGCAGCGGTGGAAGTGTAGGGTGTGTACTATGCCGTGAAGGCGGGTTATTCCACGTAGGTGATAAATCCGCGTACTTGACAATCATTTCGATTTTATTCAAATTCTTTCAAAAAGCCAAATGCGTGTAATTCTAAATGTCCTGTAGAATTACAAAGTGAGCCCATCTAAAGCCATCCATGTAAAATTCAAGTGACGTTTAATTTTACATGCATGTAAATTTCAAGTCGTGCAAATTTAAAAACCAATTTAATTTTACATGAATGCTCTTTTTATGTGCATGGAAATTCGTGTAAAATTACAAAATAATTTTAACTGTGTATCCATCCACCTATGCACATAAACTTTACATGCAAACTACAGAGACACAAGTAAATACGAACGAAACAGAAATTTACAATGCCGCAGCTTACTAAATTATGCCAATAGCATACGGGGTGAAGGAAAAAAAACCGTAAATTGATCGAGAACCAGCTGCAACAGCAACCGTTATCCTACTTATCCAATAAATGATTACTACGAGGCACGCGTAGGATCAATTATACCGCGGCACAAGCACAATCTCACACTTAATTAATCGTTTATTTATCACAGCACTGCGAAATTAACTATAACGTTCGCCATTACACATATAGAAGTCGATGTCTTACCTTTGAACCATCGAGCCATTTGAGAAGTCCATGCTCAATCCCCAGTTTGTGCAATTTGATTAGTAGCATGGATATGTCAATTCGATCAAACGCCTTACTGAAGTCTGTATGGAGAGCTTCTACGTGGTTTCCATTATCTATTGCTATCAGAAACAAGTTGACTAATACTAATTTTTAAAAGACGTCAATAGAAGTTTCGACATTTTCTTCATTTCTAAAAATCGTTTGTCGTTTATTCTAGTTACCTACTATGTCTAATGTTGTCATAATTTTCCGAATGACATTGTAAGATCTTTTCATATTCGCAGTCAGGGATGGATGCACCTCAGAGCAGAAAAAAAGAAAAGTAAAATTCGAACTTTACTCAGTTTTCAATACCATGCGCTCTTCTCCTCTTTGCTTTGACATGTTTCCTTGAAAGTTTAGTATTATTCTTTTTCATTTTTGTGTTATATTTTTTGAAGTTATCATGTTTTGAGTTTTCACTCAATACTCCTATGCGACTAGACTACCATACGTCATGACCATGTTATAGCGACTGTAGCATGATTATGATGGTTCCACCTCTTACCGCTACAATTATTTGAGCTAGATGATTTATCTTTAGGACAATTAATTATAACATATTTAACGTTATTAACAAAAAAAATCATCCAGTTACTTGTTCCGACTGTTGATATGTGTCATTAAAAGTTATGGACCGCGGTGTGCAATTACTAGGTTGTAAAAGGATTTGAAAAATTCCATAACTCTTTGCTATTGTTTTGATGCTGATCCCTAAGTTCCTTCTGTTTTCCAAAAGTGCATTTTATCAGAAGGATATCAAGTCTCACCCAATATTTCTAAATGCGTTTTTGGACAGCTTTAAGAAAATCCTTACATTTAAGAATTTGTTTATAAAGCTTCCCAAGCAACACCATTTGTTTCTCAGCGAGTAACAACAACCTTAGTGTGACTAATAGACGGTCTAAATTAGGGACAACACACCGCATATAAAACTTCATTGTACCTTAAAAAGCGCAGAAGGTGGAGTCTCTTTGCAACTTATATTTGTGGCATAAGGTGTTGCAAATAAGGTGCATGTAACATGATATTTGAATGACACAAGTTGTAAATGAGGTTTCAACTGACTTAACTGCAATGTTTCACTGAAATATTTAAAACTGTACTGTGATGTTTTCGAATACATGTAAATGACATTCAAGTTAATCACATAAATGTATTGGATATTTTTGTGAGGTGATGCGGAAAAAGCATACGGATGTTTTTATTCAGACTGCAAAATCAGAGATGACAATCGTAGAAAAAGTCATTGAATAAAAGTATGATATTAATTACTTTAAAATATTGATAACTAGTCTTTTTTTTTCAAACACATCTAGTTTTATGGTGAAATTAAACATTTTGCTTCGATTAAATGTATACGCTTTCAAAAACTTATAAATTGATGCCACAAATTTGCAGCTTGAAAATATGTCGAAATAAAAATTGATCTGTAAAATAAAATATTTATATTCAAACTATTAGAAAACATTACAGCTGTAATAAGTATTTCATTTTTTTATGTTAATAGGGTTTGAAACATGAATAAATTGAAAAATAAGCTTATTATGTTTATTTCTGGTGGATTACATATGGCTGCCAGTCTTACCAAAAGCATTCTAATTGTGTACATTGCGGGTCAACATGTTCAGTACAACCATATTTATTTGTATGTGCGGTTGTGTTTGCGAATGTGATTAATTTTTGGTTTAATTCTAACCGAATTAAATTAGCATGATGATGAGTTCTTAAAACTCAAAATCATGTTTAATAAAAGCAATAATCAATTATATGGTCAGTGGTCACTCTACATAATGTACCCAGGGACTTTTTCGGCTCTGTAAGGCAAGGCAGCGCTCTGTTGGGAGCCGATCACCGACAAGATATTTTGACAAGCTGGTAGATGCCACACCCCGTCACATCAGTGGGCAACTAAAACACATTTACCAGACCCCTAGCATAGTTAATTTAAAATAAATACTTTACAAGTAACAATCAATCAAGGTCTATTAAGTGATCAGCTTTTTTAAACCAAATAAGCGTTTTTTTTATGCAGTACCGATAGATCCTATTAATTTTATTTTTTTATTGAACGCAAAAATGCTTAAAAACTAATTTGAAGAAGCATTTAATGCATATATTTAAACTTAAACATATTTTTTAAATAAAATAAATGGTTTTAATTTTTATCAATTTTAAAAATCAAACAATCAAGTAAATAAGTACATAAAATAAAAACAAATTAAAATAGCCGCAAACCCCTACTGTCTGATACTAAAAAATGATAAAACTTTCATAATTTCGTCATTTTTTAACAGAATATTTCTATCTATCCATTGCAATAGAACCGCAAACGTCTCAAATTTTGTTGAGCATTGCAGTATTAAAAAAAAATATTTTGATTCTGAAAATATTATGAACTGAAATAGTGTAAATTTTTGATTTTGGGGGTTTTAAAATCAATCGAAAGTTTACCGGTTCCATTTTTTTCAGTGCGTTTTGATTTTTCTAATAGGAAACCATCCACAAATTATGTAAGGGTTTTTGAATGATCATTAAATCCCCCTCCCGTCCTTGTTAGACTCTGTTAAATTTGCAGTTCGCAACCCTTCCCCCGAAAGTTTTTCTAAGATTTTAAAATGTTCAGAAGATCGTTAGATATCGATTTGGGTAAATTTTTACATGCATTTGCGCATTTAATGTATTTGGAGGTGTTTTGGCATTTAATCACTTAAGATTAAATTAGGTTTTACACCTACTAAATTTTATGAATGAAAATGTCAACCCTCCTCTCCCCCCATTCCATTACTAAATTTGTAGATGATCCCAAATGTTGGAAAAAATATGAATAATCCAAGAAAATCATTTTTTCCAAAGATTTCATAGAAAATTAGCATGTAACAATACGCTTTCAATATCGTCGAAGAAAGTTGGACTCCCAACAAAAACCGAAAGGTTGATTTTTTGCGGCTTTGAGTCCATCTTTGTGCGATGATGTCTGAAAAAAAATGTAGCTACCCGCCAATATTCTTTAAAAAAAAATGAAAAAAACTTGAGCGGTTACAGATTCCAAAGACGGTCGTTGGAGATCAGTTGTGGGACTCGTATGACTCCCGGAAACAAGAAACAAAAATTCAACTCCAAATAAATATACCAGCTAGCTGCTGCGTATCTTCAATTTCTGGTCAGTACATAAATCCTTGCTTTTTTACCTCTTGGTCGATCATAATATTACTATCAAATAATTAGTAAATGGGATCGATATTTCAACGCTTAGAGTTTATACTTCAAACCCTAAGGATTTAAACTCCCAGTTTATTGGTCGAGAATTAACGCGATTTCACTACGTTGATTACGCAAAACCGTTAGACTTCTGTTCATAATCATCCAGTCATCATTCACTGATTTTTTTTTAAATAGCTTATAATTATAAAGCAAAGATTTCTATCGTAATTTTGACAAAATACAAATCAAAGCCTTCATCTGAACAACATTACACCATAAGAAAATAGAGTCACCCAAAACGGAGAACTTAATATAGTTCTTTAATGTCCTGCACCGATCACAAATCAAAACGCCCTCTCATAACCATTAACAAGTGTAAAATTCTGAATTGATTTAATTTTTTAATGTTTGGAATATTTGTTAACATTTTCCATTATAGCTACATAATTTTGGCCGGTAGTGTACGGTTCGTCCAGATATAATCCAGCTCACTGAACTGTTGCAAACATGTTAAATAGTACGTTACAATAACGTAGCTATTTTTCAAGACATCATGAAAAGTTTACAACAAGTATTTTTTACGTTGCAGATGAGTGGATATTAAAATTAATGATTCATATTGAACTGCAAAACAACACCGCAACGATTTGTCAACATAACTGCACCATTACGTATTATCGATGGTATCCATGTTCCAGTTATGCTGAAATTAAGTAGCAAATGCGTAGTTTGAACAATCATAGAATTTGTTGAGTATGTGCGTGCTTTAAACGTTACTTGTCAGTAGCAATGTGACATCGAGTGGTAGCGGCATCGGTGCAGCTCTTCCGCCAGCAGTCTTCAGGGTTCAGCATTATAAGTCACTAGTTCTGGCGATCCACCCGCTATTTGATGTTGTTTCCAGTTCGCCAGCAGTTCCGGCAAATACGAGCTCCGTCTCTAACGGATCCTTAACGGCCACATCTCCGTTCGGGCCAATATATTTGCTGCCCCCAGCTCATTCAACAATCAATCTATCGTCACCTCAGGCTTCTCACCGTTCTATTTAGCCCTTTGGAACACCCACTTGGTTGAGAGACTACGGCCGCGCCAGCCGCTGTTGTCATCATCTTTAGTCACCATCGTCCCCCGCCATCCGTAATCCTATCGTCCTCGTCGTGGTCTTCCATTTCTTATGCAGATGTTAGCACATGCATACGATACGATTTCTCCGCTTTTGCCAATGTTGTCCAAAAATATTTTACAACATCAAAGTGACAAGACATATTTGAGCCATGGTAGATACTAGATGGTCACAACAAACCTTTACAGTGACAACTTGATTCAGTTGGTTGCAAAACGAAGTTTGAAAACTTATAGATTCATACGCTTAATTGGAACAAGATTGCAAATAGGTTCTTCAACACATCTTGGTTCGTCAACTTTTTAGTAACATTTCGAAACAGTTGCTCAATAGGTACAAAAAACATATAGTTCACACTCTGTTGCACTAAAGTTTTAAGAAACATAATGTTTTATGGAACTCCCATTCAACAAACACAACACAAGTTAGATTTGTTGCTCAAGTGTTTCATACAATATCACGTAGCATATAACTTCATACCAATTTGAGTGTAACATGTTTGCTCCTCCCATTTGAGGCATTATTTGACAGGTTATCCAAGCAGTACATTGAAACAGTTGAGTTTCATTATTGTGACCTAAAGTAAATGAAGCAACAAAGTTGAAACTTTGTCGTATCAAGATGTATTCCCTGTACCATTTAAGGGATTTCTGGGCAACTTAAAAAGGAAAATAAAAGAATTCAGATGTTTTCTGTGTTGCTTGGGTTTCAATTATAAGTTTAACATGCGAACATGTGTGAAAACCACATCAAGCTTCGATTCTTCCGCAGCGATATATGCAAATCTAAAACAGAGAATCAAGTGTGTCTACTAGGGTGGGTAAACTTTTCAACTCCCTGCTCCCCAATTGTTCTTTAGATCAGTATTGAGGTCCCCAACAACTGTGCCGATTTTGAACGAAGACGTTTAAATAAGCTTGTAGGTATAGGTAGGTACAGTGTATCTCAAAATTGATCGTACAGCTGTATTTAAATTTTAGAAAAAACAACTCTTTTAGTTAAAAAGATACGTCTCTGAATTTTTGGCAATTATTGTCTCAGTATTAGGCATATTTGGTTGATTTTACAAAAAGTAAGAGCAATTTAAGGGAAACGCCTTTTTCTTTCGAATCGATTTGCGTTCTTCGGCAAAGTTGTTTTGCATAGTTTTCCCAATATTAATATCCTTTTTGAACAAAATTGAATAGTTCCTGGATTTTTTACCAGCGAATAAATAGTTTCGCAACGTTTCCCATACATTTTCCCATACAAATTTTAAAATTATCCCGCAGATCCAGATTGTAACCAACTTTGTGGAAATTAAACACAGAGCACTGCCCAACAAACAATTTTAGTTGCAGATTAGCTTACACAGCCAAAATTTGCCTTATGCAGCTGTTCACGCACATAAAAGCGATGGTAATCGCCGGTGTCTCACGCACTTAGTTTCAACACGTAGTGATATCGTCACTATACAGCACCTTTAATCGCGGTTAGAGATAACACTTTATTTTCATAATAATACACGTTTACTTGCCGTCGGCCGATTGCGGGGATGGTTTATTTACTACTAACTGTACTACCTACTCTACCTGATCATCTGTTCTGTGTGCATGTAGTAGGAACGATACACGACCACCGTTCGACCGTACGCTAAAGCCTTTCCTATTCATTCTACACAGCTGGTTGTATGGTGCACAATAGCGTACGGGAGAGAAACTTGAGAGTGAGTGATCGCGTATTAGGGTGGCTCTCGCAACATAAATGCAAGTTATAATTATACGTTTGGCGCGATCATAAGCCGGCCGCCTTGAAACGCTTGAAACCTGCTGGATTTCAATTCTACCTTCTAACTAATTCCTAATCTAAACTTATCTAAAGAATTCAAATTATTGTATTAGTTCACTTGTTTTCTTCTTCTTGCTGCTGATACTGATGACTGCTTTCTCGACGACGTGGGACGAACGCCTGCGTCGGGATGCCGTGTGCCATGGGATACCGTTTCATCACGGTCGGTGTAATTCTTCTTCGTGTCGCTTCTGTGATTCTTGCTACTGTTCTTGAGTACGTCGACTTGATCGGTACGGATTGCATGTTGGTGCGTTAGTAATGTGCCTTCGGGGTTCGATCGATTCCTTGGACATCAATCGACGGTAGGAGATCGTTCTGGTTGTCCTGCGGTTGTCATCGATGACGGTGTACACGGGCATCATTCGTCGCTAGAAAAAATAGGGTGCTTTTTGACTTGAATTTGTAAATTATAAATCAACTTGCCTGGAGCGGAGGCCCTCGTGGCCTCCGCGACCGCTCCCAGTGGCGATGACGATGCCCCAACGGAATTCAGTATGGTACTGATCGTTCTTAATGACTCACGAGGTTGAATCCTGACGGTAGCGGTGAGCTCTTACCGCTTCAAGGGCTGATCCTTTTGCTGTAGTGACAGTCGTAGAGTTGGCCAAACTCCATTCTGGACGCTGCAGGTTACTGGACCTCGGGATGCTGTCAGGATTGACCTCGACGAAATGGAAGTGGTTATTTTCATGCAAGTAAGCAGATGGACCCAGAGACAAACTGGCTACTCCATTGATTGCTTGACTAGGGACTTCACAGAACTTCTTGACTGGACGATCACACATCTACCTTAACCAACACATGCTTGTACTTCGGAAATAGAACTCAAGTGAACAAGGGCTTGGACTCAAATTCGAATGTTGGCTCCGTACGGTTGAACGTCCCGGGGGCCCGGGACCGGGGTAGAACAGCGGCTATGAGGTATGAAACTTCTATTAACTTTTTGAAATACTGATATAATACAAAACTTAACTGGTTCGCGGCGGCCGCACGGACCTCCGCGGGTGCTTTAGCACCACCGATTGAGAAGCACTAGTGCTCGTCGTTGGTAGATGTTGCGTTATCCCGAACTGGAAGCACGCAAATCTTCGAGATGGCTCTTCGGAAGACCCCATTGCTTGTGCGCACTGCTACTACCCGGATGTTGACGTCAGAGCCTCGGAATACTTCGGTGACTCGACCAAGATTCCACTTCAGCGGCGGTAACCGCTCATCCATCAGCAAGACCATAGTTCCTACTGTGATATTGTCACGTTGCCTTGTCCATTTCGTGCGATTATGCAGGTCCGAGAGATACAGAGTAGTCCATTTTTTCCACAGCATCTGGACGTAGTTCTGCGATCTTTGCCAGACTGAGAGCCGATTAGCAGAAAGATGCTCTAGGTTCGGCTCAGCGATTGCTGTCAGTGGTCGTTGAACTAGAAAATGATTTGGTGTGAGCGCTTCGAAGTCTCCAGGATCGTTGCTAACTGGAGTGAGGGGTCTGGAGTTCAAAACCGCTTCGATCTGTACGAGTACCGTCTGCATCTCGTTGTAGAGCAGAGTTCTTGTTCCGATGGTTTTCTTGAAGGCGTTCTTGAAGCATTTTACAGCAGCTTCCCATAAACTTCCGAAGTTTGGTGATCTTGCCGGGATGAACTTGAACTCAATTCTCTCTGATGCGGCGTTACTGGCTACTGCGTTCTGGAACTGCTGACGTTCGAACAGCTTCAGCAATTCCCGTAGTTCTCGATTAGCTCCTACAAAGTTCTTGGCGTTGTCGCACATTATCAACGCTGGACGTCCACGACGAGCGGTGAAGCGTTTCAGTGCTGCTAGAAATGCTTCCGTGGTGAGATCAGCGACAAGTTCAATGTGTGCTGCCTTGGTGACGAGGCACACGAATACAGAAATATAGCACTTCACGGGAGGACTACGACGTTGTGGATAGGTGACCAGGAACGGGCCGCAGTAATCCACACCCACCTTCATGAATGGTGGTGCTGGAGTTACTCTTTCCGGTGGAAGCTCGGCCATCAACTGTTGTTGACATCGGGGATTGTTTCGAAAGCAGGTGATGCATTCGTGCAGGATTCGTCGGGCAATGTTGCGGATGTTTGTGATCCAAAACCTTTATCGTGTGCTTGCGATCAGAACTTGTTGCCCGGAGTGAAGCATCTTCAAGTGGTAATGCCGAATTACCAGTGTAGCGAGAGGATGGCGATGGTCGAGTATCATCGGATGCTTCCGACTCTCCGAAACCGGCGCATTCTGCAGCCGTCCGCCAACGCGAACGATGCCCTCATGGATCTGAGGATTCAACGATGATATCCTGGACGAATCTTGAACCTGCACCTCCCGGAATAAACTTGCTATCTCCTGCGGGAAGCATTCCTTTTGCGACAGTCGAACCAAGTCCTTGAGTGCATCTTCATACTCCTGCGTTCCGATGTACCCGAATTTCCTGGAAGTTTGGTTAGCTCTCTGGGTATTGTGGCGAAATCGGCGAATCCAGACTACCAGACGAACTAGGCTGAAGAGCGACGAGTGGAGCGAGAAGATTTCGCTCGGTGGAGAAGCTTGTAGCGGCATGGCAACGGTGCTACGTTCTTCAAGAACTGCTGGATCAAGCTGATCAATGGCTACTTCAGCATTCTCGGGCCAGTAACTTCTACTTTGGTGTAACCAGATGGGACCTCTGAACCAACTGTTCTGGTATTCAAGCAGTGTGGCTGATATACCTCTTGAGAGAACGTTGGCTGGGTTCTGTATTCCTGCTACGTGGTTCCACACTCCTCCTTCTGTAAGATGTTGGATCTCGGACACCCTATTTGCAACAAAAGTCTGCCATCGCGATGGAGTGGAAGCAATCCAAAATTTGACAATGTTGGAGTCCGTCCAGAAATACGAGGGAACTGCCAGTTGAGTGCTACGACGCACCTTTTCATATAGATGACTGAGTAACAGAGCGGACGAGAGTTCTAGACGGGGCGTAGACTGCTTGCGTTTCTTCTTTTTCAAACCCTCCAGCGGCGCTACTCTTGACTTCGATATCATTAGCTGGACTCGAACCGATCCATCAGCGTACGTGCATCGAAGATACAAGCAAGCACTGTAAGCGCTATCAGAGGCGTCGCAGAACCCATGCCATTCAATAGATGTACATTTCTTGCTATACCCAACCCATCTGGGAATGGTAATGGATTCTAGGGCACTGAGATTCCTGCGATACTCCAGCCAAAAGGTTTGCAAGTTTTCAGCGAGCCTCTCGTCCCAACTCACTTGCAGTTTCCATAACGTTTGGATGAAGATTTTAGCTTCAACAACGACAGGTCCTATCAGACCCAAAGGATCGAATAATTTGGACGCATCAGAGACGACGGTTCTTTTCGTAACGGTTGGGGTGGGATTCCATTTGGGAACGGTGAAGCAGAAGTTATCGGTTGTCGGACTCCAGAAAAGACCCAAAGTTTTGACGGTAGCGGACGATGCAGGCGAATCCATGTCAAATACCGCCCGTTCATCTCGTAGATGTGATGGAAGCTTGCTTAGAACTTCTTCGCTATTCGAATTCCACTTGCGCAAAGTGAATCCAGCTAAATTGGTCAGATTGACCATTTCCTTGACTAACCTTCTTCCTTCCTCAGGATCATCTACCCCAGTGATCATATCGTCAACGTAGAAATCTTTCCGCAGGATGTTCACAGCGATTGGGTGTGTTGATTCTCCATCTTCTGCTAACTGTACCAAGCAACGAGTCGCTAGAAAAGGAGCCGATGCTGTACCGTACGTAACGGTCGTCAGTTGGAAAATCTCGATTGGATCATCCGGGGATTTCCTCCACAGAATCAGGTGCAACTTCTGATCGAGCAGGAACATCTTAATCATCCGGTACATTTTGCGATGTAAACGGAACCGTGTGTGAATAGAGATAAGATCATCCTGGACTACAGGGCCAACCATCAACCCATCGTTGAGTGAGAATCCCGATGTAGTTTTGCACGAAGCATCGAATACAACGCGCAGTTTCGTTGTTGTGCTATCCGGTTTCAACACGGCATGGTGCGGCAGGAAATAGCACGCTGACTCGGACAGATCTTCTTCTCGTACCTTCTTCATGTGGCCCATCGACAAATACTCCTCCATGAACTCGCAATACAGCTCCTTCAACTGCGGATTGGTAACGAATCGCTTCTCCAAGCTTGCAAATCGTTTCTCAGCGCTACGCCTTGAATCTCCCAAGCGTTCAATGATGTGCTCCTTCTTGGGCAGCGACACCACAAAACGTCCATCGTCGTCACGAACAGTGGTCTGCTTGAAGATCTCCTCACATGTAGACTCTTCCACGGAATATGTGCTCTTGACGTGACAACTCTCGAGCTCCCAAAAACGAGTCAGCTGTTCTTGAAGTTCAGTTATTGAACACAGCGTTGTAGACGTTTTGGGAACGGAAGACCTGAAATCGAATACACGCCCGGACACGATCCATCCAAAAACGGAGTTTTGGAAGGTAGGGTCATCCTCGTTTAGCCTGAACCTTCCTTCGCATAACAGATTCATGTAGTGTTCTGCGCCGATTATCATGTCGATGTCCAATGTCTGGTAGAAGTTGGGGTCTGCCAACACCATATCCTCGGGTAGATTCCACTGGCTAATTTCGACCTCTTCACTCGGGAGTGGAATAGTCAGCTTCGGAAGGACGTTGAACTGCATCACTTCTTCGTAGTCTGAGATGCTGGCGAAGCGAGGGCTGATCACGCCGCAGACAGCGTTTTTCGATACAATTCCTGAACCCCCAATACCTTTCACTGACAAGTAGTCCGGAAATTGCTTGAGTTTCATCCGTCGACAGAAGTCGGATGTCACGAAGCAATACTGGGAGCATGAATCAAGCAACGCTCTGGCTAGCATTGTGCTTCCCTGGCTATCGCACACACGTACCATAGCGGTTGACAGAAGAACTTGGCGTGTATGTGATCTTGTTTGTGTTGGGA
Organism: Ochlerotatus camptorhynchus; assembly: GCF_037179485.1. Classification (NCBI taxonomy): domain Eukaryota; kingdom Metazoa; phylum Arthropoda; class Insecta; order Diptera; family Culicidae; genus Ochlerotatus; species Ochlerotatus camptorhynchus. The sequence continues at coordinate 2,641,383 of NW_027040771.1, forward strand.
GTGCTACAGTATTTTGTAATGTGTTGGATCGGTCTGTGGCAGGCTGTGGGTTAATGCAATGCGATTGTGTATTGACGATTGGTAGTGAAGTGGATGGTTCGTGTTGGCTTGTGGTTGGTGCTGTTTGCTGTGTTGGTGATCCCGATTGTGCTTGCTGTGTATGTTTTTGATATTCACTTGAGGGTCGTTTTGTCGTCTGTGGAACGGAGGATTTTTGGTAAGCACTGTCCGAATCCGTATGAAGCAGGGAATGGTGTTTCCTTCCACACTGACGGCAAAATCCTTTGCTGCAGTTCCTTGCCAAGTGCCCTGATGACAAGCAGTTGATGCACAATCCGTTCTTCCTCACTGCGTCATAACGTTCCGAGATCCTCATCTTCTGGAACCGTTTGCACACGAATGCAGAGTGGAATGATTCGGAGCAAAAGCAACACCTATTAGTGGAGGAGGTCGACGAATGACTCACACCAATCTTCGGTTTCCTGAATTCAACAGGGGTGGGCTTGCACGACCCAACGGATTGAAGTACGGTGCAGTGGTTCTTCAGGAAGTTCACTAGGTTTCTGTAGGTCGGTACTTCCTTCGAGTTATGTGACGTCTCCCAGAGTTGAAGAGTCACAGGGTCGAGCTTCGAACACACCATGTGCACCAGAATGGTACTCCAACCTTCGGTTCTCTCCTCCATTTTCTGCAGCATTTGGAGATTCTTTTCGAAGTCACTGACGATCTGGCTGAGTGATTCGAAACTCTCCTTCCTCATTGGCTCAATTGCGAAAATGGCATCCAAGTACGCTTTCACGATCAGCTTCTTATTGTGGTAACGATCTTCCAGTGCATTCCAGGCCACCTCGTAGTTTGCAGCAGTAAGCTCAACGGCATTTATTTCTAAAAGCGCGTCTCCAGACAATGATGAACGAAGGTACGTGTATTTGTCCATGTCAGTGAGATCACGGTTCTGGTGAATCAAGCTCTGGAATGCATCACGATATGAAACCCAATCGCGCAACTTGCCGCAGAATGTCGGCAGTTTAATTTCCGAAAGAATGGGTCCAGAAACCGGTATTGATGGTGCAGGGATTTGCTGATAACATTTTCTGCCGCCATTTCACTAACGCAGCCTTGGTCTTGCAGTAGCTATTCTCGACGTGCTTCGTAATAGCTTCGCTTTCATCTTCCCTCTTCTTCGACGCACTTTCAAGCCGCAACTGACGATCCTTCGACGCTTCCTTGGAATCTGCTACTTCTTCCTCGTCGACTTCATCGATTATCACGTCTATCTTCTCAAGCACTTCAAAATATTCAATGAATGCACTCTCTAACAGCTGCAAACGAACTTCAACCTCATCTTTATCACGCTCTTCGTTGTAAACTTGCACGAAACTGGCTACAGAGTTTATACTGTTCAGTATGCGCTTCTGTCTCTTCAGCAAACTTCTTAAATCACTCGCCATGATTCGGGTATCACTACTGAAATCACTGAGTCACTAGTAAGTACACACTGCACAGGTAAGTTCGTTTGCACTGTCTTCTTTCACCACACTTTCCTCTATCGCACTGATCTACACTGCTGACTGCGAATCGACTCGACATTCCACGCGGATTTTTCACTAATGTAGATCCGGTCAGTATGGTGTCCATTCAAAAAGCTCTTTCACCAAATACATTGTGCAACTAACTGGAATGTCTTTCTTATTGTTGAATAATTTACTTTTGAACATGACTTTGGTTTCAGTGTTTCTGTATATGTGTATTGGGTTATTTTGATTATATATAATTCAATTCATGCCACCGAGATGTAATGGCCTGTGGAGACTTAGCCGATTGTGAAAACTGTACTAGTCAATTGTTATGGCTCCTAACAACAATGTTAATCATTACTCGCAAACCACTCATATTGTACATTAGCCTCATCTTGGTTCCAACCATTGTAACCCCAAAATGCAAAATTCCAAAATTCCATCAACCTTACACACAGCCCGGAGGCATCAAGTTGCTGCAAAATGTCTGTGAAGTAGTACATACCAAGTTATGTGTGCATGTGATGTATTTGCCGTTCCCGGGGAAAGAACTTGCTTAATTATTCATCAAGCTCTTTACCTCTTTCAATTTCCTCCGCATCCTCCTCCTTCTTCAGAGGATGTCCCTTCTCCATTCACACGCAATGTCCCCATATCCCGGTGAATGTTCCGACTTTCTCCTGCACAATACCCCAGAAGGCAACGGAGCAAAGTTCCAGAAACTTGGCCATGTGTGTTCTTCGCAAGTTCGAGACGAAGAGATTCATGTTCCCCGTTCTGTAGTTAGTGGTGCCATCAGAGCGCTCGGAACCACATACATCCTTACACACACATGCATGTACGCCGCCATCAGGCAGGGCACAACCAACCAACAGTCTCCACAAAGAGCATGGTTTCGAAATTTCGATCTCGCACATGAATGCATATTCCACTTTTCCCAGACCAAAGCGACTTACCACCTCATAAGATGTATCCAGGCGACGACGATGACGACGACGTCGTTGTTGCTGCTGCTGTTGCCGTTGCCGTGGTTTCTGGAGGCGCACTACGGATGGATGGTTGGATGGATGGATGGATGCATAGATGGATGGGTAAAAGTTCCTTTTGTTGAAAGTTGCGAAATATACAGTGCAAAATTTATGCAAATGAAAGACTCTTCCCCTGTACCTCATCGCATGCGGCGTTTGTGTGCTTTATAGAGCGAGCGGGTTGGAGCTTTTAGTGTGGTACATTTATTGTGGTGAAGCTTTAGGTGTGCAAGGAATGTAGCATTGTGGGTTCTGTGGAGACGACGGAGCGGGGGTTCACATTCGTCCCAGAAAATGTTCTGCTAGTGCTGGTTGTATACTGATGTGGTACGTCTTGGTAGAGTTTTGCAAAGAAGCGATGCCTGCACGAGAAACCACTGCTCTGCAGCTGTGCCGCTTGTATCTTGAGACATTCAACATTAGGGTAAGATCATTAGGTGTTGCAGAGCTAAAAGTCAAAGAGATGCTCAGCAAAGAAATCAAGAATTTTCATATAAGCCTATTTCGAACATTTTCACAATTAATTTACATAAATTCGATTCTGCCACGCTACAGATTATTTTCTCAGACTAATTCTCATTCTGGTAATATAAATAAGAAAACAGCGACTGAAGACCGGCTTTTTCGGTGGACGTAAAGTTTTGCAGCATGTGATCCGCCGTCTTCTAGGACTGCTCACCCCGATCCTGCCTCTTGGCAACGGCTTTACTTTCCCACACATGCGGGATGTTGACGAGTGTGACGATAGTTTCGGCGTCTTTTTCTTCTCATTTGACGGCACAAAATGAGTAAATATAGTTAGTCATCATTTGGGAATCTTGCAGAGTGAACCGGTTACACAGCCTCCGCTAAATCTGGGACCCTGCTGGGGAGGTATTCACTTCCAAGAGTTTGGGAGAGCCACTCCGAATAGGGGTAGGCAAGCTTCTAATGTATGAATAATGCAAATGCGTTCACAGCATATTTTATTTAATTTAGGAGTTGCTTTATCGCTTTGGGTGAGTATGAAGCAAAGAACCGCATCATTCCGAACTACATACACCGCATCGCATCGCATCGTGCCAATGAGAGTGATCTGTGCACTGTTGATGAAGGTTCTAATCATAAGGGCGGGGAGGGTGCTCTGTGTGGTATTGGGCGCCTAGTGCAGAATGTGGTAATGTTTGAAACGAAAGTTGAAATTGCTTCGAAAAGTTACGCCACTGTACTGCACAGCACGATATGTGGTTGCAAAGTTGTTCATTGATAATTGATGAAGATTTTTAATGGGTTCAAAATTACCTGTCAGAATTAGTCACATGAGTTTCGAGTGACTATCATTTGCAGACATTCGCACTGTGAGTGTGTAATGCCTAGAAGGATGAAAAATTTGATCCACCTACCGGGCGGGGATAAGTGGCTTTCTTCGTCATCCTCCTCGAATTTAAAGCTTATTGCTTATCGTATATTATTAATTGAGTTATTAATTGAGAGCTTTTGATGCCTGTACCATTTTGCAGTACTTGTCACAACAATCATACTCTATGCCCAGGGATGTCGAGAAATTTTCCTAGACCAGACCGGGAATTGAACCCAGCCACCTTCTTGCTTTGTAAGTGCGTCTTTACCGACTGAGCTAAGAGAGGCCCCTACTGACAAGTTGCCTACTGATTATGAGAGCTTTATGACAATCATAAAGGAGTAGGGTTTTGATCTAATTTCCGTCCTACTAAGCACAACCGGGGTTTACCTCTCTTTTCTAAACGAGTTTAATATTTCTGTAAAGGATGACTTCTAAATTTATTCGCCTTTCCATCCAAATCCAACGGTAATAAGAGTCACAAATTTTTGAGATATTTTTTAAAATCTAATACTGCTTCTTGATTCTAAATTCGTCCTACGAGTTTCAATTCCGTCTTAACGCATTGAAACGCCATAAGATTTCCATCGTTCTACGGATACACGTAGAAAAAGGGGATTCGCTAGGAGTGCTTCTTTTGTTTTGAGAACAATGAGCGTATATATTCATACAATGCGCTATAATAGGATTTATGTTGTAGCTAATGAACTAACGCATCGAAACAAACCTATTGTTGATTGGTGCACGGTGAAATCATTAATATTATTGATCTTTTCTGATCGAAGTAGCGCTCTACTGCTGTAATTTTTTTCTCCGTTTGTTGTTTACGTTTTTTATCAATTATCAAAGACGTGAGACAAAATTAAAATAGCGACTTAATATTTCATTTTGAGAATATGGTTTTGGAAAAGGGTTTTTTATTAAAAAAAAATTGAGCGGTTTCAAATTTATGATGAATGTTTATAATCTTCTTCCATAATTGAAAGATCGTCGGTTGCAGTGGCTTACTTATTGAGCAGAACAACGCGGTCCCAGGTCCTGTGCAAAGTATCATTATAGCGTCTAATGGTTTTAAAATTCCTGGTTGCGTGAAATATATTTGTAAAAATATCTTTTTGAGATTTTAGTATTCACGTTTTGTTTGTAGTTTATATTTTATTTCTTTCATGTAATCATCGTATATAATAGTTATTCAAAAATAGATAGTTCATCCATATATTCGTACTTTGACGCGAAGCGCTGTGGATTATGAGATGCTCGATTACCCTGGAGGGATCGATTTTGCTTACTGAGCAGAAAATCATGGATTTAACCCCAAGCTCTTCCACAGCACAATAAATCGCCACCATCATTTGTATATTTGATATTGAACATTAACCTCGGAAACTATTTGCATATCAAGCGAAAACGTAGCCCTGTATTGTCGCGAAGCGTTATGGTTCTGAGATGCTCGATGACCCTGGAGGGATCGTTTTTGCTTACTGAGTAGAAAATCATGGGTTTAATCCCAAGCTCTCCGTCATGACTCTTAAAATTCATTATCACTAAACAAAATTAATATGTTCTTTCGATAGCCGGCTATCGAGAGATTAAATAAACAACAAATAAACAATACATATTTTGGTTGCATCGCCAACTTGAGGTGAATCCTAACCGAATACCCTACCCAACCCTCCAACTCCGTAGCACTTATGAGGGTGTCGCTAAGTCGGTGGCCTCTCGTTAAGTAAGTACTACATCAACATTTCCTTCCCTATCCCTAGTTATGGTAAAGATGGGCGTGGCCGGGAATAGCGACAGTCATGCTTCTGTTACTCTTGTTTAGATTGGAACCAATGTTTACTCCCCAGCATTATTCCTGAAAGTAGTCTAACTGAGAATTTCAGAAGAGACGTGACTGTCATTAGTATCCAATCTACGAAGTATATCATAACAACGCTAACGCTAACGCTAATGTTTATAATCTTCTTCCATAAAATTCTGTGAAAAGCAGTTTATAGTATGTAGTTGAAATATGATAGCGAGAAATTGTTACCTGCAAAAAGAATGGAAGGTGAACATTAATAAAACCTCTTTTCTTTTTTCATTATGCTAGATTTGAATGCAATGTAAAAATTAAAATTTAATGGTATTTTTGATTTATGCTGAGGATGCACAAGCAGCGATATTCTTAAAAACTGATTACACTCAGGTTCGAAAAGGTTTGGAACTGCAATTTAAACAGATAGTTTTTAGATTTCATTTGAGCATGAGCATGAGCATGATTGACCGCCCACGGTTGCGCTAATCTCTTATTGCCATATCAGCTGTAATTACACAGAGAACCAATAGACGATGATTGGGACTAGAATGGGTAGGAATGTGTTGACATGACACTCGCTTTAATGGAAGCCGAGAACACATCTGCACTTCCAAGAGGAATCACTGGGATATTGGGTAATGGGGTTGTGATTCAAGTTTTTCTTGAAAACATAGTATCTCAAAACATAGGACCTCAGTAACGACATCTCTCGGGCTTCTCGCGGAAAACAAGCTTATATTGTTAAAAAATATTGCATAAAAGTTCTATAAAATGTTTACAAACGTCAAAGTGATCCGATGCCAGCACTGCGGCGAGTAGTTCGCTGAACTGATAATATTCAAATCAGCCGTTAAATGCATGAACGGAGATACACAATAAAGAGTAACCTCTGTTTGTCTGCGCTACGACTGTTGCGATGATTTTACTAACGTAAAAATATTGCACATCTTTTAAGCTATCTCGACTGAACTCTATTGCGTTTTAAAACGACTGTTATCTTCTTCATATTTCACCGGGCCGCCCTGATTATGCGTCAAACTACCGCATCAAAACCACCAAACCACATAATCAAACACGATCCGCCGTGACTATCGTCAATCTTCTACCACCGCCCCTCATGATCGTGTTAGGGACACCCCTAACAACACATCAAAAACTAATCGTTCAAGTGCCATGTTCGATCGCGACATTTATTTTCTTAACGAATCATACTTCATCATGAAAAAAAAAATTAATAATGAATTATTCGTATGCACCTAACCGTTAAAACCGAGGAACATGCCTCACGCGATCGACGCCATCCTTCTGGCAAACGGGAAACGCTCCCGCAAACAATGCATCCGATCCCCAATCCGGTGCAACCAGCAACCCGCCCACGCATGCCAACACCACCATCAGATAGGGGAAATTTTCATCTACCTGACAGTGGCGCCAGCACGCGCGGGTGAGCCAACATGGCTGCAGCCACACCAAACCGACCATCAAACGCGCTGCCCACAACAGCAAGACACGTCCCCTCGAAAATGCAATCGAGAAATGTATACGAACAATCTGCAACTGGAACGTACTCACCAAATCAATATATCCGAGAGCGCATTCCCGATGCTTATTTTTCTATTGTCATTTTAAAAAAATTCCTCCTCCAGCAATTCCACCCACACAATAACTAAATATCACTTTTATTTTTCAAGTCACTCTGTGCACAAAAGCAGTGCACATCGCAAAAACCTACCAATAGATCAGAACGGTCGAGTCACACCGACAACAAAAGGAAGCGTGAGCACACCAGGCACCTAAGCAACAAGGGGAAAACATCAGCACAAATCATTCTCAATCAAATAATAGCGCCCGGGACGGGACATAAAACTATTTAAATTCGAGCCGGTGCTACATGCCAGCATTTCGCAACCTGTGGCATTCCAGGAGCTGAGCTCAGACCACTACCCTGTGGTGGCCAAAGTTGGATCCTCGGTAAACCGATTCGAAGCTTCCCGGCGCAACTACCATCGAGTCAACTGGGCACAATATCACAACCATCGACTACGATGTCCAACCGGGGACGTCCGAAGATGTTGACCGGTGTCTACAAACCATCGAGGAGGCGATTTCCCGGGCCAGGGAACAACACGTGCCAGTATCCAGACAGGTGAGTAACACTCTGTACCTTGACAGCCCTACCAAAGATCTCATTAGACTCCGTAACACCATTCGTAGGCAGTACCAGCGTACTGGCCTGCCTAACTTGAAGACCAATTGTAGTCGATTAACAACGATCATTCAGGCCAGGATGGTGGATCTCAGAAATAACGATTTTGCTAGTAAGATCCACTCTCTCCCAGATTGTGCTTAGCCCTTCTGGAAACTTACAAAAATTCTTAAAAATAAGACTAGGCCCATTCCACCCACTGGATCGTCCCGGCGACCCAGTGGTTCATCTGATAACTCCTGAAGAGAAGGCTGCCGCGATAGGTCAACACTTCGTCAGCTCCCATAGTCTCGCACAAAACATCGTCAGCCCTCATGAATCTAAGGTTGCTGAAAATGCAACCAATCCTCTTCAGATTCCTAACATTTTTCCAGAGGAATCCGACATTACGGCTGACGAACTGTTGGCCTATATCAAATCATCTAAAAACATGAAGACCCCAGGTTTCGACAACATCCTGAATCTGGAACTCAAACACTTGAGCTCCAGATTCTACAACCATCTGGCTCGGATTTTTAATCAGTGCCTCAGACATGGCTACTTCCCCTAGTGTTGGAAGTCAGCTAAAGTCATACCCATCCAGAAACCTGGGAAGGATCCGTCCTCTCCTTCAAGTTATCGACCAATCAGCCTTCTCTCAGTGTTATCAAAACTGTTCGAAAGAGCAGTATACCACCGGCTCCTAACATCTGCCGATGAAAACAACTTGTTACTCGAGGAACAGTTTGGTTTTCGGAAAGGTCGTTCGACCGTCCACCAGCTGACTCGAGTAACAAACATTCTCAGACGGAACAGGTCTGTTTCGAAAACATCTGCCATGGCGTTGTTGGACGTTGAAAAAGCGTTCGACAATGTCTGGCATGATGGCCTGGTGTTCAAATTGCAGCAGTACGATCTTCCAATCTTCCTAGTGAAGATAATAAACAACTATCTATCAGACAGGACGTTCCGAGTCTCTCTGAATGGCATCACATCTGTTCACCTCCGATATGCCGGCTCTCCCTGATGGTGGATCGTTGTCTCTGGATGTGCAGATGACACATCCATCCATTCTCTACAAGGGTAGAGAATGGATGGATGTGTCATCATGCTTTTGCAGAAGACCGTTAGTCTCCACAATAATGCCTTGCAAAGTTATAGCATATTTTAATTTTATTTTGCTTTTTTTTTTGGTTTATATGGGAGAATGTGGCAATGGGAACACAACATCATCTAGCCTTCTTGAAGCCCAAGTACCAAAAAGATATACAGATTCAACTTCACCCTTCCCTCTTCCTATTTGAGTATTTCAAATCAAAGACACTGCTTCTTGACGCCAAACTCAGCCTACAGATTCTAAACTCGGCCTAACTTAGAGATGAACTAGCCTAAGGCTAAAAATCTCTTTAATAAAGAATTAAAAAAAAAAAAAAAAAACTCGGCCTAACGCATTGAAACGCCAATGAATTCACTTCGGCCTATCGAATGAAGATATAAATTGTTTCGGTCGGAGCGCTTCTTTTGTTTTTGGGAATAATGGGTGCAAACCTTCTTACCACGCGTTCTCATTGTCTTCGTTCGGTAGCTTAATAACTAAAGTATCGTACCAAACGCATAATTGACTTGTTTACTCTGAAATCATGGATTTTTTTTAAGTTTTCTGCTTGATAGGCCCAAAATGGGCGATTAGGCCGAAGAAGTTCTCTGCCCTACTCAAATTTGGGAAGAGAGTGACAAACACAACTTTAAAGTACATGACCTTATGAAGTAATGGAAAAATAAAGATAAAATTTGCTATAACTTTACAAGGAATAATTATAATGATTCATGATCTTCTGCAAAAACGTTTTTTTGCCGTTTTGGACCACAGTGCTGCCCGACAAAAAATAAAATAAAGCACGCAGCGGAACGGATGTGGCAAATGTGGTCCTGGGCACAAGATATGACTTATGAACTTATGTTTCGAATTCTCATGCGATGTGAGGTTTTGCATGATGGGTCTTAATCGTATGATGGGTTTTGACTCAAGTCAGATTTTGACCACTTACCCTAGGGAACACAAAAAATATTCGGATATGGTCAACATGGTCATGGACACTCATATTGACTGCCAATGATCTAAGGGTTGTAATTTATTGTGTCACATTAAGGGTTTTGACTCAAATCAGAAACTGACCACTTTCCCGGGGGAGCCTGGAACCAAGGGCCTGGCATGTCGTATCAGCATTCAAAGTATAACACTGTTGGGCTGGGCCCATAGTATGAGCCCTCACTTATGTTGACTACTACCAGTTGTTGGTTGTAGAGATAGGGATGTCAGTCTCGTGCCCGGAACATGTTTGGAAAGGATGCTCGTTTTGAAAAAAATAGGATTTGCAATCTGATAGCCACCCCCTAGTTCGATTCATAAACCAAAATATTAGCCTGTGCAAAAATGATGAAAATTCAGAGTCGCGCAAATGGTTTAAGTTTGTATGAAGATTAATGCGAATTACCATGGGAAAATTCTTAATTCAAGGAGTCGGACGTCAAAATTAAATATGTGGTTACTTTGGTGGTCATTGTTGATTTGAAATAGGTGTCAGGCACATATTCAACTGTTAATTCAAATTATTTCATCAATTTTCAAAGATGTGACCAAAGATGATTATTGTTAATGTTTAAGAAGAAAGTGACCTAGTCAGTAAATAATAATTACAAAATTGTGTTTCTCTGAGTCAATACTTTAGATTCCAAAAAGCTCTTGTCGATATTTTCCTTTTATTTTTTCGCACAAAACGACGAGAGCTTTTTTCTAAACTGAAGTGATGGCTCAGAGAAAACCATTTTTAAACATTTTATTTACACTTTCACCTTAAGAGCCCAATGATAAAATGTTTCAAAACATTCACGTTTTTTCACACAAAATAACTTGAAATATTCTACCGTGTATATTGACTTCTTGCCGCAAGATTTCATCAATACAACGTTGCTAGTGCAGTCGTGTAAAATCGATTTGTTTATTATTTTCAACCACGAAATCAGCTGTCAAAGTGTTCGACCTGACAGCGGTTTGTTTTTTATTTTCAACCAGTTAAATGCTTGTATTAGTGAAACTGCTCACTAATACTAATGGAATTCACCATTTTGCACGATTCAAAATGGCCGAATTTAAGCTCAAAGGTGAATGATTGACCACATATAACAATAATCGAAAGTTTCATGCAAATGGAAGAAGGTCAAGTCAGATAGATTCGTCATTCGATCGTTTACATTAATCTGCTTCAAAAGAGCGGGGCAAGAGTTTATAGTTCCGTTAGAGTACGGCAGAGTGAAAATTGTATATAGAGAGTAGAAAGCGAGCAAGGACAACTTTAGGAAGGTACAAATCGGTTTGATCATCTCTCTTTACCAAACTCCCCCGTTGTAGAGGGATGGTGAGGGGTATTCCCCCCACCACCACTGGTAAAACGGAGATGATCGCCGACTCGCTCATGTACCGACGATATGTTTGAAACAGTTCTATCGAAGGAAGGCATCCAGTCGTAGGCTTGGAAATATCAGCTAGACTTCACGCAGAAGTAATACAAAACATATAGTCAAATTCACTACATTATTTGCTTTTCCTTGACATTTGATACGTATTTCGTCAGCAATGTGCAGACTTCATCAGTGTATTGCACTATTTTTTTCCTTGATTTGTTTTCCGTCGGTCTTCTTCTCCGTAGTGAGTACCAATGCTACCAACGCCAAGGAGGCAGCTCGTATAGCTGGAGCCGAACTATCGACCCATCAGGACCTGGGACCAACGGCTTTACTTTCCTTCCGAAGGAAGGCATGATGAGAGATTTTATACCTCGGCGCCGCCGCCAGGAAGCCAATATAAAAATAAGATGACCGCTTTTAATTTATGCAACATGCAAAAAGATTTTGGCATTGCTGCCGAGTGGAATTTTTTCGCAACTTGTCATGGAAAGGGCCCTTGTGATGCTTTGGGAGGAGTATTAAAACGAAACGCTGCGAAAGCGAGTTTGCAAGGCCACCATATAACAACGGCCCAAGAACTTTACTCATGGGCTATTTCTAAGCCAGATTCAAAAATACACTATCAGTATTTTTCGGAATCCAATTACAATAAAATGGAAAGAAAATTGAAAAACCGTTATATACATGTGAACCAAATTTCGGGGACACAGTCATTCCATAGTTTTAAGCCTCAAAACGAAAAGTCATTATTTGTAGCATTTAAGTACTTCTCCCAGAATTTTGATACCAAAATTAATAATGTCAAACTGGGGCCTGTTTTAACGCCACGAAGACTTCAATGGGGGAGGGGAGTCCAGCCACAGTATACGCTCGGTAAAAATATTTTAAAATTTTAGTAAAGTATACGAGGGGGGAGGTAGGATCTGCAATGTTTAAAACTTGGTCTACGTGGTTTATGGACGGCCCGCAGGTTGAACTGAATGTTGCATCCAGCTTGTAAGTTACTCATAGATTTCATTAGTCACAGCTGCTGTGACTCGATGGAGACGCATTGTGAACTACCTTGCGTCTTCATCGTTTCCATGCACGTGTGGTGCATATATTGCGGAACAATAATTTTTTATTTTAAAAAAATTGTATCTCCAAAACTGCTTCTTCGACATCGCTTATTTTTTTAAGGATATGTAAAATTAAATGATCTTTCAATTAAAAATACTAAAATAAGAAGTTGTTGAAAACCCTCGCAGTGAAAATCAAGAAAAAGCATTTGTAACATATTTTTTTCCTACAAAATCAAATATCTCTGAGTGTTTCATAATTTTTCTTAAAATAACATTAAAACATCTTTCATTTGAAGGGTCAATCGTAAAAATCGGTCAAGAGGTTCAGAAGTTATAAATTTTTGAAAAAAAAATGATTTTTTGGACCACCTCAACACGGAAATGGTCACCCTAATGGCGCAATAAAAAAATACGAGTCTAATATTTTTTGATAAGGAAGAACTAAACCAATTTTCATGAAATTCTGAGACCCACTATAACTTTTTTCTATGGAATTGCTGTATAGAAGTATTCCACTATAGAACCCCACATTCATCAGGATTCGTGAGTATTTAAATTATTAATTTATTTTTCTAACATTTTCAGTGAAATTAGAATTATTTATTGTGTTAAATACAGTACGCTTCCCGTTAACCGCAGTTTTAGGGCTTTTCTGGACTACAACATGCCTCAGAGTTGACATCATTGATGCACTCAACGTTTCAGCGTTTGTTTTTTTTTCACTGAAACTAAAACTAACTCTGCACAAATAGCTATCGAGAATTTTGAATGTGTCTTCCGAAAACCTAGCAGGCACCATTTATCACCGGATGTCCCGTTAAAAGCCGAGGCGCAGCATCAGTAACCATAACAATAATAATAAAGCGAAAACGTAACATAGTTTATGGACGATAACATTAACAACACATTTCGCCATAAGCCTAACACATAAACGCTTTCTTAGCGCACCTCCTGCATAGGACCACGGCGAGGATCGAGCCCGGCCACAAGAAGTTTTACGATTCTCCATAGCGAAAACATGGTGGCTTTGCTCTTTCGCTCTCCAACACTCTCATCACGTGTGCCCGTTTCGATGAATTCAGTGCCTCGCATATCCATACATCCGCCCACAAAGGCCACCGCCGGCAACGATGACGACGCCGGCGATGCCATCCCCTAATGAGTGCCAGAAATTCATGCTCGAATGGTCTTCAAGCACCGGCGCACCGAGTTTTACTCCCGCATTTGTGAATTTCACACTAGAAGGGTTAAAACTCCATGCAAGTATGTGTACCATGTGTAGCACCATGGACCACCGCCATCGAATGGAATTTCCACCCACCGGGGGAACCGCAAACACTCTGCTCGGTTTCGATCCTTGAACAAAGCATATAGAGCCATAAATTTTCGCATCTTCGCTAATTTTTCCTCGCGGTGCCTCTTGGTTGGGATTCTTCACGCTACTTTCCATCGGAAAGCGCCCTCTCAAGCAAAGCCGAAAAAAGCGGGTGAAAAATTATGTGCCTGAACAAAATTAAGTATTTTGAGTTTACTCGTAGCCTGTGTAATTGGATTGGGGTGGTTAAAGATATTCAACAGATCTCGTAGCCGACGCCCATTACTGGTTACAATAACAATCATTTAAGGAAACTGTTCGATGATATTGTTATTCATGTTTTGTTAAATTAAGAATTTTCCCTCATCTTATAGTTGCAAAAATGAAGAGCATCGAAAGGATTCCACTATGTTCCATCTGGACACATATATGTAGGTACGTTCATCGTGAAAAGATGTTTTGACTCCCCGGACTCGAAAGTATTTTCGGGTGAGCAGGATTTCCGGCAGGAAAGAACGCCATCCCGTTGTTAGTATCCGTCAGGAAGCCTGTCTTGGAGGAACGGGCACAACGAAGAGCGCATTTGCCGATGCTATTCAAATTCAGTTTCTATTTATGTCATGTCATGTTACGTTAGCTTACCAAACACCACATAAAACTGTCTTCCAACATGGAACATGGTTTGTATTTTGGCTGTGGCTTTACGGTAGCTCACTTCTTCCGGATCTTCTTCCGAGGACAATGTGGCAATGGATGTGGTGATAAAATAGTGTTTAGTGCCGCTGGTATCCATTAGTGCCCATTTTGTGTAGAAGTATCTAGGTGTGTAGGAAAAATCTATCAGAAAATGTGTTACCTTAAATTCTAAAAAGTTTGTCAAATCAAAATTTAAATCATGAATCTTGATTTTTTAACTACGAATTTTCTAGGTATCATAATTATGAAGATGTTGCGATTGCCGAGGCGTCGGAAGATTTTTAAAGTCTTCGAGATTTATAATTAGTGTGAGTTGCAGAATGAAGAAAATGTTTCGAAGGTCATAAGGCCGAACGCTAATAAGCGAAATCTGTCATTAGGTCAAATTTAAGAAAGTGAAAGATTGAACAAAATATTAGTTTGAAATACAGTAGAGCGCAACTGAATTCCAACACATTAATAATTCAGTAATGATCCAATTTTTGTGCATCAATGATTTTATCGTACACAAATCAATTATAGGGGAAATGGATGTAATGTCGGCCTAAGTGCCCCTAATTTGGGCCCATACAAAAATTCAGCAATCGACTAAATTTTCAATAACGACCAAATATATCCATTAGTATGCAATAGTTTGTAAGCTACAACACAAAGCCTTTTAAAGCACATTATATGCATATTTACACTTATTATTCTCAAAACAAGAGAAGCTCTTAGCGAATCCAATTTTCTGCCTTCATTCGTAGGGCGAAGAAAATCCAATGGCGTTTCAATGCTTTTGGATGGAATTTAAACTAGTAGGGTTTTTGATCTAATTTCTTACTAAGCACAACCCGCACTTTATCTCTCTTTTCTGAACAAGTTCACACAAAATATGGAATTTCTGTAAAAAATGACTTCTAAATTTATTCACCTTTCCATACGTACCTTTGGAATTGATAAAGAGTCACAAGTTGTTGAGATATTGTTTAAAATCTAATACTGCTTCTTGATTCTAAATTCATTCTACGAGTTTCAATTCCGTCCTAACGCATTGAAACGCCATTAGATTTTTTTCGTCCTACGGATAAACGTAGAAAAAGGGGATTCGCTAGGAGCGCTTCTTTTGTTTTGAGAACAATGAGCGTAAATATTCATACAATGCGCTCTAATTGGATTTATGCTGTAGCTAATGAACTAACGCATCGAAACAAACCAATTGTTGATTTGAGAACGGCGAAATCACTGATATATGTTGTAGCTAATGAGCTAACGCATCAAAACATTGATATTATTGATCTTTTCTGATCGATAGAATGGAAATAGGCGATTACGACGAAGTATTGCTCTACCCTAATACGAATAAGCAGTGTCAGATTTATCTCCACATATATCATGGGATTAATTTATCATCTTAATTAATAAATGTGGAAGTGCGTCTAGAACACTAAGTTTGAGAGCACATAATAAGCTAATATGTGATAGGCATTAAGCTTGAAATGCGAAGAAGAAGAAGAAGAATACTGGAAGGGTGGTCTACCACTCATTGTATCACGGAAACTAGTCCGATAGCTGTGGGCTCTCCTCTCTGTTGAACTTGATCAAGCTCAATAACCTTTAATTGTCATCAGCAAATCGCTGTATGAAGGGCCAAAAACGAATGGATGGATTGATAGGCAATTCACTTAGTCATTTCCTTGGGACAGTTGAGAAACTCCTTCCAACACCTTGATCAGCAGAGGTTAGAGAATGAGCCACCCAACAGGAAAATGCCCCAATGGGGAGAAGAGCCCACCCTTTATCCACGAAATGTTAGCAACAAGGAGTTGACATCTTCACTTTTCCCATCCAAATCGCTTCAATTGGGTGCCCTGATGGTTCCTCCTAATCCCGATTTTTTTGTATATATTTTAATATGTAATACAAAACTCATATATTCAGAAGCATAATGTCTACAAAAATATACGAGTCGATTTAAATCTGCGAAAATTAATGAGGTCTAAGTTGATTCTCAACATAGAAGCGTCAATGCATATGTAAAGGATAAGAATAATTAGAAGTCATCGAGATTGAATGCGCATGTTTAAAGATCGTTGATACAGTTACCTACATAGTAAAAAATAATATTTTAATATTACATCCAATAGGATGCACTTTAATCATGCCGAAAATCTAATGTAATTTTTATGGCCCTAACAATAAATAAAACAGTTCTTTTTGGCAAGTAATATAACATCATATTTTCGACACGATTGAAGTGCACCCACTTTGATGTGATATTAAATCTAATATTTTGCTCTGTATCATATAAATTTGCATTCAATCTAGTTACGATTATTGTCAATAATACTTACATTTCGATGAAGATGGTGCTACCTAGTTTACCTTTTATGTGATATAAATCATCACAGAAACCAACCTTGAATCGTAGACCAGGTCCATTAACAGTACAGTCGTTCTAAGAAGGGGCTCTATGGTACCACTCATACTGTATAGCCATCTTCATTTTCTTCATGTTCGCTCACCACCCGGATTGAACGCGTGGTGCATCATAGATTTGATAGGGTTAGTAATATCAAATAGTGTTACATGCAAATGAAGAAGAGATACAACCAGGATTAGTTTTTTAAAGTAATAGATTCATCTGAATACTCAACTAACCATATCGTATCTGAGTGACATTGTCTCACTCTGAACCTATATTTAAAGCTATTTTGTGATTATATGGTTACTTCGATACTCACAAAACAATTTGTACCACAACCTCAACAGCGCCCAATGTTTGTCTCATTTATTCTTCGCTTTCACGGTATTTTTTGTTTTTGTGTATTGACTTATTTCATAAGCCGAGGATTTGTTCACTATACAAAACATTATAAAACTAGAGTCAAAAGGTACAACATAATAGACACTTTATCTTCCGCTATCCAATAAGCCTGCTCCATCAGAACAGGATCCGCTTCCAGTGGTTTCATTGTATGGCAGTATCGCCAACGAGTGGCAGAGTGCTTCCATTGTAGCAATGGACGCAAAACGTGGTCATCACTCACACACTCATCACGAAACGGTTGCTTTCCAAAGTCGACGACGCATCGACCGAACGAACTGCCGATGATGAACAATGAGGACGACCACAGAATGGTTGCTGCCGAGTAAACAGACGATTTCGTGACACACATCGATAGTGGTCTGCTTCTGTCAACAGCCGAGTGGAAACTGCATTCACGGTAATGCGATTTATAAATTAAATTAAAATTTAACTCAAAATTAAATTTTTATGCACCTACTCGACACCTCAGAAATCGAAATGTTTTTGCCATAGCCCATCATCGCACAAATTATGCAAAATTCGGGCCATTAAATCGCATGATGGCATCTTACAATCAATACTGCGAAACCATTGGCGTTTCATAGCATAAACTAAAACAATATTATAACTCCATACGGAATCATGACTCGCAAGAAGTAAAAATAGAATAGCAGACAATTTATTTTTTTTTTATAATCTTAAGAAAAATAAATTTGTATACATGTAATTGTACTGGTCAACATCGGTTAATGAAATAAATAAATAAATAATGTGGGCCATAAGAATGTTTCATCGGTTACGAAATGAAGTACTCCTCAAACTGAAGCGATACATTTATCGATGTTTCAAATTTATCCTATCGTAAACTAAATATTATCACCCATATGCCCGTCCACACTAGATCACAAATAAAATAGTTATCTGGTGGAAGTGAGGCGATTCGTTTCGTTTCAGCAATATACACGGAACAGGGAGCTTGAAGCATTCGAGAGGCACTATTATCTAGTTCGTTTATTTGGAAGGCTCAATCGCGAGAGGCGCTATGAAATTCATTAAAAATATCAACACAATCAGACGACGCCTCTATTAATGACCCATCTGTGAAGAACGATTTTGCGGAATCAACTTGGCCAAATTTTGCAGCATAAATTGACGGAACAATCATGGAACGATGATGTTCTGGGATCCCACGAATCTCCCGCGTCATAGATACATCAAAACTAACTGAATTGCCGAAGTCGAAGAAGCATACACGATGAGGATTATGCTGTGAAGGGCTGACATCCAGTGTTATGTACACGTAGTACAATGACATAAAACGAGTTTGAGGGTTCAGCTCGAGAAGCTTTTCAAAGTTTTCGATTACCAGTGGGTTCATAACTTCGCAAGGGGTGAGGAGCCTGAGGAACATGCCCGCCAACACTTCTAGACTCATCATATGAGTCGAGTGCATGCATCCAAACGCGATACGAAGACAACGATACTGGATACGTTCCAGTTTGATGATGTGAGTTTTAGCCGCCGACTGGAAACATGAACTACCGTATTCTAAAACCGATAAAATCGTTGTCCGGTACAACGTAAAAAGATCTTGTGGATGAGCTCCCCACCACGTTCCGGTAATTGTTCGGAGAAAATTGATCCTTTGTTGGTATTTTCGTCTCAGATACTCACAGAATGATGATACGACTGTAACTCCTGAATCGTACTGCATGCAGCTGCTTGCAGAAAACAGTGCAGATTCCACTTTACAGATCAATTTTTCCTATCGTTTCCATCGTTAATGTGTCAATTATCAACATTTCAAATACAAAAATATTACTAAAAGTCTGCAGTTTGAACATAACGGTTTTTGATTTGGAACATGTTTCGTGTTTTATCAAGTATAACATGTTGCAGACAACTTAAAAACACGCTATTGCTATTTATGTATCATTAGGTGTGACATACACTCTTGTTATTATATAACATCATAAAAACAAAATAATAACGAAAGCTGTATGTAAAATACGTTTATAGTACTCTTATAAGACAATTTATCAAGAATATTATTTGATAACTTAATTTGTTTGTTACTTTTTTTTATATATATCTTTATTAAGGAGACTTTTAGCCCTGGGCTGGTTCGTCTCCGGACACCCCAGAAGGGGGTATCCCAAAGGGAGAGAAGGTACAGAGTTTTTATTTTACGGAGTTGAATGGTGGTTGCGGTTCCAGAGGGGAACTTATTTTGCCTTACTGTCCTATGTTGCTGTCATCTTTTGTGTTTTCTGTTTTGTTTTGAGGACCCCAGTAGAGCCCCACCGGTAGAAGCTGCCAGGAGAGACCTGGCATCCGCTACCGGCAGGGAATACCGGGCCTACTGTAATAATATATATGGGTTAAACCCTCTTGTAGATTCCGGCCTCCTTCGCGAAACAAATCAGTTGTGCCTCTGCTACCGGGTCGTTCTGAAGGGCGTCTTATTAGAATGTACTCGACCGTCATTATTGTTCTGCAGGTGTCACATCTTTCTGTGGAAGTTTCTGCCACTGCTGCTCCCCATGTTGTGGGTGATGTGGGTGTGGCCGGTTCTTAACCGGGACAGGAATCTCTGGTCGTTAAACCTTGAGACATCCGTCCAGGGAAGGGTTACCCCTTTGGTCTTCCGGATGAAGAGGTCTCTCCTGGCGAACCATTCACGGTCCCATGCCGTCCTGAGGGTTGACTTGATCCAAATTTTCAGGTCCTGTCTGGGGCCGAAGTGTTGGCGAGTTGGCCATTTCGTCCAATGGCTGCGAGGTGGTCTGCTTCTATGTTTCCAGCAATTCCGCAGTGTCCCGGTATCCACATGAAAGTGGTGCCAGGGGGGGTGTGGTTTTGTATGGCCTGAATCCAGGGGTGGCGGGCGGTGGCGGATTCCAGAGTCGCGAGGGCGCTAGCAGAGTCGGCTAGTACACATAGCGGTGAGGAGGATGGTAGGGAAGCTGCGTAATGGAGGGTTGCAGTTTCGGCCGAGAAGACCGAGCATTAATCGGGGAGTATCCAGAAGTGTGAGGTCTGCCCATCAGTTACTCCAAAGCCAACCCTGCCTCCTGCCTTGGAGCCGTCGGTAAAACGGAGTTTGTAGTTGTGGTACCGTGTTTGTAATAATTCGGTGAGGCAGGATCTCATTGCCGTAGAGTTGTCTCCTGCTCGGAACTGCTTGGGCATGGTTTTGTCCACTCGGATGGGGGAAGAATCCCACTCTCTGGCTCCGTTCCAGTTGAGCTGGGCCACCGGGAGGAGTTCCTGGTGAGCGATTTCCTGGAGGATTCGTTTCCCTTCTGTGAGGAGATAGAATTCTCCGTCTCCGCTTAATTTTTCGTCGATGCCCACGGTTCTGGTACTGATTGTTTCCGCAATGTATTATCGGACAAGGAACACTTCGATTTCAATACAGGCGGTATCGGCTGTTGTTGAGGGCAGAAGTCCAGCCGCAATTCGTGTTGCCTGGTTATATATCGGTGCTAGTCGGGTGACGACCGAATCGCTGGACGCACAGAGGAGCTCAATTCCATAGGTCAGTCGGCTATGAACAATGGCTCTGGCGGTATTGAGTACGATGGCCCTGTTGCTCGTTTTATGCTGCCCGGAGAGGGAGCGGAGGATGTTCAATCGTGTTCGACAATTAGTCCTGACATCATTAAGGTGGGTGCCGAACCGAAAGTTCCGGTCAATCGTGACCTCGAGGATGGATATGGTCTTCTTTCTAGGGATAGTGTGGCTGTTAATTTTGATTGGTGTCGGAAGTGGTCGGTGGCCAAGGCGGCAGACGTGGGAGATTGAGCTCTTTTCAGCAGATATCTCAAAGCCGGTCCTAACGACCCATCGGCCAACAGCGGAGACCACAGCTTGGAGCTTTATCCTCATGGCCTTCAGGGTCTTCCCTATGATCAGTAGCAAAATGTCGTCCGCATAGACAAGAATGTTAATCTCCTTGGGGAGCCCCATAAAGATTCCGTTCATTGCCACCAGGAAGATGGTCACTGCAATTACGGAACCCTGGGGATCCCAGGTCTCTTCCCGTCTGGTGCTGGAGCGGTGGTTCCCGACGGTCACCTGGAAGGTTCTGTCCTGCAGGAAATTCTTTAAAAAGTAGATGATATTTCCTCCGAGGCCCCATCTGGCTAGCTGCTGTAGTACTTGGGGTGTCCAGGCTCTGTTGTAAGCTTTGGCCAGATTCAGGGAGGCCACCTCGACGTGCTGGTCCTTACGGAGTGCCTCATGTACTATCTGGCCAAGGCTGTAAAAGTATGTACCAGTTCCGTGCCCCGGACGGAAAGCATTATGTCGGTGGTCTAGTAGGTTGTTCCCCTCAAGGAATCTCGCTAATCTCCGGTTGACCAGACGCTCCATTATTTTGCTGCAACAGCTGGTCAAGGAGATCGGCCGGAAATCCTTCGGTAATAGTGCTGGACCGAGGTTTTTCGGGATGGGAACGATAAGGCTATGCTTTCAGGAGTCAGGCAGCCGACGACCCGTCCATGCCTGGTTGAGAAGCTCGAGAAGGGTTCCTTTGTGCGTGAAGATTCCGCAGCATCGGGTATCCAACCTCATCCGGTCCGGAGGAGTTGCCTTTGGCGTTTCTGAGGGCAAAGTTTAATTCATCCATGGTGAAAGGCCTGTTAATTGTGAGTGTATCTTCGTCATCGGGTATGGTCACGTTCTCGATGCTGGAGGTAGAGACGCCGTTACGGTTCCTGAAATCATCGTTGTAGGCCTCAATGCAGGACAGCGACTCAAAGTAGTCGCCGAGGAGGTTCGCAATTGTCTCTGGGTCTCGGGAGAGTCCATCCGGAGAGAGAAACCTCTTCAACCGATTCGATCCCACGAGGTCATTTAAAACTTCTACACAAACTCGAAACATATGATGTGCTGATTTTTTTTTTAACTTCAATTGCTTCATGCAGCTGCATACCATACCGTGAAGCATATACAGTGAAGTTTCGATTTTATCACGGTCGAAGAAAAAATTTCCCTTGATTTATTGATTGATGCTCAAGCTGGACTTCCACAAACACGCATCACGATGGGTGATGCGTGGTTCGTTCTTGAGTGAGGCGTGATTGACATCGGCTCTGCTCACCAATTTAAAACAAAACACAAATTCCATTTGAAACGACATGTTGTTGTTGAACGATGGTGATGAGGTAGATGATTTACCTCCGAAAAAGCTCCAGAAAATCCAAGTAGAAAGGGACAAAAACCAATACGTGACAGATTTGGTAAGATGGGCTACCGAATGCAATCTTTTTTCAAAGGCATGTGTCCGAAGTGTTTTGGGGCCCATGGAAGACGATCTCGAAACCAAACGAGTCGCTAGAACTATTCCACAGCCACAGTCAGTTTATGAGCAAAAAGAGGGACGCACATTTTTGCCTGTGGACTTGGAGACATACTTCAAGTCCCCGCGTACATCGTACGGGTTAGGCAAAAATGTGCGTCGATCTTAAAAAACTGTCGCATTAATGGCCCTTCGCTCATTTTCAACTTCTATTCAATTTTCATACTGCCGTACTCTAACGGAACTATCCACCTACCCTCTTCTAAAGATCATTCTCTAGCTAATAAATCATCACACTAAAGCTTCATGTTAGCATTTCCAACCAACTCTGAAAATCGTTAACTTCGCGTATGAAGTAACATAAAAACACTTTGGATTGTATTCAATGTTCATACTGCCGTACTCTAGCGGAACTATCTATATATCTAGCTAATAAATTATCACGCTAAAGCTTTATGTAAGATAGCATTTCCAACCAACTCTGAAAACTTACTTAAAAAGATGGATAGTTGCATACAATAAATGGAATATTTCATGAAATACCTTATAAATTTACATGATCTATAATGTTAACAGAGCGGCGTCGGTGGTGTAGTGGTAAGCGTGATTTCCTCTCACCCCAGCAGGCCTGGGTTCAATCACGCCTTCCTTGGGAAGGGAAGTAAAGCCGTTGGTCCCCGGTTCATGAGTTGATGGGTCGATAGGTAGGGTCCAGGTGTGGGAGCTATCTCCCTGGCGTCGGTAGCATTGGTGCTCAGCACGGAAAACAAGATCGACGGAAAACAAATCACGGAAAAAAAATATAATGTCAACTTGGATGATATATGACGCACCATTTATGTGCATCATAGAAATTAACACTACTTTTTCGAACTGAGCAGGCAGGAAAACGCAGGGAGAATACTAAGTAAACCGGTTTTTTTTTTGGTTTCTGGACTTCCCTGTAACGTAAAACGAAAATAAACTTTTATATTCGAAATGTAGCATCCTACAACCAATCATTACAATCTGCAAGCCCCTACACAGTTTACATTATAGATCGTGTAAGGATAAGAGATAATTTCATGAAATATTCCAAATATTGTATGCAATCGTCCATCTTTGTAGGAAAAATTGCATGCAAGTTGCTAGTTTGCGTGAAAGGACATGCAAGCTTCACAATTTAATTTTTTTCTTTCTGTGTACCCACTGAAGACCCATGTGAAAAAGTTATCCCCAAACTACCCCACCTTTTAATATGTTCGGGTCCCGGGAAAGTTTTTCGGGTGTCTGCACACGCTTTTCAGCTTGTACACTGGAATGGAGAGTACTAGAGCCCCGCCAATGAAAATGGTTCTCCCGCGATAAGCAAACGGAAAGAGTACGTACTACACACTCTTGTCGGTACCCGAAACTGTTTTCCTTATCCGGTCGCCCACAAGTTTACTACTCTCTAGCATGTGGCACTTGGGGTGTGTGTGCGGTAAGAATGGGTTGGCATGGCAGGCCGCTGTCTGTCGAGGCGTTTAGATAAGAGCAGCATTTTCCTGGGCCTACAACAGTGTAGTTGCACTCGTTCGTTCACTCTGACACTAGTGAAAATCATCTCCACCGAAGCAACCACAATCCTCCCGGAAACGGGGAAGGAGGCGATGTCTCGAGCAGCTGACGAACGTCTTTCCGAAACACCAGCAACCCGTGTGTTGTGCTTGTTAGTTAAATCCTGGAATGCCAACGAATGTGAAATGTGTACACATAATCAAACTGAAGTCTAGGCATTTGTTTGTTTTGCCAAATTACAAGACATAAATAAACTACAAATTCCGCAAATGCTAACGATATCTTCATTTGAGATGCCTTGCTTCTGGGGAAGTGATGAAGGAGTTGTTTGCAGTAAACAAGTTTCTCACAGTGACTGGACTAACAAGGCAGCATTTGCAAGATTCTTATACAACACAATTTCTAATTAGATGATGTGCATTTGAAATGGAATATAGTTGATGGAGCAGAGTAGGTCTTACTTTTTTTTCTTTGATTTGTTTTCCGTCGATCTTGTTTTCCGTGCTGAGCACCAATGCTACCGATGCCAGGAAGACAGCTCCCACACCTGGACCCTACCTATCGACCCATCAACTCATGAACCGGGGACCAACGGTTTTACTGCCCTTCCGAAGGAAGGCGTGATCAGAGATGTTATGCCTCAGAACATCCCGGCGGCGCCGACTGGGATTGAACCCAGGCATGCTGGGGTGAGAGGTTATCACGCTTACCACTACACCACCAGCGCCGCTGAGTAGGTTTTACGTTTAACACCCAAAATAAATATGAATCAGTGATGTATTGAATCACATTTATTTTGGATGTCATTTAATAGCCATTACATTTGACTCAGAGGTGCACACACACCGAAGAGAAGAACATCAGCAGCAGCACGCATCGAAGAGAATAAATACCGGTGGTACTGCGCTAGGAGATGTTTACTGCTTGCGGTCAGAATCAAGAATGATCTACTTGGACTTTGACTTTAAATGATCTATATTTCTTGAATTTGTGTGGTTTACATGTATAACTTATAACTTATCAAGTGACACAGATGCGTCTTTTCAACTTTAGTTCCTGTGAAATTTCAATTATTATTAATTACAGTTCTTAGTCCTATCAGGCCTGTTTTAGAGAATGACCACCTTGGTGGGATTGGTTTGCTTGAAAATTTGAAAAAGAAGACTACTTATAACTACTATTTACAACTACAACTAACCTACAACTACTATATACACATAATCTACTATATACAAATTGCTTATCAAAGCATGTTCTGATAAATTACATTTTTGTGCAAATTTAGTCTTAATTTCGTTAATTCTGGAATCTATTTTGGCAATGCCTGCCTCTTCGTGTAAATTTGTTATTCTAGTGTCAAAAGGGCGATCAAGTACCATCCTCAGCACTCTATTCTGAGCGACCTGGATTTTGTTCCTGTGAGTCTGTGCACATGATTCCCACACCGGAGCTGCGTAGAGGATCGCAGGTGCTATGATTTGTTTGTAGACGGCCAGTTTGTTCACCCTTGAGAGGCGGGATCTGCGGCAAATCAGCGGAAACAGACACCTAACCAAGGCAGAACACTTGACTACTGTTTTCTCTACATGCGAACGGAAGAGGAGCTTTTCATCGAACAACATCCCGAGATAGGTTACTTCGGCGGACCACTCAACCCTTGTGCCATCCATGATTACAGTACAAGATGGAGCCGGTTTCAGTTTGGGCGATTGCCGATGGAGGAACATGATCGCTTGTGTTTTGGTGGCATTGATTTTGATTTTCCACGTGGTGGCATAATCAGCAAAGGCGTTAAGGCATCGTTGAAGTTTGTTCGTTATTTCGCGAGGCATCCTTCCTTTGACGGCTATTGCGGTATCATCTGCGAACAGGAAAAACACGCAACCGTCTCCAAGGGGAGGAATGTCGGAAGTGTAAATGCTGTAAAGCAAGGGGCCCAGCAGACTGCCTTGCGGGACTCCTGCTGGGATGGAAAAAGTGTCTGAAAGACAACCATTCAACGATACCTTAAACAACCTTTGCTGGAGGTAGTTATGGGTGATTTTAATAAGATGTAAAGGAAAGTTGAAGTTACAAAGCTTGTACACAAGTCCATCATGCCAAACATTGTCAAACGCCTTTTCAACGTCTAACAAGGCCATGGCTGTGGACTTGGATACAGCTTTGTTACTTCGGATGTTATTCATCACCCGTACTAGCTGATGATTGGTGGAGTGCCCCTTTCTGAATCCAAACTGTTCCGGAAGGAGAATGTTATTTTCCTCGACAAACTTGAGCAAACGATTGAGAATGAGTTTCTCGAACAATTTGCTCAGCGCTGAAAGGAGGCTGATTGGTCTGTAGCTTGAAGGCAATGTTGGATCCTTACCGGGCTTGCGGATTGGTATGATTTTTGCTACTTTCCAGATGCTTGGAAAGTAGTGCAGTTCCAAGCATCTGTTGAAGATAGCGGTTAGAAGAGACTGCACTTTCATGCTGAGTCTCTTCAAGATCAAGTTGAATATACCGTCAAACCCGGGAGCCTTCATGTTCTTGGTGCATTTCAGCGCTGAGCAAATTTGTTGTACTGTAATCATATCCGCCGGAGGCACGACACAAGGGGAGGCATCTAGGTTTTGAACGCATTGCGCAACCTGATCATCGAGCGGACTTTGGATAGTCGAGCCAAGCAAATGCGATGAAGCGACATGTTTGCCGATCGCATTTGCTTTCTCCTGTGGGGTAATTAAAAGCCGATCGTCATCATTTTCGACTTTGAGAGGTGGAACGGGTTTGGGATGATTTTTCAGGACCTTGGCTACCTTCCAGAATGGTCTGGAGCGGTCGTCCAGATTCTGGACAACACGCCCGAAACTTTCATTTCGGAGTGAGTCCATTCTGGAAGCAATCTGCCTGTTCAGATCGGCCATTTCACGTTTTTTGCCCAGGTCTCCAGTCCTCTGAAACTGGCGTCTACGCACATTTCTCAATCGAATCAATAATTGGGTGTGGGAATCAATAGCAACAAACTTACCCCTCACAGGAACTTGTCGAACGCATGTCTCGTCAGCCTCGGATATGGCCTGTTGGAGTCCTTCCAACGCCCGGTCGATGTCATCTACGGTGTCGAGTAGTGGATTTTCATCGATGTATGATCTACTTGGGCTACGTTTCTCACTTAAATAGGTATATTTTCTCCTCTTTCGACCAATCAAGAAGAAGGAAGACATACACTTTAAGAATACCCTTGTTTTCTTTTCTTTCTCTTTTAATTGAATTGTACCTTCAAAGTCAGATTTTGAATACATTTTATTTTCCTCTTATCTTTATCCTACACTTAGTATTTAAAAAAATGTTTGATATTGATTCTCTCGGATTAAAAAATGAAGACTGGATGGAGAAAAATATAATTTCGATCGTTTATACAATGCAGCAGAATTTGATCGTAATGTTTGGAAAACAGGGGGACCAAACATTAGACCAGGTTCAACTGTTTTTAATACAGACGGTTCAAGATTGAACAATGCCGGCGCCGGTGGTGTAGTGGTAAGCGTGACTGCTTTCTAACACCCCAATGGGTCTGAGTTCAATCCCAGCCGAGGTCGGTGGGATTTTTCTGAGGCATAAAAATCTCTGGTCACGTCTTCCTTCGGAAGGGAAGTAAAGCCGTTGGTCCCAGCCCATGTGTGTTGAATGGGTGCGATATCCCACGCAGGTGTGGAAGCTGCCTTCCTGCACATTCGATTGTCGTCAATGGATGGCAATCGATGTCCGTCGGTGATTGGCACTAGATTGCGGAACAGAGACCGACGTTAAATGAAGAAAAGATTGAACAATCGTGTGTTCGTCATTACATTGTGCAACGACGTAATCATGTCATTTTGAATACGGTACTTGTGTACTGGCTATTTTTGGCACATTCCGCCAAGTGTTTTTCCAGCACAGGATCGTAGTAAGCCACCAACTGGGGAATGTCCACGAAGTGGTCGGCCCCTTTTTGCAAAGTATGCGCACAATATCGATGAAACGTTCCATTATAGAGCGATTATGTAGCCGCTTTGCCTCTCTAGTAGCAATCATAGCTGATTTTTGGTGGTCCAGTTCTTCGTCGATACCCTTCCTGGTTTTGAAATTCTTTCACGCTTCCATACTATCAACATGGGTATCGCTGCCATTGTGTTTGTCCAGCAACTCGGTCGCTTTCTTCCAATTTTTGAACCCTGTAGGAATCGGACAACTTGGATCGCCCGAAAAGATCGGCAGTCTAATGTTTTTGTGTATAATTGGCTTTGAAAATCCAGAATAACATTGAAAATAGTTTATAAAATTTCTAAGATTTCTTGGAAGTTAAAGTTACACTTTAATATTACCGTTGCAAGTACGTTAAACTTGGCCATTTTCAGCGAAAATTGGAGTTTTAATTTTTTTTTTTCAAATTTTATCTTAAATGCCAAGGCTAATAATGATCCTATGAGGTTTAAAGGTTTAAGAAATATGTAACGATTGGAACAAACGCACAAAACTATTTTGACAAGCGAGTACAGGATTGTTAACGAAATGACGACATGTGCAAAGGATTGAGCATGTCAACCCTGTCCCTAAGTACCGCCAATTGGGGTGACAAAATGATGCCGAACATTCAACATGTTTTAGAGATGATATAAAGGACAAACCCGTATTTATTGCAACGCACATAAACAGTTGTAAATTTTTAACCTCGTTAACAAATGACTTGAAATTTTCAGAGAAGATTCTTACACGAATTTTTAGTGAGACAACAATCGGGTTCAATGGCAAACTAATACTTCCCAGAAATCCTTTGGAACTGTCTTCAGAATTCAATATCCTTGAAGTTCTTCTCGGACTTTGTAGAACTCTCCCAATAGCTCTTTTTAAATTCTTCTCAGAAGTCCACTGGAATTATATTTAGAACTCCTCATGATTTTTTTTCTCAGAACACCTTATATATCCTTCAGAAATGCTTTCCCGTTTCTAAAAATTATCCTCGGAATTCGCTTGAAATTTATTTTGCTTAGAATCCCATTGGAATTTCACTCAAAATTTGATTTTCTCAGAATTCTTCTCGAAATAATCTTGAAACTATCTGCAGGAATTCAATATCCTTGAGGTTCTTTTCGGAATATTTTAGAACTTTTTTTTTTCTCAGAACACCTTGGAACTGAAATTCCCCTAAAGTTTCAGAAGAATTTCCTCTGTATTCTCAATAAATTTCTCTCAAAATGAGCTTGAAATTATCCTTGGAATTTCCTTGAAATTTTTCCCAACATTCCTTTGGAATTTCATTCAAAATTTGATTCTCTCGGTATTCTTTTCGAAATTATCCTAGAACTATCTACAGGATTCACTAGAAATTATTCGCAGAATTTACATGGAATCATCCCCAGAAATCTTTTCTTTTAGTACTGTCCTCAGAATTCAACACCCTTGAGGTTCTTCTCGGAAGTCAAGTTTAAGTTGTCCGTCCCTTCACCAAAACGTTGTAGTTTTTCTACCAGAAATGTTCAATAAAGCTTGCCCCTTCATTCACCAGAACTGTGCAATTTTTACATCAGAAATTTTCAGTTCAGCTTGCCCCTCCATGCAGCAGATTGTTGCAAATCTTACACCAGAAATTTTCAATACAAACTGGCCCCCATAAAATTTCAACTGACCAGAACGATGCAAATTTCCCACCGTTAATGTTCAATAAAAATTGCTTCTCCAATCTTCTGATTAGTGCAGATTTCCTTTTTCCATTTTCCACCAGACATTTTCAATATAGCTTGCTTCTCCTATCATCCGAATGTTGCAAGTTTTCCACCAAATAAAGCATGCCCCTATTTTCATATTTTGAGAATGTTCAGTAAATCAGCTTCCCTCCAATCATCAGAATGGTACAAATTTTACACCATAAATTATTATTAAAGGTTGTAGCTCTATTCAGCAGAAGGATGCAAATTTAAGACCAAATTTTTTTCCAAAAAGCTTGCCCATCCGTTCACCAGAACGGTGCAGATTTTCCACCAGAAATTTTCAATATAGCTACATTTTTTAATAAAGCTTGTGCCTTCATTTACCAGTTCAAGTTTTCCACCATATATCTTCTGTCCATTTCATTTATCACGGCGATGCAAATTTTGCACCAGAAATTTTCAATAAAACATGCTCCTCCATTCACCAGAACGGTGCACCAAAAATTGTCACTGAAGTTTTTTTCACCATGCACCTTTGTGGTGCAATTTTTAGGCTTTGCCTCTTCATGCACCAGAATGGTGCAAATTTTCCACCATAAATTTTCAATGAAGCTTGTATTCAACAGAACGATGCAAATTATGCAGCAGTTAAATGAATAAACCTTGCTTCTACATTCACCACAGTGTTGCGAACTTTCCACCAGAAATTTTCAGTTAAATTTGCACCTCCAAATTTTTGGCGTGATTCAATTTTTCCACCAGAGTTATTCATTTCGATTAGTCCCTCCATGCACCACCTTGATGATATATTTACACCAGAAATATTCAATAAAAAGCATTTTCTTCGATTTACCACCACGAAGGTGAATTTACCCTCTTCTTTTAGCCCTCCATGAACCAACTTGCAAAAAAAAAAAATCCATAAATGTTTTGTATGCACCACCAAAAAATTTCATTGGAGTTTGTCCCTTCATGCACCTTTGTGAAGCAATTTTCAGGCACCATCTCAAAGGAATTAACGCAGTAAAAGGTTTTCAATGCTCTTATATTATGAAATAAAGCTATTTTACCTTCAAATCAAGTTATCAAGGAATCAAGTTATTTTATATCATAATTTTGTAAATGTGGAAATAAAAATCATATTTATAAAAGGAGGGGCAATTGCCCCCACCTTGCCCCACCCTGTGCACGCCAGTGATGGTAATGTGCAATGTAACTTCAGAAATTGGCCTGTCAAAACCAAGTAAACCTATATTGGGTTCCTGGCCACTGTGAAATTGAAGGGAATGAAAAAGCCGACACGTTAGCCAGGCTAGGATCATCTCAGCAATGCATAGGACCAGAACCATTCTGTGGAGTTTCTGCTTGTTCTCTTAAAATGGAGATCAAGAAATGGAAAAAAATGAAAGTGGAGACCAATTGGAACAACACTTCCATTGCTAGGCAGTCGAAACGGTTCATAATTTCGAACATTTCAATGACTAGCAAAATTCTTGAATTATCAAAGAAAGATCTCAGTGTCTATACTGGTTTGATAACAGGACATTGTCCATGTAAATATCATTTAAAGTTAATAGGAAAATTTCAAGAGGAAATGTGTCGATTCTGTAACATAGAAAAGGAAGACTCTGAACACCTGCTATGCTCTTGTGTAGCAATCCTCAATAAAAGGCGTATTTTCCTGGATAAGGGGCTGACAGAACCCTTTGATATTTAGAATGCTGGTCCCAGTCAAGTAGTACATTTCATTAGAAATGTAATACCTGACTGGGAAAATGCTTTTGGTCAGTATATGTCGGTCGCTTCACAAAATATTGATACGGCATAACTGACAAAGCAATATAAAAACGGGGAATATCACAATAGATCAAAGTAATGGTCGCAGTAATAAATATCCCCAACACAGGAAAAAAACGGTTACCATTAGCTTGACTTAATCAGAAGACATATACCAGAAGAAAATCTGAAGAAATTTTTAATTAGCGACAGCCTGTGCTATGTTGACTGTATAATGTCCGAAACTAAAAAAGATTATAGTCGCCATTTACTAATAAATTTACGAAATGAATGTCCCCATTATGATCCAACATTCTATCACGTCCACCATTTTGTCACTGGAAGCGCTCCCAGCAAGAGCCCTGAGATGGTTGGCCTCGCATTGGTGGCCCTCGCAAACGGACCAAATTCGAGAAAGGGTCGCACACACATTATTTTGTCACGCCGGCGGCAGCGGCGTCGTCATCGTCGTCGCCTATCTCGCGAGCAATAACCATGTCATGTTTATGTACGGTTTTATTTTATGCTTTCGCTTCGCCTCATATATGCATATGTGACACCGCCGCCGACCAACCGACGATAATACTGCTGCCAACGCTGAACCCGTGCGTATGAGCTACAGTGTGCGAGGGTGTATTTTCGTGGACGGGGACGTTGTGTCCCACACCGATCGTAAAATTTATGACCATTTTACTATCTCCTTTCGGGCCATGGGGCACAAATGTGCTCACGACAAAGCACGCATGTCGAGTAGATGTGAGATAGGACTCGTACGCGCGCCCGCCTGATAAGGCGAATAGTGAACGGTGGCTTTTTTGGACTTGCAGAGCAACTCTGGCGCAGGGTGGTGAACGTTTAATTTTGAAACTAAATGGCTGATCCTTGCTCAAATGACCGGGGATTCTACTGCCAGAGGAGGGTTGAATCTCTTCCAGTGTCAAGTGGAAGGGGGTTGTGAAAACAAAGCACGACTCTAACGCCCGCGAAAGTAAGCACAGCAAGTTTCGCCATTTTACGATTTTCGTTTATGTCTGCTTTAATAAATTATACTTTATTCTAATACCATGTGTGGTGCTTTACGGCATTAATATAATTTTTATGCTTGATAATCTTCTCGCCCGCCCTTATTTATGATTTGGCCCGCGAGGATCGTCCTAGATCTGGTTCAGATTTGGAGGGATTTTAACGTTGATACACGTTCTCGTTGGGAAAATTGATGGTGAAATTATTACAGATGTAGTTTGGCACTTCGTCACTTTGTTTTTCACTACAAACAAAAAAAAATATTGGGGCTATTCATCTCTGCAATGCATTTGGAAAAAAAGTGAAAAATTAAAAAGCATTCCATTGTACGAAAAGGAATGGACATTACGAATGTATAGATACCACCACCACTAAAGATCTTTGGCACCAGTCAGTACACACATGCCACCAAAATGCCCCCCCCCCCTCTAGCGACTGTGTATCTTTCAATATCTAGCGGAGAAAATAGCACAGTCCACATGGGGTAACTTTCCATTCTTTCACTATGATAACGAGTGCCGCTGGAAAGCCTATACAATTTCACCGTCAGGGTACAACCCACACGTACGATGGATAGCTTACAATATTCGCCGAGCGAAAGATTCCTGGAAGTAAGATCCCAATACATGCCATATACACATAACTTCAGCATCGATGCCTTTCTTGTCGTGGCCCACTCACCCACCACCTACCGCAAACAACAACCAGTGGATGTACCCGTTTACCTTCCACCACTTATTCTTCTCGTGCCATGGACTGATTTTACCCTACGTGTGTTTATATACACATGTACGAGCAAACAGAGGTTACCTCGCTGAAGAACTCGAAGAAGAAAAACAACATCCACTCAAGAATAGAAAATATATAAATTTAGATGAAAAGTCAAAATGAGAATAAAAGGAAACAAAAACCATTCCATCAACGGCGACCAACCTGGGCTTGCCAACCGGTGGCGTCCTTACAACTGGCGAATCTTGAAGACGCAGCTCCCTTGTGCCTTGAAACGAGATACATTGCGGGTTGGAAGGGATTGACAAATTCTAACCGAAATGTTAAGCGTTAAATTATGTGCGAGCTAAATCCTGGTATTCATGGGATCGGTTTCCCAGCAGTTTGTGAAAAGATGGAAATTAATCTACATATGTATACATATTAAACTATTCTATGAAATTATGATCCATTTTAGTAGTAGATGATTATGGCCTTATATCGTTTAAAGGTCATGTGAGTTGGAAAACAAAATGACAAACTGCTTCCTTCAGCTGAAACATTTGAAATTTCAAAAAAAAATGTGCAAGATTTATTAAAACTGTGAAACTTAAACTTAAAAGTTATATAGCTATTCCAAAATAATGTCATTTTTCCATGATTCTTTTAATAAATAATGAAGAGTTGCCAAAGCCCTAAAAAGTACTTTCTTCGATAATAATCAATTTCAATTACTTGGTGCATAGATCACATATAGATGAAGACAGGTTACGCTAGAAGTCCTTTTAAATTGGTAGATAAGTCAAAGATTTTTTATCGGTCAAAATCGGTTGTCTCAGAACCTCAGAATTTGTTGAAATTTGGCCCACTGGTATAGACAAAAAATTCAAAATAATTAAAACGGTTAATTTTCCGCGAAAATTGTAAATGAAATTTTCAGATTTTCTCGGACATCACGTACTTTTAAAATTCATAACTCTTGAACCAAGAAATTTTGTTTTGTAAAATGATATGAAAATTATCTCAGCAATCCATAAAAAAAATTAATCTGAATAATGATTTCCACGGAAAATCGCAAGGAAAATAAGGCAAAACCATTGTTAGGGTAATAAAAAATTTCCGAAATATTTTCTTCATACTTTAAAACCCAGCCTGTCATGATGGTTACTCATCGTTACTCCATTAATAACCACTATAATGCTTATTTTCTGAAATCTGTTCACCAAGTATCAAAAAGCATGGTGTGTTTCGTAGAACAACTTCAACATAACAAACTCGGCAGGTCTGCTATTTACAGACATGTAAGAATAAGTTTTTACCTATCATTTGCGACCTCGATTGAAATAATCTGTCGGGGAGTCTAGATCAACTTTTTTCTTTTGAAGTTGTTTTTAGCATATAAACTATGGTTTTATAATGGTAGCTTTTGAATATTCAAGACATAATTTAAAAAAAATGTATTCAAGTAACAATGTTATGCTAATGTTTATTTGCGATAAAAGGTGTATTTAAATAACAAATATGTGCTACGCTATAGTTTTTACAAATGAGCACTGTTGTATAAAATCACGGAACGGAGCAAATGATCGCCGTAATGTTCTGTCGTCTCTGGAACTTTCATCTTCTGCCATGGTAGTCAAACATCAAAATGGACAGTTTCGCACGCCTGTTCGCCATATAGCCCCAACCCTGATCCTACGAAGTTGCAGAACTCTGGAACATGGAGGCGTAAGATATGAAACTTGGAGGTATTTGGTAGTCTTGTCTGAATTCAGCTCCTGAAAATTCTTCAATTCGTTGAAGATATCCATAAATTAAGTTTTCTTGAAGGCAAGCTTTGAACACCTCAGCAAAACGGTCAAGTACCTACAAATAGTCGCTTAATTAAGTTAATGATAATAAGAGGAGTTAAGTTGAATTCTAACATTTCCGAAAATACTGAGCGGTCCATCAGATTTCAACAAAGTCCTCTTCTCCAGTAATTTGTGGCAGTTTCTACCTGGAAAGCCATACTTGCTATGACGTTAACATGAACTTAACTTCACCAAATGTTCCGCAGTTGTTGGATCAACAGCTTCAACACCTTTGTTAATAGCGTTAATGATTCTAAATACGATATGGAGCACGGGCGGTGGTTTTTTAAGTCGTTGATGCTATGCGCAACTACAAATGTTCGCAATTCGGCCACAAATCATCTACTTGTCGTAACGAATTATGCTGTCCTAAGTGCACCGGAAAGCACAACGTCCGTGAGTGCTCGGCTCAAACCGAACTCTGTGTTAACTGCAAGGAGAAAAATCTTCATCGTAAGCCAAATGAAGATCTACTCGACGACGCACACTCTGCGTGGAGCAGCTAACAACCAGAGGGATATGTTGATGTGACCAGCAGAACGGAATCAGATTGTCCAGGTAAATCTATTTCAAGTATATGTCCTGCCGAAGCGGGATTCGATCCTACACTTTTCAATAGTGCATCAAACTTTCAGCATGGTCCATCACCATTATCTCAACTTGCCATCGAGTCCACCGAAGATGAAAACTGTTTTCACGGCGTCGGATTACTTATTCAGTCAGCTAAGGAGCTAGAAGCACATCGAATGTTAACGGATGCCGCCACGTCTGACCTACCTTCATATCCGTCCAAAGATGACACCTGCCGTGACGACGTGGGATTATCTTTTCTGTCAGGTAATGAAATAACGGGTATATGTCCACCCGAAGCGACCATAGATACTACACATAGTCAAAGTGATTTCTTTTTTCACGTTACAGATATATTACCAGAACGTACGAGGTTTACGGACGAAAATCGACGGCGTCTTTCTCGCTGCTACGGAATCGCGTTATGATATCATCGTGTTTACCGAAACGCGGCTAAATGAGCAAATCTTCTCGTCACAACTATTTGGAAGCTCATACACCGTTTTCAGAAACGACCACAGTCAAATGAATAGCCGAAAATCTCGTGACGGTGGGGTACTGATCGCTATTTCATCTGATCTGAATTGTTGTCTTGACCCTACTCCTGTCGATGCGTCGCTTGAACAGCTTTGGGTAAAGTTTAAATTACCTAACTGTTCCGTTAGCGTTGGAGTCATTTACCTACCACCTGGCTGATTTGAGCAGCATAACGAATCATGTCGAATCCATTGGAGCTGTACTTACACGTGTTGGTGCAAACGACCACGCACTTCTACTAGGAGATTACAATCAATTTGGTTTAGTTTGGGACTCTTCAAGAAACGGTCAACCAACAGTAGATGTTTTGCAATCCAACATCTCTGTCGCTTGTGCTGCATTACTCGACGGATTTAGTCTGCGTGGCCTAACACAAATCAATACAATCGACAACCGAAATGGTCGCCCCTTGGATCTAGCTCTGGTGAATGATACAACACTTGAAAGATGCTCGATATCAGCGACTACGGAACCTTTATCTATTCTCGATGCTGATCACCCTCCGTTAACAGTCGAAGTCATCGTTTATAGAGGTTTCGATTTTGAGGACTTTCCCGAAGATCCAGGTAATGATTTTTGCAGGGCAGATTTCGAAGGAATGGTGGATGTACTTTACCATTCAGACTGGGCACATTTGGACACTTCCGGAGATGTGGACGATGCTGTTGATCGCTTCACTCGGATTTTGCATAACATCATTGATGATCATGTTCCTTTGCGTAGGCCTAGCCAGCTTGGGGAAATGCACATCTGCGACATTTGAAGCATCTGAGATCGAGAGCACTTCGGAAATACTGCAGATCACGTTGTCCATTCGCTAAGCAGATATTCTTTTTTTTCCGTGTTGGGTGTATTCATCACTGCGACCATTACTTTGATCTATTGTGATATTCCCCGTTTTTATATAGCTATCACTATTTTGTGAAGCGACCGACATAGACTGACCAAAAGCATTTTCCCAGCCAGGTATTACATTTCGAATGAAATGTACTACTTTACTGGGACCTGCATTCCAAATATCAAAGGGTTCTGCCAGCCCCTTATCCAGAAAAATACGCCTTTTATTGAAGATTGCTGCACAAGAGCATAGCAGGTGTTCAGAGTATTCCTTTTCTATACCACAGAATCGACACATATCCTCTTGAAATTTTCCTATTAACTTTAAATGATATTTACATGGACAATGTCCTGTTATCAAACCAGTATAGACACTGAGATCTTCCTTTGATAATTCAAGAATTTTGCTAGGCATTGAAATGTTAGGAATTATGAACCGTTTCGACTGCCTAGCAATGGAAGTGTTGTTCCAATTGGTCTCCACTTTCATTTTTTTTTCCATTTCTTGATCTCCTTTTTAAGAGAACAAGTAGAAACTTCACAGAATGGTTCTGGTCCTATGAATTGCTGAGTGGATCCTAGCCTGGCAAACATATCGGTTTTTTCATTTCCTTCAATTCCACAGTGGCCAGGAACCCAATATAAGTTTACTTGGTTTTAACAGGCCAATTTCTGAAGTGACATCGCTTATTCCCAAACGAGTTTGGAATTGCATGTAGCTGATTTTAAAGCATTTAATGCTGCTTGACTATCAGACATAATGCAGATATTCGAATGTTTATAATTCCTGCGCAAGCATATTACAGACCATTCAAGAATTGCTAGAATTTCTGCTTGGAACACGGTTGGAGATATTCAATCGAGCTAGTAACAGATATCGGACATACAATTGCTTCTTGTACAAACGCTACACTCTACGTATGCAAGACAGTCTTAGGAGAAACCCAAGGAATTTTTGGGAATTCGTCAACTCCAAGCGGAAGGATAATGGACTACCTGTTGAAATGTTTTTGGGCAATCATTTCACCAGTACATCATCTGATAAGTGCGAGCAATTCGCTAATCGCTTCAAGGGTGCTTTCAATGATTCTACGTCATCTCCAGCTTAAGTCGAAAATGCTTGCAGAGACACGCCACGCAACGTTTGTTCATTGGGAAATTTTCAGATTTCTCTCCAACAGGTTAAATATGGCATCGATAAATTGAAATACTCCACATCACCTAGCCATGATGGTATTCCGTCATGTATCTTAAAGAGATGTTGTGATGCTATGATTATCCCTCTGACTCAACTGTTCAACATTTCCTTGCGTGAGCGTAAATTTCCCTCCAGCTGGAAAACTTCCATTATGTTTCCAGTTCACAAAAAGGGCGATAAGCGCAACATTGAGAACTATAGTGGAATAACTTCACTGTGCGCCTGCTCGAAGATTTTTGAGATCATAATCAACGACATGCCGTTCACCTTCTGCAGGAATTGTATTTCTTCAGATCAACACGGATTCTATCCCAAGAGATCGGAATCTACGAACCTCGTCCAGTTCACTTCATGTCATGATCTCAATTTTCATCAATGAGTTATGTAAAGCACTGCCCCCTGGCTGCCGCTTATTCTATGCTGATGACGTCAAAATTTACATGATGGTGAAATGTCTTCAGGACTGTGTCGCTTTACAGCAATTAATAAGCCGTTTCGCTGAGTGGTGCTCCAGAAATAGGCTTACGCTAAGCATTCACAAATGCAACGTTATCTCGTTCCACAGAAAACAGAAGCCAATCATACATGACTACAACATCGCCCAGCAGCCTCTTGAGCGTGTTTATCAAGTACGGGATCTAGGAGTTATCCTTGATTCTACGCTAATCTTCCGTTTACATTACAACGATATTATATCCAGAGCTAACCGACAGCTTGGATTCATCTTCAAGATAGCCAACGAATTCCGTGACCCTCTCTGCCTTCGTTCGTTATATTGTGCTCTGGTACGGTCGATACTGGAATCAAATGCTGTAGTTTGGTGCCCGTATCAATCAACGTGGATTGCTAGGATCGAAGCGATCCAAATGGAAATTTGTAAGGTCCGCCCTTCGTGATCTTCCATGGCGAGATCTGCTCAATCTGCCACAGTACGAGGACCGTTGTAGACTGCTGGGTATTGAAACTCTAGAAAAAAGACGATCTACTGCGCAAGCGGTATTTGTGGCTAAAATCCTTTTAGGAGACACGGATTCACCTGATATCCTAGCTCAGTTGAATATTTTCGCTCCAGAACGAATCCTACGCCAACGTGATTTTTTGAGGCTCGAGTCCCGCAATGCTTTATATGGTCAGCATGATCGCATCCGTTTCATGTCAACTAGCTTCAACCAGATGTATTTACTGTTCGACTTCAACGCTTCTGTCGCTATATTTAAGCGACGACTCTCGGATAGACGGTAGAATAACAAGTACCGTAAAACGGGGTATCATTGATCATGCGGGTAACTTTGATAGTATAATATACAGAATAAATTTACTCGCTGTGCTTTTTCCAAATAAGAAACATTGGTTCCATATTGTATTTCCGTTGATATCGTATATAGTTTTTATATAGTATGTGTGACATATTTTACAAAAATATTAACAAACCATTTTCGTGTTTTTCACCTTTTTGAAAAAGCACTCAAACCATCACTTATGAAATGTATTTCCGATACAGCCATCACAAATTCAATGTTGTATTCTTATTGCTTATGAAGTTTTCTGATTATTTACTCATTCAAAGTTTTATATTTGAAGAACTCAATTGTTTGAGTTTCACTCATTTTTATCTACATTCATCGAGCATTATCAAAGTAACCCCAAATCAAAATACTAAAGTTCGGTCATACAACTAAAAAAATAGTGCAAATGCTTTAATTTTCGTTCAACATATTACTAACGACTTAACTCGTGGATCCACAGTACTTGTTTTAAAAAAATAAAATTTGAAAAAAATTCATTGCTGTTAACAATATTTAGAATATACTTTAAAAAACTATCAATTTTACCCCGTTTTACGGTACACTCAACAATTTCATTATCCAATGATCGTTCGTTTGGGAAATTGGTGAGTAACTGTCCAATTTCATTAGACTGATAGAGTTATGCTACTTGATTTTTTTTTCTGTTACCGGTTTGTATCATCTTCTCGACGAGCACTTCACCGAGCATCTGACAACTCCATGAACAAGGATGATTGCTTTTTATGCTATTGACTGCTTATTGTACTTTTATGCTCATTTTTGTTCTGTTGTATGTATTATTTGTACGCGAGATGAAAATTTATGGGGTTTTTGCACCTGCATGAGATCGACTAATTTTTGTAGCCGAGTCATTCAGGCTTTTCCCCATCAAACTTCATTAAGACTGTTAGTCAGATGAAGAATAATAATAATAAACAACAAAGTAGAACAGTTCTTTGATTAGAAGCTCCACAAAACATTGGTTTTTGAACGCAAATTATAAAAAATGCTTTGCTCGTTTATCATTAGCACCATCAGTATTCCATTTTACGTAACTTGTATTTATTAAGTCCAAAGTTCTTGGAACCTTGCTCTCTTGAGAAAGCATGGACTTACTTGTGCAGCAATATGAACAAGGATAAGTTGAACTGTGACCCATGATGCCTAGCCAAAGATTGATGATTTGCTGGTCACCTGTGACAACCGCTTCCAATTTGCCCAACGTGAGAAGTGTCGACCAAACTTGTACAATATTGGTGTACTTTCCGGGATGCTGGGTATTACTGCAAAAAGAACCACCTTCTTCACTCCTGTATCTTTAGGTCCATTCCTCCCTTTTTCGCTCCTTTTCTAAGATAGATAGCGTCATCTTAAATGAACCTCCACCCCCATCTGCTCTTATCTTTTAGAATACATCGTTATTAGATAGAAATCTTTCACGTTCAACATACTCGATTAAAGCCTTCACGTCGTTACGATATATGACTGGTTTCAACAAGACTCTTGGAGA
Source organism: Ochlerotatus camptorhynchus (assembly GCF_037179485.1). Lineage (NCBI taxonomy): Eukaryota > Metazoa > Arthropoda > Insecta > Diptera > Culicidae > Ochlerotatus > Ochlerotatus camptorhynchus. The sequence goes on from NW_027040771.1 coordinate 2,682,392, forward strand.
AGACCCCTTAAGGTACGTTTAAACTATCTGATTTGTTGATTTGATTCGAGTGGACTGCCGATAATTTTGTCGGATGCAATGTTCAGATGCGTTCACACTTTTTCGACATGATGATTAGATTTGACATTTGATTTGTCGAATGAAATTGTTTTTTTTTTTGTTTTTTAAAATTTCGCGGATTTGAACTGCTGAACCGATGAACCGATTTAACTATTCAATATTGTCCTGTGTTTGATTTCACTGATTTTTAATTACCAGTGTGATTGACCGAAAGATGCTGCATGGCTTTGATCATGGCATAGTCAACAAAACAGTGTTTATATAATACTAAGCATGTATTATATAAGAATATTTATGTTAGACAGCAGGTTTGAGATCTACTGAGAAATTTGTTGAGCTTCAGCATAGGTCGTAAATCTAGATAACAGAACTAGAGAACTTCAGAAAATTTTAAAGAAATTAAATGAAATTTACATAAATTCTGAAAAATTCACAAGAGAGATCGTAGATCTTCAGATAAATTTTCAAAAATTCAAGCAAGCTAAAATATTTTCAGACCAATTTGTAAAATTGTAAGTGAAATTTTGCAAATCTTCAGGGAAATTCGCAGAGCTTCAGACAAGTCCAAGAATCTACAGTGAGATGTAAAAAAATTCACAGTAGTTTAGAAATCTACTGAAAATTGTTGAACATCATAAAAGTTCGTAGATCTTCAGAACAAAGCTACAGAACTTTTGAAAAAATCACAAGAATGGTCATAGATCTTCAGATAATTTTAAAGACCTCCAAGAAAGTGTGCAGATTTTCTGATAAATTTTTAGAATCTCAGAAATGTTGATGGGTTTCCAGTGAAATTTGCTGAACTTCAGGGAAGTTCGGCGATTTATAAAAATATATTGATACAATTTCAGGGAAATTTGTAGATCACGCGAGAAATATTTAAAACTTCAAGGAAGCTAAAATATTTTAAGATAAATTTTGAGAACTTTAGGTAATTTAATAAATCTTCAGGGAAATTTTCAGATCCTCAAGGTAGCCCGTAATTCGTAGATCTTTAGAATAGAACTACGGAGCTTCAGACAATTTTACAGAACATTAAAGATATTTGCAGAACTTCGGAAGAGTATATTTTAAGAGAAATATTCAGAACTGTAAGCAATTTTGCAGATCTTCAGAGACATTCAGTGGTTCACAAAGCTTCACAGTTTGTAGGAGGCGACCCCAGCGAAGTGGTTAACATCCATACCTCTCACGCCAAAGTCACGAGTTCAAATCTCAAACCCGGACAAGTCACGAATGACCCAAGAGTGTTACAAGTGACTAAAAAAATATATATAGGTGCACCGTTTCAAAAATCACATATCTCAAATCCGTTTCAACAAACCTCAGCAAAGTATGAAAGTCCAAGATATTGCAGAACTCAATGGAATTGGGAAATAGATAGATCTGAAGAGCTTCAGAGAAGTCCGTAGACCTTAAGAGAAGTCTGTAGAACTTCAGCAAGTTCGAACATTTTAGATTTTTTTTTTCTTTATTATAGTTCATCTCTTAAGATAGTAAAAAAGAAAAGAGAAGAGAAAAAAGGTTCTCAGAACAAGATTCCCAAACTTGGCTGTGGTACATTTATCTTGCTAGAATGAAAAGGTGTAGAAAACTGCCAAAAGGGCCAACAAACTGGAATTACAAACAAGGAACACTCAGATAATGTTGTAAAGGTTCACCTCCTTTAGGAAAATGATGAGGGCGGCTGCTGCTGGGGACTCGTCACCCAACAGGTTTTTTTTTCCTCTGATCGGGACCAGTAATTTGATCTATTGTAGTATATCCCGTGTCCTTAGTTTAGTGCATGTCGTATTACTCTATCACTATTGATAAATGGTGAAGTATTCGATTTTTTCACAGTTGTCATTCTTGCATTTATAACAAGGATCCGACTCTAATTGAAAGGTCCCGCTATTTATACCCTTCGGAGTGTTGAAACACCCTCCAAAGGCGCGCCAGTTTGTCAATCAAAATTGGATTCCATAGCAACAAAATTAAGGAATGACACCGATAATGACCATGCATCAGAACCCTTGTCTTAACCACTTCAAACTAGGGAACAACGAATAGAAGATTAGGAATCACATACATGAAGACTAACTAACTCATTTTTTCTTTGTTTCAAGATCATTCTCGGTGGACAAAGCCGAGTCTTGTCACTATCAACAAGGCATAAAAAGTAACAAGGACTAAGATGTGTTCCTTGGATTACTGAAAAATCCTGTTCCCCTAGTTTGAAGTAGCCAGGACTAGGAATCGGTGGTAGATCCCGTAACGTACCACGAAAAGGTGATCTACCCACGTTACGGGGCCGCCCAACAGGTTCCGAATGCTGATTGACTCCAAGCCGAAGGCAGCCCGAAGGTCCTCCAGCTCTGCGCAGTTCACGAGGATGTGCTCCACAGTGGCTGGAACTCCGCAGGTTTCGCAGGTCCTCCGGAACGGTGTTCCTCCGAAGTTGTGGGAGACTCTGCTGTGCCCGGTGCGCAGCCTTGACACCACCCGTTGTTCTCTTAGGTTTGTTCGATCCTTTCAGGTTCCGGTGGTCGCCTTGATCTTCCGAAGGTGGTGTGTCCTGTTGTTCCTCCACTCAGTGTCCCAGACTCTCCAAACCATCCACTTGATCCACTTTTTGACATCTTGGAGCGGTACATTGCCGGTGGACCTGGGTCCAGTGTGGTACATTTTTAGAAAAAAAATTAAAACTTCAGCAATACTCACAGAACTTTGGGAATGTTCGCCGATCTTTAGAAGTATTTACACAACTTCGTAAATCTTCAGAGAAATTTCGAAAACTTTAGCGAAGTTCAAACATTTTCTAATAATTTGTAGAGCTTTGGGGTAAATTTGCAGAACTTTATGGAAGTCCAAGAATCCACAAAGAAATTTACAGAAGTTTAGAGAAGGACAGAGATCTACTGAGAAATTTGCTGAACTTCAGGGCAGTTCGTAGATCTTCAGAGCAGAAATACAGTACTTAAGAAAACATTACAGAATTTTACATAAATTTTAGGAACTTCAGAAAAGTTTGGAGGGTCGATCGTAAATCTACTAAAAAAAACAGCAGATGTTTTAAAAAATCAGAACTTTATTAAGGTTATTGTATTTTAAGAGGAATTTACAGAACTCCAGGGAAGTTTGCTGATATTTAGATATATTTTCACAATTGCAGAAAAATTAGAAGATCTTTAGAGAACTTCCTAAAACTTCCGGGAAGATCAAAAATTTCTAGATAAATTTTTAATAGTTTTAGGGAATTGTGTAGATTTCCAGAGATGAATCATGAAAATCTGCAGAGAAATTTTTGAATATCATAGATAATTGTTGATCTTTAAGGATCTTTTTAGATTTTTAGAGAAATCTGCAGAAGTTTTGAAGAGTACACAGAACTTCAAAGAAATCTGCAGAACTAACCAGAAATTTGCAGATCTTCAGGAAAGATTTTTGATCTTCACAGATATTTTACCAGAAAACAGAAACAATACTCCAGGGACATCCGAAGGTTTTCAGAGAAATATGCAGAATTGAGTTCTAAACAGAAATTTTCAGAACTCAAGGAATCATGAGAACTTTTCCCAATAGTTTCGTCTTCATATTGCAGTTCTTGAAGGACAAGATGAGCCAGATCCCTGCCGGTGTTCTTCCTGAGCAACCATTTCCTACTCCACAAAGTTCACCTTATCTTTCTAATTTTATTTAAAATAATAAAAGCTAATACGCTTTTTTTTCCTTTGGTTTGTTTTTTCCGTGCTGAGCACCAATGCTACCGACGTGCCAGGAAGCCAGCTCCCACACCTGGACCCTACCTATCGACCCATCAACTCATGAACCGGGGACCAACGGCTTTACTTCCCTTCCGAAGGAAGGCGTGATCAGAGATGTTATGCCTCAGAACATCCCGGCGGCGCCGACTGGGATTGAATCCAGGCCTGCTGGGGTGAGAGGTAATCACGCTTACCACTACACCACCGGCGCCGTTGGTGGTGCTAATACGCTTGCCGAAGCTAGTAATTCATTATGGAATTATTTACTTTTGATTCCTGATACAGTTTTGATTTGAAATCAAAATTGACAGTTCTTTGGCATGTGCGAGCAGTGTGAACACCAGCAAACAGGGTTCGACAATATGTGTCGAAAGTAGAATCAAACAGATATTTCATTATGGCGGCGGTCAAAATCAGACCAAGAAATCAGATAGTCTAAACGGACCTTTACTGTTCTGCTCAAATTCGAATGGAAGATGTGTAACAGAAAAGAACTCCGTGAGCTCCTGGTTCATATCTTTCATCTGATGGGGAAGATAAGAGGGGACTTCGATGTCCATTCCTCGGAGGGCACTGTTTAATTGCAATGTTTTCCTTGTCCTCAAATTGCCTTTGGTTTTTATTAGTAACAACTTCAACAGATAGAATGTTATTACCATGCGAAGAGCAAGAGCAGATAGAATGCAACAACTGAATCGCCGGTTCGTGGTTGTTCACCTTGCACAAGCTGCAGACGGCTATAGACTTCTCTGACGTTTGTGAAATGCACAAGTATTAGTGCAGAACTTGGGGTAAATTATAAGTATTAGTGCAAGACACCTTTGAATTCACCCAAAGTTCTGCACTAATACTTGTGCAATTCATAAACGTCAGAGAAGTCTATTGTGCCGTTCAAGGAGGGTACATGAATGCTGTTTGTCTTTGGAAATTTCCGAAAAACATGCCGTACAGAATTTTGCAGTGCGCATCTTTTTGCTTATTCTGTAAGTCGCATAGATTGGCAATTCATTCCACTCTTCGTTGAAACACGTTGACCATGTTTATACTGATGCACTTCTATGAGCTGATTTTGATCACTTAGAGAGAAGGAACAACGACTACATTTTTTTTCGGATAGTACCAACTTTTTGCGTCGATGTACGATAGATAACATTGTTTAATTAGGCAAATCGATTTTTCGGTTAGTTTTCGAAAATTAGTCTTCTTTAGGCATAAAACACAAACGATGTCCTGATTTTCCTCGTGATTTCTTGGTTTCATTTTAGCACGTTTTTAACAAACTACATGTGTATCTAAAAATCGGACTGGATTTAATAAGGCGATCCCGAATGAACTTGTCAAAATTATAAACAAAAACCAAACACGTTGAATTGAAACAAAGCAAACCTAAAGTTCGACAGTGACCATGCATAAGGACGTATATGCGATGATCGATTCTCTTCATCGATTTTCTCTTTGCAGCAACAGCTAAGCGAAACAATTTTCTAGCATTTGTTCAATGTAGAGTTGTAACAGGTTGTATTGACTATCAAAAGCAACAGCAAACGCACCGAGAAACGTTAAATCTAGCGAGTTATTAACAGAAGAGAAAATCGACGGAGAGAATCGATTATCGCGATTATCGTGCATGCTCACTGTCGATTTATTCATTAAAAATAAAAGATAATAACAATAAGGTGATCCAAGAGACGTTTCTCAGTGGAACTGACAGCTAGAAATCTAGAGTGTGTGAGTGATCTGTTAAAGAAATTCATATGAGAATAAACTGCCAGTTCTACTGTGATCGGTCAAAAGTTCTTGGTGAAAAAAAAAGTCAGCTGATCGCAACTGTCTCGTGGACAGCCTTACTGTAATATTTTAGGAGGAAAAGTCAACCTATCGACATCACCCCCTAGTCTCCTCTCGCTACTTCTTTTTCTTCCCTGTTTCCAATGACTAACCCTCTCTTTCCTAGCCCCATACACTGAACCAAAACATCCGCAATACTTCGAATGATTATTGCATTGCTCGAGCCCTTTAACAATATGCATTCGAATTTCGGATGATTTTCTTATGGTTGAATTCGTCATCAGATGATGAACATCCATATGACTGTCATCCAAATACAGGATGATTTTTGTTTGAAAATTATCTATCAAACATACGGCACTCAGAGGACAAACATTTAAGAATAGTGTGACATGCAAGTGATTTTTATTAGATTTATAATTTGATTATCTACATTTCTATACTGAATAACCATAATAAGCCATTCCATTATGCATACAAAATTTTTTCGTGGTGAAGGAAATCTCCACCACGAATTAGCCAAACATTGGTTTTCATCCTTTACCTATGTTCGAAACAACTCTGATAGCGATGCATATGCTTCCACCTCTTTTGTCAGCTCAGATCAGCAAATGACATTCGATAGAATTATTTACATCATCGTTTTGAATGATTTGCGTTATGGGGCTGAACCAATACCATATGCATTTCCATTTAGTATGACAGTCATTCTGCAGAGAGCATTACGCATTTCAACTGAAGGCCCTATCCCTTCTCATAACAATTTTCATCCTGTATTCTAGAGGAAAATCATCTGATTTCAAAACAACCGTCATCCGTTGCAGGTATCATTCGAAAAAGCTATTTCGGTTATTTGTTTTGAATGGTCTGAGGTTTCATTCGATCAGAGGATGATGTTTGTGTACAGTGTACCTGTCTAATTTAAGTCGATAGATGTGTAGATACTGCAAACTGCATTTTAAAGCCAATGATCTCAAGGAAAATTAAATTTAAAAAAAAAGTTACTCTAGACCCCCCGATTATTTTCAATGAAATCGCAAATGATAGGTAACTTGCATGAGCCAAAATATCAGACTTGCCGATTTTTTTTTTTAAAAAGTTCTCTTTAAAACACACCGTGACGGGAATTTTTGGACGCCCATCCATTACTGAACGCTCAAATAATTCCACCGCAAACCTAACAAAAAAACAGCTTTAATCAGCACCGTTGAATGTAGAATTAATATATTACAAATTAACTAACAAATATAAAGAGAGAGAGTGAAGGATTAGTAATTTCCATTTAATTCCACTACCTTATTTACTTATCCTTGACAGATACGCGTATTACGTCTACAATGTGCAGACTTCTTCCGTGTCGTGTACTTATACTCGACAGTCGAGGCATTCCAGTTTCCAATAGCTTTGTTTCGGATATAATTTTAATTAGATGAGCCTTTTTCGTACTATGATTCATTAAAAACTACCGAATAGGTCATTTTGAAAAATTAGGCGAGAGTTAAAATGGCTGAATTCCGGAACAAACTTGATGAACAATTTTGCAAAGTTTCGTAGAATTCCGAGAATGGAAAAAATAAACCGATTCGTCAGTTGGTGTGGAGCTGCTCTGTACATTCTAGAAATCAATCCTAAGTATAGTAAATAAATCATAATTGAACTGTATTTTGTTCATTGCGTAAGCACAGAATTTCAAGATAATGCCACAGATTGTTGAAGCAACTGTACAAAATCATTCACCTCGGCACTGTCCGGGGTCGAAAATGGAAATTCCCCCAAGGCAGAAATAAGAAACGAAACCATCCATCGCCATCACAACTCGATGCTAAGGACGACTGACTGGCGAGAAAGGAACCATGGACGCCGTGTGGCCACCCTTCCGAACCAGAAGCATTAGATGACGATGGCTTTGTACTAGGCAGGAGGGAGGTAAGGCTCTGGGACATGTGACGTTGAGAGCACTTTCTTTTTTTCGCAAATTCTATACCCTTATCTTCGCATGCAAATTTAATGTACTTCTCCTTTTTTGCGCAAATATATGAGCTTGGGTTCGGGGCTACGGGCTGCCATCACCATTGACTATCGAACGCGCGGAGGCCACACCAAGAAGCTGCCTGCCGGGCTGATGGGTTTTCCTACGCCTGCTGCTGGTGCTGCCGCCGAGTGATGGCTTCTGCTTTCCTGCTGATGATGAGGTGGTGTGAAGTTGGCAGAAGGTGATTCCGTGTGTTTGGTGATAAATGGAAATGGTATCGATGCCGGGAGGACCCCCTGTCCCGGAACGAAAAGCAGTTTTTTTTTTCGGTCTTTGCTCGCCCACACCCGGTGAGAAAGAGGAAGCATGGATACCGATGATCCGTCGTATAGCTACGAGGCATCCTTCTTTCCTGGCGGATGAAAGAATGTGCACTCGATTGAAGGGATAGCGTGGCACTTTGATGGGTAACCTAATATTACTTTTTCGCTTGCTTTTTGACGAAATGTCGAATCTCGCTAGCAGATGCGGGGGTGGAGGTAGCGGAAGCAAGATATAACTCACGACAGTTGGGCTTGCTCGGTACCTCTTGTATAGTCGCACTGGAGGCACCGAAGCAGACCACATACCATTGATTGCGATAAAGTCAACGAATCGCTGAAATGCCAACAGATACGGAAAGAATAATGGAAGCCATGTCCCATAAATTATGTATTTCATATATTGAATGCTTTCCTCGCAATACCGGTTGAATTGAAATTCGCCAGTTGTTCTTCCAACACATTTTTCTATAAGCTGATTACTTCAGCAACTGATTTTATAACGAAGTGCAATAATTGGATTACCCACAAAACATTGTTTTTTTTTTGAGTTTATGGTTGATTTGTGTGTTTTTTTATTACTTCTAGCCTAACATTGAAAAACTTTTTTTTAATTTTAGGATCTAAATAGTTTTGATGTTTGTTGTGTTTGTGATGATGATGTTTTTAATTCTTCTTGATGTTTTTTCATCATCCCACGAATTTTTAAAGCCAGATTTTGCAATCTTGATTTATAGTTTCTAAGTCTTTGTAAAAATAAATGGAATTATTCAAATTTCTACTGACAACGAAACATTTTAAACAATAGAAGTCCCTGTATGATGAAACATGATGCTTGTCTGGGATCGAAGTTTTTTTGTATGTAATACACATTATGCCATTTTTTATTTTTTTTGCGTTAGGGGAAACAGCCCTATTGTTGCGGTACGTTAGTAGCGTAAGAAGAGTGTACCCCATTAGGCATAAATACGTTAGGCATACGGACGTTAGGCATAAAGCCATTAGGCATAATGGACGTTAGGCATACAATACATTGCTGCTGTGCAACTCTAGAAACCTGTTTCGTGCATGGTAAACAATGCTTAAATTAGGCTAAGCGATGATAAAAAAAATGATACAAGTTAAACAAACTTAGCTTAGTAAAAGTATCGCTCCCTCACATTAGCAGACGGTTCCGCTAGTTTTCATTCTGATTACAACAAAAACAGAATCGTTGTATCGAAAAGTATGGCAGAAAATCCAGGTATGTTTTTTTTTTTTTTTTTTTTATTGAATGAAACACCACAGAATTCACCATCCGTCATTTCATGAGCTGTTCTTTGGCATCATATTTTATTCAACCTTAGCAGTTTTTTTTTTTTTTTTTGTTATTGAATGAAAAATTACAGAATTCACCATTCTTTATTTCATGAGCTGTTCTTTGAGGAAAACCTTTTCTTCATTGACAATTGCAATATGTGTGTAAGAATATATTACAACAAATGTGTGTTTTTTTTATTTCTAGCTGCGATTGATTTCAAGATATAGTTCAAAACTATGCTGAGTTTTCACTGCCAGATTACTTAACTATCGCTACTAATCTTGGATTTAAGTAAATATGTAGCTACGTCACTTATGATATGATAAATAATGGATTCCAAACTGTGCTTATTAAGCACAGTTTGGAATCCATTATTTATCATATCATAAATGACGTACACAGTTCGAAAATGTAGTGTAAATTTCTGTACAATATGCTGCACATAAATGGAGTGTCACATATCATATACTTTTGCATTATATATCATGTAAAGTTCTGACACATTTCATGCAATTGTATGCAAAAGCCCATCTTTGTAAACAACAATTAAAATTCAGAATTTTTATCTGTGTAGCTACATATTTACTTAGATCCAAGATTAGTAGCGATAGCGGTTAAGTAATCTAGCAGTGAAACTCAGCATAGTTTTGAACTATATCTTGAAATCAATCGCACCTAGAAATAAAAAACACACATTTTTTTGTGATATATTCTTACACACATATTGCAATTGTCAATGAAGAAAAGGTTTTCCTCAAAGAACAGCTCATGAAATAAAGAATGGTGAATTCTGTGGTGTTTCATTCAATAACAACAAAAAAACAGCTAAGGTTGAATAAAATATGATGCCAAAGAACAGCTCATGAAATGAAGAATGGTGAATTCTGTGGTCTTTCATTCAATAACAAAAAAAAATATACCTGCTGCTTCCAGGATTTCGTGCCATACTTTTCGATACAACGATTCTGTTTTTGTTGCAATCAGAATGAAAACTAGCGGAACCGTCTGCTGATGCGAGGGAGCGATACTTCCATGAACAGTGACGAGTTGCTGAAACAAACAAGGAATTGTGGCAAACGTACCATCTGTAACCCAATACTTTGCCTGTCCAAGACGTCGCAAGTTTTCATGAGTTCCAAAAAGTAAGGCTCTTTCATTATTATCACCAAAGTCAGTAATCAATAGCCGGTCCCCATTATCATCCTTCTGGAATTCATCTGGTAGATTATGTCTAACGTCCATTATGCCTAACGTGCATTATACCTAACGTCCTTTATGCCCAACGTCCACTATGCCTATCGTACATTATGTCTAACGTCCGTATGTCTAACGTCGTGTACCCGCGTTAGAAGCCTATTCTTGTGTATGGAGACCTCCATACACAACAATAGGGTTCTAACGCTGCTAACGTACCGCAAAAATAGGGCTGTTTCCTCTATAGCATATTAATGCATCACGTCAAAAGAGTTTTGAATTATATATTTGTTCGAAACCACGACCACCCGAAGCTACAACCATGGTCCAGCATCCACTAAGTAAACTTTATCATGCAACTGCTTGGTGGTGCTCCCATGTTCAAGTGATCGATAGCTGGAATCGTGTAGATCGTCGGTGAATATCTTGTATATCCAGAGGAAAGACATCTCTACGGAGAACTTCATCAATGGCGTAATCCTAAACATTCTGCAGTGGTGAATTTCGTGTGATCCACGACGGAAGAGGACCTATCAAAGATCGTTGAAGGCGGTTATCCGAGGCTAGATGATTATCGTTCAGAAAGGAGATCATCAGTTGTAGGTGGTGCACTTCACGTCATACCAGTGCGCAAAACAGTGTCATTTGTCAGTGTCAATGAGTCATTTTCATATGAATATGAACTGCCATCCGCCTCATCATTCACTGCCTGGTGAGAGTCTGAATGATTCTGACGTAAACGAGTCATGGACAGTCGAGCACTCATTCAGTAGCTCAGTCAGCACGTCTATTCTTCCGTGATGGTACCCATTAATGTTTTGAATGACTAAGCGCACTTTTTCTATGGAAAAACGCCTCAATTGCATGCTGTGTGATTGAAGGAAAGCGGTGTGCGTCGCCTGTTCGTGAGTGACTGAATGATTTTGTTGGCGCTTTCATTGCCTCGTTTTTTACCGTTTGGTACATACAGTGTGGATAGAGCAATGAATTAAATAGAGCAGTGATTTCACACTCAGCCTAAGCAGTCAATAATTTTACGCTCTGCGTCATACACGCCGCAGGACCGTACGCGGTTTTTACAAGTAAATATTTGTGGTCCAATTTTAAGGCAAAATTGTAACGCTGTGCGTTGAATTTCAATTGAGCTGGCAGTAAATATTGGGGAAAAAGATTTGAATTTGTAAATATGAGGGATAAGTTGTAATCTAAAAGCTTTAAAGATTAGTTACATGTGTTGTCATATAGGTTGTAGCCTTGTGTGAAGAAGCTGATTTGTGTCTAAGCTACACACTTAGAAAATATTACCGAACTCGGTTTGATTTAAACCGAGTTTTTATCTGCTGAACGCTCGGTAGTCTGTTCGGTTCAAACAGAAATAACCGAGCTGTCGTTAGTTCTTATTGTTACCCACAATCTGTCAAAGTTACCGAAAATCTCGGATGACGAAAAATAAATTTTAGCAGAAATAACCGAAAATCGGTTTACTCAAGAATTACCGAACGCTGTCAAACCTAGCGACCCACCTGTTGTAATTACGGAATTCGGTTCTCTTGGGCAGCGCTCGGTTTTCACTTCAAATCCCGCTTTAAATATTGATAAAGGATGCGTTGCTTTGAATTTTCATAAAAATAAAACCACTTTTGTCAAAGAAATGTATGACATATATTTATTTAATTTGTTTTGGAGAATAAAAACTCCCGTAACGCGAGTTACAGCGTGGAAAAGTACAGTCAACAAAATATCACTGACTTTGAAGTCATTCTTATTCAAATGGTTTTTAAATGCCTTTGCAAGCCTTTGCAGACATAACCTTGTACATTTTCACGGCAGTACAGGCAAACTATAGCAAACTATAGGTCTGCAAACTATAGGCCTGCAAATAAAATCATACAGTTAGTTACAAATACTTACAAAAGATTTCAATCAAACGTGCATCCTCCGGTTACAGCTGCTCCAGAACACTTTTTTTCCATTTTTACTAAAGTTTTACACACGTCCGATGAGCACACGCAAGAAAAAATGGCTGACTAATTTTAGACTCAGCTTAGAGAACCGAGTTTTCGGTTAAAAATTTCGTCGCGAAGTTGAGCGCAAGTGGAACGTTTGACGTTTAACACGTTTTAGCGAATATTCGGTTCAGTTTACCGAGTTTCTCGGTTTTCACATAGCGAATTTGTAAATGTCGATACTTTACCCTACTTTTCGGTTCAGTCTTCATTTATATCTGTCAAATTTATACTCTTTTACCAAAAATCGGGTCTGCTTCGATAAACGATGGTTTTTAAACCATTTATTCGGTTTCTCGTTGGTAACCGAAGAGGTTCGATAGAAAATTAAACCGAGTTCGGTATTATTTTCTAAGTGTGTATGTTTAAGTTAAGCTTTGTAGACACATTTGCTAGCTAGCGTTTTTTTTTTTTTATGAAATAATAAATAAGATGGCTATAGAGAAGAATTGCTAAAAACGCGAAAGAGATAGAATTGAAATGAACACCTAAATAAGATGGCAAATCGACATATGTTTTCGCGGCAAATCCGATCCTTTTATCTTGAAGAAAATCTGTGATTTCTTGGGGAACAAAAATTCTAATCTCGTCCATTTCGCTAACAAATCGACTGGAAAGCAGATTTGTGTGACGCGGTTTTTAAGTAAAGTGGACTCTGTGAAATCAAACTACATACTTGAAGGTGATTAGTTTTAAATGAAGTGAATTGAGCCAGCTCAGTTGTTTAAGGGGGTAGTACACTTTGAACGTCCAAAAAGTAAGGCATTTTCGTTAATTTTTTCTAAGCAATAATACACTCAGGAAGGGCAAATATGTTATAACCCATTTATTAGTCATCCTTCGAACTACAATTTGTATTTTTTTTTAACTCGATTAGCGTCTCCCCGTGGCTGGTGCACCAGGTCGCGCGTGCGTCCTCGCGCGGAAGTTGGAAAACGGCGTGGAAAAATACTTCTTTCCATGTGATCCTGGAACATGAATCGAACAAAAATCCTGATTAGTAATAAAATTTGGGTTAGAAATACGTATTCCGATTTTTTTTTTAAATTAATTTTTTCAAAAGTTGTGGCCTTAGGAAAAAAAAGTCCATTTTTCACCCTAAAAATACTTACAAAATCGTGGATTAAAAATCCATTTTTGACAAAATCGAAAATGTGGATACGTATTTCTAAGCAGAATTTAATTTTGAACAAGAAAACCTAGGCGATATCCAAATTTGATGATAACTGGTTAGAGTTATTTCCCACGCCAGTTTGAAAAACCCCGTTACGAGATAAACGCGTTTAAAGATAAAATGCTCTCTCAGCGCGCCGGTACATGTTTTAGGAAATCGCTTCGTAAAGCGGTAAGGAATATTCTGGCGGACTTGGAGTCTTTTCTTAATTAAAGTATACATCCCAAGGCACATTTTAAGCCAAAAAAATGCATTTTTTTGAAAAATCAAAGTGTACTCCCCCCTTAACGTGATTTTTTGTGCGTTTAGGTTAATTGAATCGTTCACAGTAGTTGCGTCGCAGACAGTTGTGTTTTAAGAGTTTTATCGTGTACAAAATCATCTCCCCTCATCTAGACTTTTGCCCTTCCATTTTATTTTTGGCCAATGAAACACAAATATCGAGATTACAGTGTTTGCAGAATAAAGTAATGCGTTTGATTTTAAGATGTAAAAGATTCACTTCCTCAACTTTTATGCTGGACGCTTTGCAATGGCTGTCAGTGAAGCAAAGAATTGTGTTTTTGACTATGGTGTTCATTTTTAAAGTAGTTAACGGTTTGCTGCCTCGATATTTGTGTGATCGGATTGAAAGAGGGCGTGATTTTCATAGATATAACACTAGAAACGCGGATGAAGTAAGAACACCGCATCTTTTGAATAATGCTTCACAAAATTTATTATTTTTCAAAGGTATAAATGTTTTCAATTCGATGCCTAGACACATCAAGCGTGCAACTACACTTACAGAATTTAAGAGACGCTGCATTTCACATGTAAAAGCTGTTTGAGCACTTAAATTTTTATGAATGGATAAATCATGTATCTTGACAAAGTTATCACTAACAGATTATTTTGTATGGAGACTGTCATAAAGACATTTTAGTAATTTGTGTAGCATATACAAAAAACTACATTGTTTGCCTCGATGGTGATGATGGATTTTTAGTTTTTTGATTTTGTAGTAGTAATAGTAAAAATAGCTTTGAGTAGTCTACAATGGTTTGAGCCTCGCGCGCGGAATACAGGTATAAATGACTAATACGTGGAAATTGTGGCAAAAGCCTTGAATTAGTAAAGGATTGACTGGAAGTCGTTTCCTTGGATATAGTCCTGGCACTGCGGAAGCTTAAACGTGTAAATCCCAGGTCACATTGGGGCCTTTAAATTAGCACAATAGGCCGATTATCATATAAACTAGCCATCTTTGGCATGTTGTACTATGTTTTGTTATGATCAATTGAGTTGAAATTTTGACACAAAACTACAAATATGCTGAATTTTGCGTGTACCTAATATCAAATTATTGGAAGCGCTTGCCGGAAAATTGACGGGCTGGTTGAAAATGGCCGACTAATTTGCACAGTTCTAGGAAATCTAGTTTTTCTAAAAGAGCTCTAACTTCTTACACAGTCATCCAAATATGCCCAATACTGTACCGATAACCAATAAATAGTTGATGTGTTAGCAGCCAAAAATTTAGAAATCCGTCTTTTTAAGTTGTGCTCGTACAGCTGTTTTTCTGAAATGTATGGACAGCTGTACGCTCAATTTTGAGATACACTGTAGGGTAACTGATGATGGTTGAAAATGCGTGATTATGGGAAAGATCTACCTTTCTTTTTTCTCATAATATCATAAAAAGTTAAATATTATGAACAAATTATTTTATTAAACGTTTTTATTCAGCAAAGAATTATGATATTGGTTGGACCTAAAAAATGATGATGGTTGGACCTATTTTTGCAAATGCTAGTTTAGCCCATATTTGTTCAAAAACTTTATTTAGAGCTTATTGATATCATGAAAAAAAAACCTTTTTAATCAGTTTTTATGAATTTGCTATTTAAAAAAATCAAGAAATTTGACTTCAACTTCGTTTTTAAAAAAAAGTTCACTTTCCACGAATTAGCTATTCATCATGACTCATTTTCTCGGAAATCATTGACCCGATTTGGAAAATTTTTAACGTCAAACTATAGGTATTGTGGTCCCATTAAAAGCTATCGAATATTTTTGGAATCGGTCAACTGGTTCCGGAGAAATGACCGGAACAAGTTGGGTATATGGAACATGGACCTAATTTTGACATGGAAGGAATAAAACCTATCATGCGACATTTCACATTACTTCCAAATTCGATAACAAGATCAATAACAAAATTGAGTACCTTGGACCACATTGGCCACTTCCGGGCATGTTCTGGGTGCCCCCGGGGAATTTAGGGGCTTAAAATGACAGAATATCAGAACTGGATTCCGGTTTTATAGTTTTTTTCCCCTAGGAGTTTTTTTTTTTCGAAAATAAGTTTCAGTTAGCAATTTTTAGTTTGTTAGCATTTTATTTCAAGTTAATTCACACACAGAAGGTGTATGAGAAGTGCTTAATGTAAATTCATATTAACAGATTCTTTTGGCGCTTTCGTGGTAGTTCGGAAATCGGTGGTTACCCTTTCAGCCAACCTGACGATGGAATTCCTCCTTTAAATTTACGCCCAACTAGTGACGCAAGGTCTTTAGCAGCTTCCAAGATCTTTTTGGTCGTCTTGGGACTGCCAGAAGCAGCGCATATACAAACCCAATCCCCTAGCTGGTTCTCCAAATCAAAACTCAACACTATTTCCCTTCCATATTTCTTGCCGTGGCTTCCCTTAATTTTTGCGTGAAGTGTCGTTTTCGGAATATTGTACCTTTTCTGTGCCTGATACGCGGTAAGTGATTTAATTCTTACTAAAAGAACAGCCTCTTGAAGATTTTCGACCGAATAACACTTTTCTTTAGCCATTTTTTCAATCGAAGAAACTGATCACTCGGCCAAAACTAAATCGAATTTTAAATCAGCTGCGCATGAAGGATGTAGACAAACCGAAGCGCACCTAGCGGCCGTCTTAGGAAACACATTGGTCCAACCATCATCATGCGTAGGTCCAACCATGATCATATTTATCTATTCGAATTTCGTCAATTATTCAAACATTTTAGTGAAACCAATGGATAAATGGCATACTAACGTGTTGTTTACACCTAAGAGCAGTATTTAACTGATTGAAAATAAAAATAAATGTAAAAAATATTCCTTTTTTGTATGTTTGAAAGTAAGGCATGATGACGAGCTAATGCGTGGAAAGTGAACTGTTTTGAAAACACATTGAAACTCAATTGTTTTGAAGTTTTTTTCAATCAAACACCCATGCAAATTGAAGAAAAAGAGATTTTTATGATAGTAAAGTGATCTTTGAAAATAAGAAATTAGAGAAGATTGACTAAACTAGTGATTGAAAAATAGGTCCAACCGTCATCAGTTTTTGGATAGGTCCAACCAGAATCAATTACCCTATATCGTTTTTTTTTATTTCTTCTTCCGTTACGTCTATTAGCTGGGTTCATTCGCCACTGAGTATTCCCTCAGAGAGATCTCTCTAATCAGACATCTTTTTTTTTTCAACCCGATTCGTTATGCTTTATGCTAAAAAAGCCTAAAATGTTGGATCTCTTCGGGGTTGCAGGTTTTCGGGATAAAATGAAGTGCAAATAAAAGTGTTCATTAGACCTCAGACATTAGCGGAAATTTGGTGTTGTTTGATGGTGTTGTGGTGTTGTGGAAGTTCAAACATCGTGCCGTACGGGAATCCTCTGATATTAAGTCTCAAGATCTCGGGCAAGTTGAACATGACCCGATGGTCTCTCTTCATGAGAGTGGCGCTTAAGCCACCGTTTTCTAAAGTGCCTCAGGATGTTTCCCGCATGGTTCCAAAATTAAGTGGTTAGCCCGAATAAATGTAATGATTGTAGTTTGTGTTTAATGCAACCACGAGTGCTATCTTGATTTTAATCTCCGGAAGCACAGTACACGCAATTCTGTTTTTAATTACTAATAGGACTTCCGGGGAAACTTGGAAAGACTTTCCAAGAGAAATCGTGTCAGTCAGAAGGAACTTTAAGAAGAAAAAAAACTCCCAGATGATGTCAATTGAAACTAAATAAGAAAGCCAGAATAAACATCCAGAAGAAGTTGCAGGAATCTTCCGGTGGAAGTCAAAAGAAACTTCCTGGGGAAATCAGAAGAACCTTCTGGAGGAATTCGTAAAGAACATCCTCCGCGGGAAGATAAAAGCAAAATGCGGAGAATTTCAAGAAAAGTCAATAAAATTCCATGAGAAGCCTTAAGACATTTTCAAGATAAATTTAATACAGAAAAATCAGGATAAGATGGAAGAATATTCCGGAAGAAGTTAAAAAAAATATCTTCTGAAGGATGTCTAAAATATCTTTCAAAGGAATTCAGACGAAATTTCCAAAGGTGGTTAGAAGGAACTCCTCAAGGAAGTCAGGAGTAGTTGGGGTAAGTTGGAAAACAAATTTCTAGGTAAGTCGTACAACATCTTCTTGAGTAATTAAATGAAACTAAAAAAAATCCTCTTCGATTCAATCGATCAGTAATCTAAAATCACCTTAGGATGACTAGTTTGTTTCTGTGGTGCTTATAGTTTGAACATCTTCAAATGGTATTTGCCATTTCATAAATTTTAATGGGAGATGAACCAGGCTGCGGTTGAAAATTTTGATAATACAGACAAAAAATATCAGAAGCTCATTGAGCCCAGTCTGAGTCAGTTGAGCAACTTCCGTAGATAAACATCTTGAAAAAGTCTCAAATTGAGTTGAGCAAACTTCATCTAGCTTGTAAGCATGTAAGTTTGAACAGTATTCCGAGATAGTACATTTCTGCAACTTTCACATCTATCATCTCTGCAATTATTACCCAAAACTGATTCCACAAATTTTCAAACGTTCTCCTTAAACAATCCACATCGATGCCTGTTTCCGAGAGTGGAGCTGCACAGAGCCACCATAGCATAACTATGTACACACCAACGATCATCTGCTGTAGTGGTGTATGGAACTAAGAGAAAAATACCATCAGAGAACGACCGTTAAATTAAATTGAAGCCAACAACCGCCATGCTCTGCCCCGACATTCTGGATAAACAAAATATCCAATCTACATGAGACGGTTTGCAAAGATGGTACGGCCGCCTCCCGCACCGAACCAACTATACACTATCATCCCACTGCTATTGGGCTGGGAGGGAAGCATTCCAGCAGAAACCTGAGCATAACCATGACTTCAACGATATGTGTATCAACTCCGACGACGACGACGACGACGACGACGACGACGTCGTTGCCATCGTCATCATTGTGTCAGTACACGCACTTATTAAACGTCCTTTCTATCTTACGAACAACAACGCATCCCGGCCATGAGCTGCCATCAGAAAATTTCAAATTATTGAACCCCATCCCCACCAGGACGATATAGTGTGCACGATAGATAGGTATTACTACCAACAACGGGCACATTGCTGGAGAACAAACGGTACCAACGTGAGAGACCTTCTCCTGGTAGCTGGGGCTAGCTGGGCGCTAATGGCGACAAGCGTTGTCAAGGGGAAGCAAATATTAATCGAACATGGCGCACACAGGCCAAGTCAGGCCAGGCCAGGAGGCAGGCACGTCTATACATTCCTACGCGCTCACGCAACATCTCATCGCCACACCTCAACACTGAACCACCAAGCGAGCGTTGATGGCGGGGTTGAACGATTTCATAAATGTTCTTGTAACATGAGGAAATTGTAGTCAACTTTGCACTATCTTTTTTTTTACTATGATGGTTGTTGGCGAATGCTCGTAGCTAGATCATTTCACGTTCACGGGGTCGTGACTGAAGTTAGAAATGTGTGGACAACAAGTCAAGCCGAGCAGCCTCCTCATATCAAGCCATGTAAATTATGGGACGATGGTTAGAAATTCCAATAGCTAGAAAAATCAGAAGGCAACTGGCCAAAAACCTACACAGATAGAAATCCCCTTATTGGAAAATTAATATTGCTGATTATTCAGTTAACTTATAAGTTGACGCCTTGCGAAAAAAAAAGTTAATGAAGATCATGTGGCAAATGAAATGTATAAATGGTCATACATATCGTTTAGGAATTCTTATTGGACCTATGTGGTTTGTATTATGGAATGTATAAGACTGATGTTTTGGCAAAAATGTATAGGTGAAACACATGAATAAAATAATTATTTTCGTTTCGTGGAGCTTAGCTGGATGTAATTAGTAGAAAGCTTGATTAAATGACCATTGGCCATTGAGACCCAAACATCCGGATCTCCTACCAGAAGGGAGAGACCTTCCCTACTAACAATTTTTTTTTAGAATCTTGAAAAAGCAGTGATGCCGTAGGTGAAGTGGTAAGTGTGAGGGCCTGGGTTCAAACCCAGTCGGCGTCACCGGGCTTTTCTGAAGTAAAGCCGTTGGTCCCCGGTCCATGAGTTGATCGGTCGATAGGTAGGGTCCAGGAGTGGAAGCTGCCTTCCTTGCATCGGTTGCAGTGGTAAGCAGTACATAAAACAAGATCGGCGTTAAAAAAATCAAGGGAAATAAATAGAATCTAGAAAATGTGTTTAGCTTCAAGATCGCTGAATATTTATTATTCATTCACCTGAAATTAAATATTTATCAGATTTTCGAAACTATGGAATTCAACCTCACTCGAGATTATGGTCTCAGCACTATTCAGCAGCGATTTCGCATTGTGGCTGGAAGTCTTGCTTGATCCATCCTATTTCTCCTATTTGAGGTGCTTCGGACGTGTCTGTCAAAGAATCAATCCTGATCCTTCAATGAACGTCTACTCTGGAATGATCTAATAACTTGGGGATTTAATTCTGAACAGGTTATCTTAAATGTATGGTAAGTGTGATGAATTTCCACGTTGAAGATTCCCTTTTTGAATTGGGTGACGTATCGATTCAGTTCATTGAGGTACGGAAGGTTATCCTAAAAAAGTGTCGGAACGCACCTGAAGACATTCGTTATATGTATTAGAAGCACCCCTATTCTTCAGCATCTGAGAAGGTACTGTACAGGCTCAAATCTGGACACTCTTAAAAGTTGATTATCAAAGCCTGCACTTCTTCTTTAGGCATTATTACGACCCCGCTGGAACTTTAAACTGGCTTTCAACATAGTACTTTTTGAGAAGAATTCAAAGGAGAATTCCAAGACAGATTTGGGAAACATTTGAAGAAAGTTCTAACGAAATCCGGATTCTGAGGTGATTTTGAGGAGACCTTCAAGAGATTTGCATGAAGGATTCGTAGGTAGTTTAAAATACGATTCCGAAGGAATCCTTAAAGAGAATTAATAGCCAAATATATAGAGAATTCCAAGAAATTGATGCGTGCCGAATGGCAAATGGCATGAACATCAAATGTAATTGTGGCTTTCTCACAAGCAATTGGCTACAATGGTATGCAGTACACAAACAATTTTCCCAGATAACTCACACAAATAACTACGGAAACAGAAAGCTGTGGAGCTTTGGCGTCTTCAATAGGGTTGCTCATTTTGTCAAGATAAAGAACTTTTCTGAATTTATCATGTTTCCTAAGTTTCTGCACCATGTATGCAGATGAGTTGTAAATTATATGTTTACGCCAATGGATAGTTTTTGTTATAGCGAGAAACTTCTTCGAAGGTACTATGCACAAAGTCTCGTTTATGACATATTGAGTATGTGGCTTAAATTTCAGATTTGGCTCACTGTGACCGCGCACCTGCTGCAAAAGCAAAAACGGACGCTCTAAGGCCATCGGACCACTCATATTACAACACACCACGTATGATCGAGTTGATGATATAACCCAACAATGGCGATGACGACGGTAACTGCCTCATAGAACACAACGAACAAGCAATGTGAGCATGAGTAGACGACCATACACTTCGCAGCCGCTACTCCAACGAGTGACTAGATCCGTCAAAATATGTACAAAAACCAAGCTTCAATATCAATAACGGTGCTGGCCACGTTCCCTCGGCTATTCGCGAGGGGATTGTTAGATCGACTTCCGTTGTTTCTAGAATCCAAATATACCTTTGCATCCCCACAATTGCCTCAGGAAGGGCCTTTTTTTTTAGTTTAAAAGATGAATTAGATCTGGATTTACTTTGTAAAGCAACGCATTATTTTCAAGCATGGTAAGTAACGCTCTCAACTCAATAATGTTAACTGGCCTGGGATGAAACCCACGATATTCAACTCAGAAAGCTTAAACGGTTGCCACTAAGCAATCAAACCCTTGTATCACAACATTTCATTGCAAACGTTAATCAAACTTGGAAGCAGTATTTTTTTTAAACAACGAAATCTAATTGAACAAGTGTTAAACCTGTATATTTGATCACAATACTACGATCTAATTTTATCCCGTATAACGAATTATAGTGTAACATGAACAAAAGCACCACCCAGACGACAATAGATAATGCGAGATCGAAGTTATCCCGGCAGATTGCAAAACGGATTCAATAACACTGATAATAAAATGATGATAAATAGTATTAACCTGAACAGAGCTTACCAAATCAATGATCAATGGTGCATTATTAGACTGACCCACAAAAAAGGTCTTAATTTCTACTGGTCATCCCCTATATTTGTTCCTTTAGGTGAGACAACTATTCAGCTTCAGTTTCAGCTCATTCAGTTGAAAGGTGGTATGGGGAATTTGGATTTTAATACATGAACAAATTACACCCTACACTCCTTCGACCATAAAAAAGTTTCTTTATTCTAGATTTGATCCATTTTAGTTACCACTCCACAACACATTGCGTGATCAAAATCCTGGCTCATCACACCAACTAAACAATAGGTCACCTGCAATCGAAGTCATACCGGATGGCAAAAAAAAATCTCCAAAGAAATTGAGACTAGATTAGATTTACTCTGGCTTGACCATGACTCCACGCTAACTAGCAAAGTAGCATGAGACCCCTGAACTGTGTCGGAGTTACAGCTCACAACTGGGTTATTCGACAAGTGGCACAAAGTGTGTGGAAAGTGCTTGACGGTAAAAGCAACATTTATTTAAACTACTGTGTCGGTGTTGAGAGGAGAGATGCGAGGCAACTCTCATCTCATGTAATGATAATTGGAGAACGAAATACAGATCAGTGTGAACTGATAGTTTGAACTGACAAGACGTGTTTTCCCTACAATCTGTCCGAACGACTCGTAATAGCCATCCTCGGTCATAGCTATACTGACGACGAGTATTAAAAAAAAACGGTGTTGAGTTGAGTGCAGGAATAGTGAAATTCTAGTAGAGTGATATTAGGTTTTACTGTTCTTGACGTGCATGATTTTAGATCGATCCACAGGATCCAGGATCGAAGAGAGAAAGAATCGAAAGAGTTTAATCCTTGTGTTCCGGTAGGGAAAAACCTGAGCCAATATGGCAACGCCTGTAGAAGATGAAGCTAAGGTGGTTTCGGTTACAGTGGATAAAAGAACAAAAGGAAGATTTCCTGTATATGTGCCCGGTTTCAATGTAAATTCGTACCTACAAACAGTAGACATTTATTTTGCATTGAATAAAACACCGGACGACGAAAAGGCTTTGGAGTTTATTACTAGTGTGGGTCAAGAGACTGCGAATCGGATAATTGGTAGTTTTAAACCGAACAAGATTGTGGATAAAACCTATGTCCAAATCGTGGAAAAATTTAAGATTTTACACGAAGAGAATAAAAATGTGTTTGCTGAGCGTTACCGGTTGATAACGCGGAAACAAGAAGAGGGTGAATCATTAGATGATTTCGCGATAGATCTACAAAATATTGTAGAACATTGCAATGTGAGTGTTGAAACGGAAGCTACTCTTGTTCAGTCTGTTTTCGTGGCAGGTATACGAAGTGATAAAATAAGAGAGTCGATGCTTCGAGATGCAGACTATAAGTTAAATCTAGCTCAATTACTAGAAAAGGCTAAGACGATAGAGATTGCCGCTCTCGAGGCACGAAAAATGGCTAAACAAGGAGCCAGCGCGTTAAATTATGTTTGCCAAAATAGTTCCATGCGAAGGAAAAAATTTGTAAAACCGGGAAAATTTTATGAAAGTGCATGTTCAGGTGCGAATCAAAGGGACATTTCGAGTCATCGGGGAAACATCAAAGTTAGCAGTGATACTGTGTGTTATAATTGTTATAACAAAGGGCATCTCTCATACAATTGTACGCTGCCCAAAGTCAAGAAACCGCGCTATGGGACACAGCAGCCTAAAGGAAACGTGAGTAGGAAGAGAGCTTTTGAAGAGCGGATCAATCAATTGTCAGCAGCTATGGATGATCTAAAAATGAGCATGGAGGATGACACTGACACTGGTGATGACCAGTCGGTGGAAGAACCAGAGGCTGAGGATGAACCGAATTGGATTAATAATATAATACTTGGTAAGTCAAATAACTCAGCACTAGCTTTTGTGGAATTGAATATAAATGGACAAACCTTGTTGATGGAGTGCGATGCAGGTGCATGTGCAACCATTTGCTCGTTGAATACATACAAAGAAAAGTTTAACAATTGTACACTACTACCAGATCACCGAAACATTTCCGTTATATCGGGTGAGACAGTGAACGTTTTGGGTAAAATAATAGTGAGAATAAAATTAAAAAGCAGAACTTTAAGTTTATCTCTTTTAGTAATTAAATCTCCAAAAAATTTTGTACCTCTGCTAGGCCGCGATTGGTTAAACATTATCTGGCCGCACTGGAGAGATTCGTTTTCGCTCAATTCTCTTTGCGAAATAAATAGAGAACAGTGGATAAAAAATACAATTAAAGCATTGAAAACAGAATACTCATCTGCATTTAACGATGATCTTACAGAACCGGTCAAGGGTGTTGTAGTTGATATCCGTATAGATAACCAAGCAAAACCCCTAATACACAAACCATACACTGTCGCATTTAAACACCGAGAAACTGTAGGAAAACATTTAGATGATTTAGAGGCTAAGGGTATACTTGAAAAGTTAGAATACGCGGAATGGGCCTCCCCCATAGTTGTGGTAGTGAAATCAAATAAGAAAGATATTCGTATTTGCATGGATGGATCTAAAACGGTTAACCCATACATAATCACGCATCATTACCCCTTACCAATTATCGAAGAACTTATCACAAACAAAAGCGGAGCAAAAAAATTCGCTCTTATTGATTTGAGAGGAGCCTACCAGCAACTTGTTGTCTCTGAAACCACAAAAAAACTCTTGGTTATCAATACCCATAAAGGTTTGTATGCTTATCGTAGGTTACCGTTTGGAGTTAAACCGGCGGCTACTATATTTCAATCGGTTATGGATAAAATCCTACTGGGTATTTCGAACGTACAAACATATATAGATGATATCCTCATTTGGACCGAGTCAGACGATGAATTACTAAAGGTGATCAAAATTGTGTTGAGAAGGTTAGCGCAACATAACGTCAAAATAAACGCCGAGAAATGCGAGTGGTTCGTTCCCCAAGTGAAATATTTGGGTCACATTCTGTCGGAGGCGGGTGTATCACCAAACCCGGAGAAAGTGAAGGCGATTAAGGCCGTGCCAGAGCCAAAATCAAACACACAACTAAAAACATTTCTCGGAATGATAACGTTCTATACTAAATTTGTTCCTAAATTAAACTTAGTCCTTTCTCCTCTTTATGATCTTTTAAAAAAGGATAGCAAATGGAATTGGGACTACGCTTGCAATAAAGCCTTTGAACTAAGCAAAAAAGCCATCTGTAGTGCTCAAGTTCTAACGCATTTTGATCCATCTAAACAAATCACCGTGACTTGCGATGCAAGTGACGATGGAATCTCAGGTATTCTTAGCCACACAGTAAACAACATAGAAAAACCAGTGTTTTTTTGTATCACGCCGATTGTCAAAAGCTGAAAAAAAATATCCCATTTTACATAGGGAAGCATTAGCTATAGTATTCGCCATGGAAAAATTTTCCAAATATGTGTTAGGCCAAAAAGTATCCATTATTACAGATCACAAACCTTTATTGGGCATATTGAACAACAAAAAAGGTGGTCCGTCAATAGAATAGATTCCATAACGAACCACCTTTGCGTTCGGACGCGCTTTAGCAGCGCTCTTGTATATACTTTTAAATATCCAAACAATTTTTTATCATATTTTAAAAACTGACCCGCGCGAACTCCGTGTTTATTTTAAACGTTTTTTTTTTTTATCATCCGACGCGAGTGCAATGAAGTGCGGAATAGTGAATTGCGTGCAAAAAGACAATCGCTTTCTATGGCGCTGCCATGGCACCTGCAACCGGACCTTTCACGCAGGTTGTGTTGGTGCACAGCGAAATCATGAAGACATTCTTCGGACCTTCATGCTGCCTTTGTGCCAAGACTGCCAGGATAAGTTCATAAATGAACTTAATCTGAAGGAACTGTCTACAACATTGAATGGCATCAAAGAAAACATTGGCAATACTTTGGAAGCAAATCACAAATTGCTTACTAACTTCAAAAACCTCAGTGCGACGCATGACGCAGTGCTTGAACACATTGAAGAAATGCTTGACAATATTAAGCGTAGCATGTCGACCGTCACCAGCAGCAACAAACTTATTGCTGTTGAAATGAAAAATGCAATTTCATCAATTCTGGACACACCTTCGGCGGACACCTGCACAGCTGTAAAAGCGGCAGCCAAATCAGCGGCAACAGCAGCAGTAGCGGCAATAACAACAACAACAACGCACTCAATTAACCAACTACCTGCAATAATTTCCACACTCAAGAATGAGTTAGCGGACTCCCAAAGTACTCTAGCATGTGAAATAAAATCTCACATAGAAGAAATGGCAAAATCTCTTTCAACACCAGCCGTCATCATTTCCAAGAATTACACAATTGACGAACCAGCCCCCAGCTGGCGAATCTTGGGAAATAAAAAAGTATGGAAGCGTGACTGGACAGAATATGACGCCAAGCAACATTCCCGCCGTCTCCAGGAAAAAAACGAGGAAAAAGCCAGACTTAGGCGCAAAAAACGAGAAAAGAAACCAGGTAACAACCCCCACAACAATACCAACAAAAACAGCGGCAGTAACAACTACACTATTGGCAATTGCAACAATAACAACAACAACAACAACAACAACAACAACAACAACAACAACAACAACAACAACAACAACAACAACAACAACAACAACAACAACAACAACAACAACAACAACAACAACAACAACAACAACAACAACAACAACAACAACAACAACAACAACAACAACAACAACAACAACAACAACAACAACAACAACAACAACAACAACAACAACAACAACAACAACAACAACAACAACAACAACAACAACAACAACAACAACAACAACAACAACAACAACAACAACAACAACAACAACAACAACAACAACAACAACAACAACAACAACAACAACAACAACAACAACAACAACAACAACAACAACAACAACAACAACAACAACAACAACAACAACAACAACAACAACAACAACAACAACAACAACAACAACAACAACAACAACAACAACAACAACAACAACAACAACAACAACAACAACAACAACAACAACAACAACAACAACAACAACAACAACAACAACAACAACAACAACAACAACAACAACAACAACAACAACAACAACAACAACAACAACAACAACAACAACAACAACAACAGCAATAACAACAACATCAACAACAACAACAACAACAACAACAACAACAACAACAACAACAACAACAACAACAACAACAACAACAACAACAACAACAACAACAACAACAACAACAACAACAACAACAACAACAACAACAACAACAACAACAACAACAACAACAACAACAACAACAACAACAACAACAACAACA
Source organism: Ochlerotatus camptorhynchus (assembly GCF_037179485.1). Taxonomy (NCBI): domain Eukaryota; kingdom Metazoa; phylum Arthropoda; class Insecta; order Diptera; family Culicidae; genus Ochlerotatus; species Ochlerotatus camptorhynchus. The sequence goes on from NW_027040771.1 coordinate 2,709,780, forward strand.
ACAACAACAACAACAACAACAACAACAACAACAACAACAACAACAACAACAACAACAACAACAACAACAACAACAACAACAACAACAACAACAACAACAACAACAACAACAACAACGACAATAACAACAACAGCAACAACAACAGCAACAACAACTACAACAACAACAATAACAACAACAACAGCAATAACAACAACATCAACAACAACAGGACCCGAAGCAGCCATCTCTACAACAGCACTGCATTACCTTTGGATAAAGAACTTTTGGCTGCTGCACGAATACAATTTTCTCGGCCACCCAAAGAAAGCGGACTAAATTTCATTAATTTCGAAAAAGTGGAAACTATTAACCCTTATCGAACTGAAAAACCAACTGAGCGAGAACACCCTCCTCTTCTGGACCCCATGCGTCCGCCAATAGTGAGACTTACTGAACAGTCCGTAACTGGCGACCAACGCTTCCTGAAGGCGCGTCTAAGGGACCCGAAAATTATGGACATTGTTCGGACCTACCTCTCCTTCCTGCATGACCAGCCATCATCAACATGTATTCGCGGAATCACCAAAACCAGTGCTATTCTAATGCTAGCAGCTGAAGGACTACCAAAACACAGAAATCTCCTGCACGAAATTGTCCTGGACGTCCATGAAGAACTTGGAATTACTCGAAACGACGCCTTGGCAGACCTGCAATCCTACCGTACATTCCTGTCCAGTGAACGCACGCAACGGCTACAATCTACTAGGGAGGCCGCCCTCAAATTTTACAATCCTGTAAATTTTCAACGCCGCTGACGCACCTTGAGGAAGACTCATTATTTCTATATAACGATGCTCGGCATGAGACTGAGGTAACTAATAATAACAATGACCATACTTTATCAACCGACGTATTTCCAACAATTTCTTCACACAGACAGAATGCGACTGAAATTTTGATTTATTGTCAAAATTTCAATCGCATGAAAAGCCCAGCTAAAATGAAGGAAATTTATCAAAATTTATTATGCTCATCCCTTTCGGTCATTCTGGCAACTGAAACAAGCTGGGACGAAAGCGTAAAAAGTGAAGAAATCTTTGGAAATGCCTTTAATGTATTTAGAGACGACAGAAATTTTCATGCAACACAGAAGAAGTCAGGTGGTGGAGTTCTTATAGCTCTTTCGGCCAATTTTAACTCAGAAATTATCTTTATACCAAAATTTACAGAATTTGAGCATATTTGGGTGAAATCACACATAGCCGGTGAAACGCACGTGTTCGCCTCAGTGTATTTTCCACCAGACCATGCTCATAAAAGCACTTATGAAGCCTTCTTCCAAAGTGCTGAACAAATTCTATCTGACCTTCCTCCTGAGGTTAAAGTTCACATCTATGGAGACTTTAATCAACGCCATGCTGACTTCATTCTGGACTCTGAAAATGAATGTATCTTACTCCCAGTCGTTGGGGATAATGAAACATTGCAGTTCATTTTTGACAAAACTGCTAATTTAGGACTGAACCAAATTAACCACATCAAAAACCAACAAAATTGCTATTTGGACTTTTTACTAACGAATATTTATGAAGATTTCTGTGTGACCGAATCATTAAATCCACTGTGGAAAAATGAAGCGTTTCACACAGCAATCGAATATTCTTTATTTATGCATGAAAACCAAAGACCCAACTACTGCGAATACGAAGAAGTCTTTGAATACAAATTAGCAGACTACGAAAAAATAAAATTTAAATCAAACAGTGTCAATTGGCAATTAATTTTAAGGAATGTAGGAAATGTCGAAATTGGTATAGACGTGTTCTACAAAATTTTAACAGAAATAATTTCGGAAGAAATACCTTTGAAGAAAAAAAGACGTAACAGAAACACACAAAATCCAGTCTGGTTTAACAGACAAATAAAAAACTTGAAAAATCGGAAGCAAAAAGCACATAAAATTTATAAAAAACACAATAGTAGAAATAATTTATTAATTTATTTGGATCTATGCGATCAACTGAATTTAGCTATCAGTACTGCATTTGAAGAATATAATGCAAAAACTGAATGTGAAATAAAGTCCTGTCCGAAGAACTTCTTTAATTACGTAAAAACGAAATTAAAATCTGACAATTTTCCTTCAATAATGCATCTAGACGAAAATGTCGGTGATAGTTCGGAAAAAAACTGTAATCTATTCGCAAAATTTTTTCAAGAAATTTATACGACATTTTCTGAAGAAGATCGTGACCGCGATTATTTTGCATTTTATCCAGAATTTTCAAGGGACATTGGCCTCAATCAACTTCAAGTGCAGGACATTTTGCAGGCTTTAAAAAATTTAGATGCCTCAAAAGGTCCTGGACCTGACGGAATTCCTCCAGTATTTATTAAATGTCTAGCAATGGAACTCACTGCTCCATTGTTTTGGCTTTTTAATATGTCCCTGGAATCCGGAACCTTCCCTAAAATTTGGAAAAGCTCATTTCTAGTACCTATCTTTAAATCTGGTCGAAAATCTGACGTACGTAATTATCGTGGTATAGCCATTATCTCTTGCATTCCTAAGCTTTTCGAGTCAATTATCAACGAAAAATTATATCTCCAAATCAAAAATAGAATTACTGACATGCAACACGGCTTTTTCAAGGGTCGTTCGACCTCGACCAACTTACTTGAATTTATAGACTATTCATTGAATGCAATGGATAATGGAAACCACGTAGAAGCTCTCTATACAGACTTTAGCAAGGCATTTGACCGCATTGACATACCAATGTTACTCTTTAAACTGCAAAAAATTGGAATTAAGTCAGGGCTCCTGAAATGGCTTGAATCATATTTAACTAACCGCCAACAAATAATTAAATTCAACGGAAAGAAATCGAGCCCAATTCAAGTCACTTCAGGCGTCCCCCAAGGCTCTCATTTGGGACCTCTCCTTTTTATTCTATACGTAAACGACATATCTTACATTCTCAAAAAACTTAAATTGCTTATTTATGCCGACGACATGAAGCTCTTTTTGGAAATAAGAAATGAAGAAGACATCAATATATTCCGGAATGAAATACACATATTCTACACATGGTGCAAAAAAAGTCTACTAGAATTGAATGTAAAAAAATGTAACTTAATATCATTTAGTAGAAAAAGAACAACTTCAAACATTTCAATTGCATTAGGAAATCAAACTGTAGACAAATGTGAAAGAGTTAGGGATTTAGGAATTATCTTAGACTCTAAGCTAACTTTCATAGACCATTACAATACAATTATTCACAGGGCAAATAACATGCTAGGCTTTATCAAGCGCTTTTGCTATAACTTTCAGGACCCTTACACAATTAAAACACTATATATTGCCTATGTGAGGTCAATACTGGAATATTGCAGCATTGTATGGTCTCCTTTTTCAATCACGCACGAAGAAAGATTAGAATCAGTACAAAAACAATTTCTATTATACGCTCTTCGTAAATTAGGTTGGACTTCATTTCCTCTTCCATCATATGAAGCACGCTGCATGCTTATAAACAAACAAACATTAAAAGAGCGTCGTGAATATGCAATGGTTTCATTTGTAAACGATATCGTTTCGCAACGCATTGACTCCACAGAAAATTTATCAAAATTAAATTTCCATGCACCTACTCGGCAACTCCGAAATCGAAATTTATTTGCCATAAAACATCATCGCACAAATTATGCAAAATATGGGCCATTAAACCGCATGATGGCCTCTTACAATAAACACTGCGAAACCATTGACTTTACAATGTCTCGGCATAAACTAAAGCAATATTTTTATTCCATAAGAAATAACAACTCATAAAAGAAAAGAGAAGAAAGCTGACACTACTTTTTTTTATATAAATATATATTTAAGAAAACAAAACTGTATTAGTTGTACTAGTCTACGTTGGTTGACGAAATAAATAAATAGATTGTTAATAGGCTACAAAGATATTTCATACGACTTTCGATATTTGATTACACTATCACGCATATGGCTGGTAAAGAGAACCATGTAGCAGATTGCTTGTCAAGACTACCTTTGGACCAAAACTTGAGATATGCCGACTTAGAAGAAAGTCAGCGCAGCTCCTTCAATGAACTAAATTATTTGATTGAAGACCAAAAAGTGAATCTCAATTCAAAAACTATTAGTGAAGAATCATCTAACGATTCAACATTATCAAAAGTTTTAGAGTTCGTTCAAAATGGTTGGCCAAGCCACGTGAATGAGAGACCTTTGAAGAATTTTTATGCCAAACGAAATGAATTGAACGTAGAATCAGGGTGCTTAATCTTCGGTGAACGAATAGTGGTTCCTAACACATTGAAATTAGCTTCTTTACAGTTACTACACGCAAACCACCGTGGCATACAGAAAATGAAACAAATAGCACGAAGATATTTGTACTGGGATGGTATTGGAGTAGACATTGAGAATTATGCGAATTCATGCAAGAAATGCCAAATTTTGGGAGTTGATAGAACTCCAAGAGTTTATGGGAATTGGCCAGCTACTACTAAACCATTTGAACGGGTTCATATTGATTTTTTCCATAAATATAGCCGCACATTTTTAATATTAGTCGACGCATATTCCCGATGGATTGAAGTTCGGAGAATGACCAAAACAAATGCAGATAATGTTTCACAAGAACTTGACAACATTTTCATAGTTTTTGGATTTGCATCAACCATTGTCAGTGATAATGGTCCGCCATTCAACAGCTTCCTATTCAAAAAGTACTGTGAATCGCGTAATATAGAACATATTTTGTCCCCACCTTACCATCCTGCTAGCAACGGGTTAGCAGAAAGGGCAGTCCAAACCACAAAAGCTGTGTTGGGAAAACTAAATGAGATCGATTCTTCTTCATCCTTTCAGATCGACAATGAAATCAATAAATTTTTGCACCATCATCGTCAATCTCCAACTACAGAGGACAAAATTATACCATATGAACGTATTTTCACCTTTATTCCTCGTACAGAATTTTCAGGTCTAAGAGAAAAGAAGGAAACATTCAGTGGCGAAGATAGTTCTGAAAATGCAGATAAATATTTTGCAATCAACAGTAAAATTATTTACAACTATAAATCTAACGGCAGAGCATGTAATATGGAAGGCACCATTATTAAAAAATATCAAATGTCACATATCTAGTAGATATAAATGGTGATATTCGTAAAGCTCATAGAAATCAATTAAAACGAGTTCCACAACAACCATTTGTTTTGAAAAATTGTGTAGACCCTGCTTCAGTGCCAGAGCAGAATTCAGAGGACATAAGAACAGAATCAAATGTAAAGAAAGTACGCAAGACGATTACATCCAAGAAAAAGCCAAAACTAATAACGAGTCAAGCATTACGCAGATCTACTAGAAATAAAAAGCCAAAACATAAAAATCTTAATGTAGGACAACTAATAAAGAAGAAGAAACATAAGATCTGATGAGTTAATAGATTTGATTATATTTTTTTGCATGTGTATATTTTGTAGGAATAAGATGAATTTACTGGCTGGATGGATATTTTTTTTTTGGCTAAAATTAATTTATATGAATTTACATTGAAATTATAGAAACTTATGAAATTGTATAAACTGGTGGAAGAATTAATTTAATTGGGGAGATGAGAGGCGAGATGCGAGGCAACTCTCATCTCATGTAATGATAATTGGAGAACGAAATACAGATCAGTGTGAACTGATAGTTTGAACTGACTAGACGTGTTTTCCCTACAATCTGTCCGAACGACTCGTAATAGCCATCCTCGGTCATAGCAGGTGTAAAGTGCGTTTTTATTGGGCCATATGTTCTACTACGAACAGGTGGTATAGCGAGCGTTCGCTAATGATGACAGTTGATGACATGATCCAGTCCTTACGCAACGGTGCTTTGCTATACCTAGTTATCGGGCTCGATGCTGATGTTGGAATGATGTTTGCTCTGTTTGTGGTTTTGGCCCTCGGCGTCTTCAATCCTTGACGCAATTGACAGACCACGGACCGTATTGTCTACTACGCCGTAAAGGGTCCTTTTTTACAAGTAGGGTTCAACGCCCGAAGCCAGAAGTAACACTCTCTTTATCAGTCTTTGGATGTGACCAGAGAGAATGTCCTTGACAATTAGGGCTAAACCAGCTTCCCGATTTAATCCAAATCGTGTGCATAGTGAGGATCACAAAACACAAAGGCTCAAAAGGTTCCATTGATTGATAGTCAATCAGGTACCTTATAATATCGATTCTAATTCAGGTTCTGTTCGATCTACCAAAATTTGAGCTCATTTGGATGTGATCTCAAACTGCATTGCCCCTTTCAGTGGGAACACCTGTTGAGATTTCTAAAAAAAAATGTATTTTTTGTTTATTTTTTAAGAACATCAGAATAAATGCAACCACTTCGGGTTTTCAGTATGTTGTTGTCAGCACTGAAAATAGGAGAATGAAATAATTAGTGTTTTTAGTTCTTCATTAAAATATTTAAATTCTAACGTAGGATTTTTTCAAAACCCGCAAAATAACCAAAATGGTGGCGTTCAAAAAATAATTGATATTTTGTTAAAAAATCGCCACTCAAATGCGCGTAAAAATTGAAAAGATGGAATATCCGAAAAATCCTATATATGTTGAATGTTACATCGTGGACAGAAAAATCAGCCAAATTGATCGAATAATCTCCAAGATTCCAGTCTCGCAAGGTAAAAAAGTGTTTTCGAGAAAGGGGATCCCAACAATATATAATATTTTGGGCTGAAATTTTTCGAAAAGAAGTTCTGAAAACCCGAAGTTGTTTCAAAGAATTAAAAACAAACATCTTTTTTTAGAGATCTCAACAGGGGGGACTAATGTTTATATGGCAATAATTGAAATAGGGAGTTCCATGCCAAATAACGAATTGGAAAACACGACCTTCTTCGATTTTCATGAAACTGTGTTGTTTGTTATGGGCAATAATAAAAAATTTTGCTAAAATTCGGTCATTTTGGATCTTGTAAAATTCAAAAAAATATATGAAGAAATTTTGCTTAAAATAAATGGAAACCATTTTTTGTTTTTTTTTCCTTGAAAGACAATGTTTTTCTCTACAACTTTGTCTCAGAGGTCATTCCGATCAAAAATGCTGCTTCCGAAAAAAAATCGAAATGTTTTTAATGACGTCGTATTGAAACTTTAAGCAAACATGCGTAATTCGATTAACCGGAATTGCGGGCAGTTCGGTGGATTGATATCCTTGTTGACGAAATCAACCCTATTGTCGTGGTACCACTGTAGCACCTCCCGGCTGTAGTGGCACATTGTCAAATCCGGCCAGAACTTCGCTGGACCTGGAGCTTGCTTATACAGCTTCGAGTCCAGGTGATGAAATGCTTAGTTTTGAGTCTGCAGCTACAAATTCCTTGCCAGATCATCAGTTTCCGGGCGAATTTTTCGGCGAAAATAAACTTAAATTTGCAAGGAACATCACCCCGTGCTGTGGCCAAATTTTGTCTGGAAACCTGCCTGTAATCCATCTTGACATAGGTTTCGTGGTTCATGAAAAGGCATCCTCTGTAATTCGTCAGAACTCGGTCGTACATCTTCAGAGCGCGTGTTGTGGCCACTAGATTATGCTTCATCAGGAACAGGACGGTGTAGTAGGCAAAGATGATTGTAAAAACTAAGTAGGCGTTCAACATTAAATCTTCCACTTGGATCGTACCTCTTGAGCAAGACAGTTGTGGTTCCATTAGCACTGTTACATTGGCGACGAGGAAAATCGGAGCGCGTGGAAAAACGACGGAGACGAAACGGAACGGAACAAGAATATCGGGAATGTCGATAGTAAATATGAAATAAGTTTGGGTATTTAATCAAAAGCAAACGAAGGGAACAATATTATACAGTAAAACCCAGGATGACGCAGGGAATCTTTACTTCAGTCCGTGCACCTGGTCCATAAGCGAAGAGAACTAGCAGTTCTAGCCCGCATATTAGAAACACAGGGAATGTAGTCTCAACATGAAGCGAAGGGGATCCAAGAAAAATCCTAGTCCGCAAATTTTCACCAGTAACCATGGTAACACGTTTTCAAGGCAACAAGCCGCGGGATGGACCAACTTATGGTCTTAGCTTGTTGAGAAGACAAATCCAAAGGAAAAAAAGAAGGCAACTTGATGTGATTATTTGAAATTAAATTTCAGCTAAACTTCAACATAACTCCGTTTGTTGAAACGGGTGATGGTGCTACATCCAGGCTTGCAATTGCTCATTACAGCTAAAATGCAATTTTTTGTAATTATGAAACAATGAGATACTATAATGATAATTTTTATTTGTAAAATGCAAGAAGAGGTGATAAAGTTTGTGTATGACTTATAAAATTTGTCAATTTCGCTTTCAGAAGGTCCCAACTAGCGATTAGCTGTAACGATGAGCAACGCGATGAGCGAGCAATCAGCGATCATAAAATCGCTAATTTTGACCTTCTGAAAGCTAAATTGATAAATTTTATATGTCATACACCAACTTTACCACCTCTTCTTGCATCATACAGATAAAATTATCATTTTAGTATCTCATTGTTTCATAATTACGAAAAATAGCATTTTAGCTGTAATGAGCAATTGCAAGCCTGGCTACATCGTCTCGTTGGGAAAGATGGAAGGATCAGTTTGTTGGGTATCTGGCTTTAAAAGCGGTTGACGACCATGACGAGATGCATAAAACGCTCATGTGTTTTTTTTTTTTTTTTTTTTTTTTATTAAAAAAAAGCGCTCATGTGTTTCGGTGACCCAAACGTTAGAAAGGTTGCTCAAAACATCTGTACCATTAAGGGATGTCTACTGGATAACCTATATCGGGCGGCTCTCCGGAGACGAACCAGCCCAGGGCTGAAAGTCTCCTTAATAAATACAAAAAAAAAATATCGGGCGGCGATGGATGTTTTCAATGATTATATTATTCTCCACGAATGACACTGCGATACGAGCGGTTCAAGTTTCGTCAACTATACTCTCATCCAAATGAGATACTCGACCAGTTTGCAATTCGATTGAGATCTCAGGCGATGCTATGTGGATTCGGTGAACAAATCGAGCAGATGATAATGGACCAGATTGTGTACGCTACGAATGGAGACGACAAGCTGAGAGCTAAATACCTCGCAGCTGACACGTCACTGCACAGCAAAAAAATTATTTTGATATCACGTCAAAGTGGATGCACTACAATCATGTCGAAAATATGGTGTAATAATACTTGCTAAAAAGGACAAAATTATCATTAATACAATGCATGAACTGGCATTACGCTGCTTTTACTGCATTTGTTTATTTATGTGGCCATAAAAATTACATGAAATTTTCGACATGATTGTAGTGCATCCACTTTGATGTGATATTAAAATTATTTTTTTGCTGTGTGGAGGAGTTACTTATAATTGGGCGAACTTACGAGTCTGTGAAGTCACAAATTCACGAACTTCGGGAAGTACACGTGTCGAACCAACCAGAGGAATTGAATGTCGTAAGCAAGAAACAAACACTATGCAAGAGGTGTTCCGGAGACCATTTGCAAAATGATCGGCAGTGTCCTGCCATGGATCCAGGAGAGAACATAGCCAATTTGAACGAAGAGACAGGACTGCATTCAATTCCTGAGATGATCGGAAGGAATTCAACCGAAAGCTGAAATTCGTACGTGAGGTGGATGACGTAACCAACAACGTTGAGGTCCGTGAATTGTTCCATCTTAATGGAAAGCGAAGCGTGGTAGGTGCTGTAAGCAGAGTAAACATCATGTTTGTTATGGATACCGGAGCTGACGATGACGTGTTTAGTGAAGAAGATTGCTGACACGGGTTGGTTTCACCGCGTATGATATGCGTAAGGGCAGTGACAAGGTGTTTCAAGCTTATGGATCGAAAAAGCCTCTGACGGTGTTCGGTGAAGTGGACGCAGAAATCAAAATCGGCCATGCCAACTGCCGTACAACCTTCTTCGTGATTCAAAATGGAAAATGCTCACTGCTGTGTGGAAATTCTGCAGAAAAACTTGGAGTAGTAAAGTTTCTGCATGCGTTGTCTACTAAAGAGTTGCCTCACATCAAAGCCTGAAACCTCAAGTGAAGTTCAATCATCAAGTGCCGTCCAAGATGATACTGAGGGTCTTCCAACCATCCCACAGGAGAAACGTAGTTGCCGTGAAAAACGGAAGCTTGGATAGTTCAATGATTTCTTTCTTTATAAGTGTTCTCGTTTAGATTAAATTGATGAATAAGAACTGCTTCTTAGTTTGTTTGAAAATAACACTAAAACTTAACTAAACCTTGTCCACATTTACAGAGATTGCTGTCTGCAGCCCAACACGGAACTAGTTAACGAATAGTGATTGAACAAGATTATTATTATTATTATTTAGCTTTGTTAAGGAGGCTTTCAGCCTTGGGCTGGTTCGCCTCCAATGATTGAACAATATGCGAGACATCACACGAATGAAGTCTCGACCCACCTTCAACCCTTTCAACCAAGGACTCGTCGACACCTTAAAGATGATCGAAAATAGCCATCGTCATCGTCATAGAAAGAAAAAATATTTTTACCTGTACATTTTCTCAAGAATCTAAGGAAAGAATTGATCCTCTTGGATTTTTGATTTTTTGCCCAATATTTTTAGGTTTTTTTTTTATCAATTTCGGGGTGGTAAACTTCATTTAAAGACTGTTTATGACACATGAATTATCAAAAAATAAATAAATTTAAATATAAAGCACTTAGCAAATACAACCCAACTAAAATTGTACGCTTAATAAGGACTAATTCAGGCAAAATTATGGTGCTAAAACAGCTTTTAATCAGCTCAAATTGTTTGTTGGGGAGAGGGCTAGTGAATAGCATTTACAGAACTGATACTTTCCGTAAAAATTGAATAGTGATCCGGTGGAAGTGAGGCAATAGTTTCTAGCGTATAATGTATTGTCACCAGCTCAGCGGCATAAACGGAACAAGGAGCTTAAGCATTCGGGAGGCGCTATGAGAAGAAGAGATGAGTGGATTGAATTTGTTGAGCCAAATAAAGTATCAATGTCTGAGCCAAAGGATGATTCTTAATAATCAAATTAAGATTATTTCTAATTCTAACTAGATCAAATTGGGGAATATTGTGATAGAATATAAATTCAAGTGCCTTTATTCATCGTGTGGTTTTCAAGTTCAACTGGTTTTCAGAATCCAAAATAATATGAGAAATCTGTAGATAAATTGACATTTGCTGGTTGATTGATTAAAAGCTCCAAGAAATGTGCAAAACTTTGCGATGCAATCAACTATCACGAAAAGACATGTTAGACGCTACCTTCCGGTAAGATTTTCAAAAGATTTAACGTATAAAACCTTGCTACCAAAATGCATTTTGTATTCCCCACCCTTCTCTTGCTCTGAGTATTTCTAGGAATTACTATGGGAAAGTGAACTTTTGGTTCTCCTCGTTCTAGTAATTTGGCTGAATAATTTACAAGTAAGCTTGCTATCTGTACTTATAGGAAACTTTCTCATCTACAACTTTGCTGAAGACCACAGATGCATAGATTACATAGGCGTCATCAGGAGCTCAAGCCCGGTAAGAAAATGTAATTACTTTTAACCCGGTAAAACAGTAATTACTGGGGCCGTTTCAGTAGCTTTTGAAAGCTAATGACAAATATTTATACAAACAATATGAATACATAATAGATTAACCAGCTTCCAGCTGAAAGTCTCTCTAATAAAGATAAATCAAAACAAACAAATTTTTTCTTAGATTTATTTTTCGTCGATCTTGTTTTCCGTGCTGAGCACCAATGCTACCAACGCCAGCGAGGCAGCTCCCACACCTGCACCCTACCTATCGACCCATCAACTCATAAACCGGGGACCAACGGCTTTACTGTGATCAGAGATCTTATGCCTCAGAACAATTTAAGCCTTCAAAACCCCTCCTGTGTGCGCATCTGCTTTTGCACTGGTCATTTTATATCATGATAAATCTTGAAAAAATAGTTCACTTTGAATACTGTGGGACACTATTGCATCCTTCTATTGTTAACTCATTTAAACAATTAAGCTGATTACCGCCAATTCCACCATTGGAGAAAATCATTCAGTAAAGGTGTTGTACCAACATATTGCTTCTTGAAAGTGCTGCTTGTTCGTTACAGTTTATTGTAAGATGTACCATTGCCTTGGTTGCATCAATCCTATTCAAAGGATGTAAGAAATCCAATCTAAAGTGTGATGTATTTACCATTTGATTTACGTGTAAGGTTGAAACTTTTCTAGAAAATGTATATTTTTTAAACTTTTCGGATGTGTGAAACCATTACGCAACATATGCCTACCTCTAAGGAAATACATTGTTTATCCAACATCTCCCCATTCGCTACCCATCAAGTTTCTCGCTTCACTGAACTCCATTATTCTTTCCATTCAAGATGCTGTAAAACACACTCGGCTCCTGCAACTATGTCCTCCCATGTCATTGTTTTTCTTTTCCCTCGTGAATTTCACGCACTTATCTTATCCCCTAATGCCTTCGAGTTTACCCTCGCGAAACTCACTTCAACTTCAAATTCGCATTTTTCATTTTATGCTTTTCATGCGTCCATTTTTGCAAGGGTTCTCCTCTGCAGAAATAGGCAACACCCACCCATCATCATCATCATCTGCAGCAGCCAGCAGCAGTTGAAAGCCCATCGAACGTCACATATACGATGCGAGGATTCGCAAGGATAAACAAAACATGCCGAAGAGCGGCTCAGCCCTGCGGGTAGGTTGGAATGTTCAAAATTGAAATATCCTTGCCCCGGTATGGGTACCTACATCGACTGGTCGGTCGTCGGTGGTGGATCAAGTGAAAGCGAGAAAAAAAAATGTATGTATGCGTTCGTTCCGCCAAGAGGGTACAAGTGGCGAGAGAAGAATAAAAAAAAGTAGCGAAATACGCACATAAATATTTCATGCTTCCACGATTTTATTTCGTCAAACGCAGATAAAAGTGGAATTCAGGAAAGACATAAAATATAAATAGCGTATCCGGAACCGGGAGCAGCGGAACGACAACGGCGGAAGGAAAGCATGTGAAAGCGCGCCCATCGCACATCCGGCTGTTTGGAGGAAAAATGCTCACTTGGCATGACGGAGGGTTTTCTTTTCTTTTCGTTCCTCGCATGCATCCGTGGCCGAGAATAAACGGAATCTCATGTGTAAGTGACGAGTTGAAAGGTGAATAATACTTCAGGTTTAAAGGAAAATGCAACTTCAAGGGCTTCCGATAAACCGAATCTCTACAGAATAAGTATACCAGCTATGGCACTATACCTGTTCCGCAAGCGAGTGCCAATCACCGACGACGCCAGGAAGGCGACTGCACACCTGGACACTACATATCCCAACATAACAAATTAGGTTTTACCATACTTTTGTACTCCGTGATTTGGATTCACAAAATTAATCTAGATATTGAAATATTGGCATCAATTAATCATACCGTCCGGCCTTTTTCCACAAAGATGGCGTTGTTCCGCTGGTAGGAAGTGATAAAAACCCCTATTTAGATATTGAAAGAAGTGGGAATAATTCGCTTTCGGTGCATATTCAGGTCAAAAAAAAAAGTGAACGACAACCTAAATCAATTAGTCAGGGACTTTGTCGTTCAGTTTTTTCCCGGAAATTATTGTTAAATAAGCTACAATTAAATAAAAAAAAATTCCCCATACAGTTTTACCTTCCTAACTACCAGTCCCCAGAGAGCCAAACAATTCAAATTTGAGAGAGAAAATTCTCTCTCACGAGCTCAATCTCTCAACATGCCATGTATTTTGATGAAACTCGATTTGTGATTTCCCTTTCACAGATTACAAAATAGAGTACCAGTCACTACAAAACATGTCTGGTACCTCTATATATGCATTTAAATAGTTTAAAATTTGAAGTCCCTCCTTTTTTACATATTCTGCACAAAAGATACTTTTTGTCTCGATCCATTCATAAAAATCAGCGGGAGATTCTGTGAGAGGTGAGCTATTTTATGTGCACAATGTGTAAAAAAGTAAGGACTTCAAATATTAATCTACAGCTGTGTTCGATAAAATAGCAGCGCATGCCGATTTTCATACCAAATGGTCAACTTTGACATGATGTAACTTTGTTAACTTATGATCAATTTCTTTTTTTTTTAACACGTTTATTTAGAACTCTTTCATCTAAGCCTCAAGGAACAGTTACAACATAGTTTAAAATCCAGTGCTTCTATTGTAAAACTACTGTTGACATCTAAAACAAATTTTACATAAACGATAAACATTTTTAGAGCCTTGTTTTTTGAATTTCTGTTCACACTCTTAAATTCAGGTATCAAAAAAATTTGCAAGGTTACTCTTCGGTTTAAAATTTGCTCCAATTTTGAACGAAGATAATCCCACAGATGGTGTACACGCCTGCATGTAAAGAGCTTATGTTCAAGGTCTTCGACTGCATTCTGGCAATGAGCACATATTTCACTATCCGTTCGATTCTGCCTGTAGAACATGGCCGCGTGCGGGATTTTGTTGTTTACCAATAGGTAATACGTTGACTTCTCTTCTGCTGATAGGGTTCTATACCGTATGTTTCGCCAAACTTTAGTCCATTGAACGTTAGGATTTTCTTCCATTACTTTTGGTGTTTTAAGTGAACTACGATAAAAGTTTTCGATACTACTTGCAGAAGGATTCCTTGACACATTTCCAGGGATGTAAGGTAACTCCTTGGTAATTATTTTCAGGCATGGATACAATGCAGGGATTCCGTTGACATTGGGTGGGTTTGCATCTGCGTAACGAAAGATGATGCAAAATGAGTTTGTTCTTGACACATCACAAATCGATTTAGCAGTAATGCTATACGCTTAAGCATCGGAAGGTGAAGATTGAGTCCACCTTTTTCCACAGGAAGAGTTAATTGCTCCATTGCTACTCTACAAGGATATCGCCCCCTAAATGAACGATCCAATTTGAGATGTCATTCTAGCCACTGCATGGTTGGAAATGCTGAGGACCGACGCCATGAACCCCAATCTCGAAGTGATGAACGTGTTTACAAGGATGACCTTTTGGTGAACGCTGAGAACTCGAGGTTTGAAAAGCCACATAAGTTGAGATGATTTTCGAATAACGTCTCCCCAATTGTAATCAATGATGCGTTTCAGATATTGCGATGTCTTCCTACGATGATAGATGTTGTTTTAGTAAAATTCAGGACAGCTCCCGAGACAGTTCCAAAGTCCATAAACGTCTTCTTGATTGTATCCAGTTTTGTTTCGTCCATCACAATTATGGATATGTCGTCCGCATAGCTACAACGAGTTCTAGAGGGTTGTTGCAGATGGAAGTGAGTTTTTCTAGGAGAGGGTGAAGGTAAAGGACGAAAAGGTGCATACTCAGAGGGTCACCTTGACGGATTGAGCGTTGGATGGGGAGCTCGATTGTTAGATTTCCATTCACAAGTACACGAGAATGAGACATGGACGCATTAATCGCATGCTCCGCATCACAACCAAAAGAAAATTTACATTTACGCGGTCAAAGGCGTGATCTAAGTCAAAAGAGATGAGCCTTCCAGTTCTTTTTTTGCAGTTTATTTCCGCAATTCTATCCTTAAAAGCACATACAGCTTCGAAGATGTTTCTTTTGGAGTTGGAGCATTTCTGATTTGGGCTTAATATATTGTTCTCCATCATAACTTTTCCATTCTTTGCTTTAAAATGCGCGCAAGAATTTTATAATCAAAGTTCAACAGTGATATGGGCCTATAGCCTTTGATTGTATCATCATCACCTTTTTTTTTACAGAGAACTATTACGCCATCCATGAATTTCTTCATTATGTTGCCACGCAGTGCTTCATTGTTGATGAGATTTAGCTGGCGGTGAATGATTTCGAAGGTTTTCATATAAAATTCTTTTGGCAGGCCGTCGCATCCAGGAGATTTTCTTCTTTTATATTGGCCATTAATTCGTACAAAAGCTTTTGAGAAATTGCTTTGTAGGCGAAGCATCTGAGCTTTGATTTTGTTTACTTCGGATATTCCTTGCGAATTTTGGTACAAATTTTCATACGTTTCACGAAGCTTGCAGTACAGTAATTCATTGCTAGCATGAAATCCTTGAAATGCAAGATTGGTCTTCCATTTGAAAAAGCTTAGAGTTCTCGGCTTGGCACATTCGATCCACCATGTCATCCAGCTGCCATAATTTCTTCATCAATTGAGCTGAAACGTTCGCCAAAGAAAGAATATGTTCAATTTTACGATAACAAAATATTAAAAAGTGGAAAATGAGACACCTGTACTGTAACAGATTTTTCGAAGATCATAAATCAGTGATCTTAATGTTTTCCAACGAAATTTACAAACCTCTTGAAACTCTTGAAAATTCATTGAACATTCCCACGTGCAAGTTGGATGCGCTTATTCATATTTCATTACAAGGCATGTTCTCACAAACAAATCTGGGTCATGTCAATTTGCAGCTAATCGATTATTTCTATACGACACAAGTGTTGCAATCAGTCGACTCATAATTATTATCCATGTTGCACCATTCGACAAACATCAAATTTCATAGAAACCACCCAATGCGCTATGTACTTATATTCTTTCCTTTTTACTCCTGATCTAACCCAACAGCGCATAGTTTGAACGTACCAGTATCGTGATCGCGTACACGCATTTGTATTTGTCTTTATGTTTAGCTTTCTCTTGATTGGTAAATTAGTAAATGGTTGTTCCAGGATTCTCCCACCAGCTAGGAAAAACTTGAAGAAGTACTAAATTAAAGAAGGTTAGCTCTAAGTTTGATTCACAATAAACTCACATTATCGGTTTAGCATCCAAACTGAATAGTTTTACTATACGATGATGACCGGCGACCAACGAGAAGTTTATACATCAGGTAAAATTGTTCAAAATAAAAGCAGTTTTTTATTTGAAAATTTACGTGCTGCAAATATTTTAAAACTTTTAACTATTATATACATTTGTTAATTGGGTGGTGATTGTTAGAATTTTGATAAATGTAAAATTTAAAATCTAAAAATTAAACTGAAATGAAAATCATTAGTCTTCTTCTTCTTCTTCGCATTTCAAGCTTATTGCATATCGCATATTAGCTTATTGCGTGCTCTCAACTTAGTGTTCTAGATGCACTTCCAAAGATATTAATTGAGAGCTTTCGATGCCTGTACCATTTTTGCATTGGTATAATTGTGTGGCAAGTCCAATCATACTCTTATGCCCAGGTAAGTCGAGAAATTTTCCAACCCGAAAAATTCCTAGACCGAACCGGGAATCGAACCCAGCCACCTCCAGCATGGTCTTGCTTTGTAGCTGCGCCTTTACCGACTGAGCTAAGGGAGGCTGTACTGCTATTATTTTGAACAATTTTACCTGGTGTCTCACTTTTCGGCAGGTACTTCCAAAAATTTAATATTTTGTTATCGTAAAATAAAACATATTTGTAGTTCTTTGGTGAACGTTTCAGCTCAACTGATCATAAGTTAACAAAGTTACATCATGTCAAAGTTGACCATTTTGTTTAAAAATAAGCATACGCTGCTATTTTATCAAACACAGCTGTAGATGCATATATAGAGGTACCAGACATGTTTTGCACTGCACTGTCCTCTGTGAACAATTAACGTAAAACAAATTATGAGTAGTTTTCGAAAGATGTCACCGCAAACAACAGCAGTGACATCTGATGGAACTTGAATGCAGAAGCTTGACGAAATGATTAATCAAAAATAAGCGAGATTTGACGTGGACAAAATAAACTACGCGTTAAGATCTAATGTCGGCAGTTCTGGCATCCCTGTGCTCTGTATCTCCCATACACACAGGCAGCTGATATGATCCTGTATCAACATGAAAATCGTTCCGTTGGCATCGTTCACATAGCGTTCGATTATATTCAAGTGAGTTAATCATGGCTTCCAAACGAATTTCCCTCCAAGTCACAAATTTAATTATGAAAGGCCACGAAAGCGGTTTATCTAACAGATCTGTTGCTCGGAAGTATGAAGTAAGTGAAGGAGCTGTTCGTAAGATTTTGCGGAAGTTTAAAGAGCTTGGAACAGTGGCCGATAAATCTGGTCGGTATTTAATCAGCTCTAAAAAATCTAATTTTTATAATATGTGAAATCAGAACGTCAACAGTTTTAAACAATATACCAAAGCAACTGCATTTGACTTATCAAGGACACCAACTCTGAAAATGAATTTTCGAGATAATCGCATTTAATGTTTTAAGCTATAAAGGGTGTCCACAATTATATTGCATCACTTTCAACAATTGTAAAAATGTACCGCTAAATGTCTAAAGAATGAGCATTGAAATTGCACGAATTACCGATAAACATATTGCAAATAATCCATAAACATTTAGCAAAACTAATGAAAGTGATCCATAGAAACACTAGCTTGCGCACTTCAAAATATAGGCACGATCCATAAATTAAATATATATTGTTCATGTTTTGGACAATTTTTTAAAATTTGATCCATTAACCTTGGAAAATTGCCCCATTACTGCGTAGCTATTCTGGTTTGCTGTTCTGTTTGTGTTTTTTTTTTTTTGTCAGAAGAGAAGAGCGATGGGCGAGCATCTAGAATAAGCATCTAAAGGAAGCTTCTAAAAAATATTCCCTAGGATGCTTCTTAACACTCCGAACACGATGCAACTGTAAAAATGTGTATCGGCAAATTGGTAATGTTTGGAAAATCATTACTCAGCAATTTATCAATAGATTTTAAACCTATTCGTATCGAATAAATTTTTAAAGTCTTAAGTTTCAAGTAGCGCCCCTAGATTTGAAATTCGCCAAAAAATAGTTAAGCTATGATTTTTCAAGCATTACAAGTTTGCGGTTAAACATTTGACCAGAGACATCGTGTTCAGAGTTTTAAGAAGATTTTTATGGAAGCTATTCCTAGACGCTTACCCGTCGCTTCGCACTTCTAAAAAAACAATGGAACATCATTTCAAGGTTTATGGAACAAAATCAAATAGTTAGTGTCCAAAACATGAACAGTATATGTCTAATTTATGGATCATGTCTATATTTTTAAGAGCGCAAACTTTATTTTCTATGGATCACTTTCATTAGTTTAAGGTGCATTGCTGAATGTTTTATGGATCATTTGCAATATGTGTATGGGTAATTCTTACAATTTCAATGCTCATTCATTAGATATTTTGCTAAATTTTACTGAAAATAAGGATCATATTGATATTGTTTATGGATCATTCACACATTTTAAGGGATTTTCACTGGGGTTTATGGATCATTTGGGTGTTTTTTAAGAAGCGTTTTTAAATTTTGTATGGATCATTTATTAGTTTTTTTTTATATTTAAAAGTATGTTTGCCATTTTGCACACTCACCTCAACAACCCACATCTTTCGCACTGAGCCATCTACTGTTTCTAGTGTCATAAAGCGTTTCGGAGAACGTTTAAACAACCGGTGGAAACTAACGATTTTAAATTGGCTCACTACTTGACTAGCCTATTGGTCCCAAGCAAATCGATTAACGTACCCCCTTCTAGGTGAAATACTAGTACTACACTATGTTTGTGTTGATTCGTTATACAAGTTTGACAGATATAATGAGGGGTTCGTGGATTTTCCTATGTTTCGAGGGGTGCATCGATTAGCTTGGGACCAAAGAGAATACCAGAGCTAAGCCAAAAAGTTGAGCATGTTTCTTCGGGACCTTCTGGTCTTAGAGTTACCTCTATGGTTTAACTGTCAATCGGAAGCGAGTGAGTGCACTTGCACTGCACTGAAGGTCACAAACGAGTGGTTGCTGTCTTCAAACGCAAACCCAGCTATTCCGTTCGGGATGTCGTGAAAAATCTGCACCTGACAAAAAGTTTCGTGCAGAAAGCCAAGAAATGAGCAGGAATACTTTTATTCAAGGTTCAGAAAGCACCAAACCGCAATGAACGACTAAATAGGACAGCTAGAACGCGTGCACGTAAGCTGTACACACAAATGTCGACAAAAACACACTGCTGTATTTTGGACGATGAATGAGTGCCTGAAGAAACGACTGCTTCCGTTTCTCAAATCAAATCTAGAGTGGTACAAGGAGAATGGTGTCAATTTCGTGCCGAAGGATCTCAATCACCCAAACGAAGTTCAAACGTACATTTTCCTTTCGGCCGGTGTGAAAAGTGTGATCTGTGAAAAACATCATTACGATGACAAATTCCTTGATCCTGCGGGTCGTTTTGCAGGCCACGAAGTGATTTTTCGGTTCAAATGAAAAGAGGTGCTTGAATTACAGTTAGTGCTGATTGGCAAACGCGGTAAGAGGAAAACAAAAGAGAACGAAGATCCGTGTACGGTGTTCGTTGCGAGCTGTGTGATGAAGACGAAGCGTCTGGCTGAAGGACACTAGACAGCAGCTAAAGGGCTACTGAAGAAAATCGTGGAATAGAGAAGTCCGTAAAAGTTGATGATCACAGTCAAGCAGACCAGTTTTGGTGCAAACATTCCATTGTTATCTATAAATTATCAGTGTTCAGTTCACTCGGCTGTCAAAAGAAGCAGACCACACTCAATGTGTGTCACGCGATCGTCTGTTTACTCGGCAGCAACCATTGTGTGGTCCACCTCATTGTTCTTCATCAGCAGTTCTTTCAGTCGATGCGTCGTCGACTTTGCAAAGCAACCGTTTCGTGGTGAATGTGTGAGTGCTGACCACGTTTTGCGTCCATTGCTACAATGGAAGCGCTCTGACCCTCGTTGGCAAATCTGCCATACAAGTAAACCACTGGAAGCGGCTCCCGTTCTGGTAGAGGAGACTTATTGGATAGCGGAAGATAAAATGTTTATTGTGTTGTACCTTTTGACTATAGTTTTAAGATGTATTGTATAGTGAACAAGAATCCTCGGCTCTGTAAAGTTTATTCGGTTGAGCCTTATCAAATAAATTAATAAAAAACAAATCTATAAATTAGCAATTTGGGGAACATTGGAGACATTTGGTGCGCTCCTTCAATTATACTATATTATATAAACCATTCATTACATCACATATGATTGTTAAATTCACTCTTACATAACTCGGAGCGTTTGGTACGGTATGTCCACAAATTCTAAAGGGGGGAGATTCACAAAATGCATTGCTGTTTAAATATATTTATTTAAACTCGAATCATTTCAACGCAGTAGGCCTGGCCGTTTTGATGTTTGTGTCATATCTCAGATATGCTGCAAACATCAATGTTGACAATCTAACCTAATCATTTTCCAGGATACTTTCTCGTACTGGCTGCGTTTGTAAGCGAACCGGAGTTGTGGCCGATCGAAAGAAACTGGGCTATAATGAAACACCCTCAGGTAACATTTTGATACTTAACAAGTGTTCTTTCAACGATTTTAATTCAGCCTTAGTTTGAACAATAGTTATATACCACGTTAACCTTTGTTCAGTTTTTAAACATCTGATTTTAACTGATGATTAATGTCCTTTTAATCAGCCGAAAGCTTAATAGTAGTATATATTTAAGGCTTTTTACGGCATTAAATAACAGTCTTTTGCAACTCTTGTTCGGCCTTCTAGTTTTATTTTGAAAAATCATTGAAGAACGCTTCATATATTATTTATTGTTATGGGATTCCTTTTCCTTGATGCTGACAAATTTGTTTCAAATATTTATATTGTTATTATAAGTCTAAAAATTATCTTTGTATTTCGGGATTCGAACCAGCAGCCGCTGGTTTACAGGCGTAAACCATACCTTCTGGATCACTTAAGCATATGTGTGGCAAATGGTATGATCATTAAATAATAGCAACCGGAAGAGTATTATAAAGCAATGCAAAATTGTAAACAACAAATGGTTGCAGTAAAACATTCCTCTCAATTTCAAGCGCAGTAAACTAGTGCAAGATTTATTTCGATGGTCATTTGGATACTATTTTAGTGGCATAATTGGATTATATTTTTGGAATGTGGTCTGATAATGCAGTGCAGTGAGTGTATATAATCGAGTCAAACACTAGAAAACGTCGTCGCAGTCCACTTCTGTCTAAAGATACTCCTTAAAAGCTCCTCTTCCTTGTCTTTACTGCTGGTGCTGCTTGGGATTAGTAAGCAGGACTAAAATGCCAAAATATTTGTAGCGCATTGTTGATTTGTGGAGTAGTGTTAAGTTTAAATAAGTCTTGCTCAGTCTTTAGCTCAGCTCATTAATTGAGGCTAAATAATAATTAACTTCTGTTCTTACAGTTCAGCTTGAACTGTTACTTGACACGAACTCCGTAAGCATCCTAAAGTTGTCACTACGGAGTGGAAAATGTTGAAATCATTGTTGAAAGCAGAATAAATGTCGATTCATCCGTTGTGGAATTAAGAAGAAAGTTCGGGCATTAGGATTTGGTGAAGAAATAAAGTGAAATGAAGATACGTAAACCAAGCTTAAGGTGATACTCTAAGGAAGCCTTAGCGTGAAACTACAAAAGCACAAATGTCAGCTTCCACAAAATATATAAATTTGAAATTGCTACTCTCTGTTTGTAGTAGCACAGCAAACAAGGAGTAGCAATTTCAAATTTGTATGTTTTGTGGAAGCTGACATTTTTGCCTATAGTTTTACCAGCCCATCATAGTAGCCCCAATTTTTGAGGTGTGGACGATTAGTAGTTCTCAAGGCAGCTTGTACATTCCGCGGTACATTCCTCCATGTTTCGTTTTCCTTCCGTACTCCACCGTAAACGGCACACAACACGGTAGGGTATCTGTCAAAATATAAAAGCAAATTACTCAACTCACTTCAAAAGCTTTGCATGTGATTTATAAACAATGCGTAGAAATTGGTTTTAAACAACACACGTTTAATGAACATCCCAAACGCTTTAACTTTTACATCAGGTCCCTTTTTCAAAGAATCAAATATAAAACATAAAATAAACGCTTCTTAATCCCCTCAAAGTCCCATGGCAATTTACATTTGCAAAAAAATCGCACTAACCTTTATCGCATTTGAACCTTAACAGAAAGTTAAGGAAGCAAAATAGGGTGCCAATGTTTCAGATTGCACATTACCAAAGTCATTGAACTGTATGTTATCTACTCCCAACCTGGTGTGCACATACCACTCCGACCGTTGCGTTGCCAGGAGAATGGTGTCCCCCCTTCCCTGTCAATTTGCATACATCATTTTGCCACACGCGGGTTATTAGAAATTCCTCCGGAGAGAAGTTTGCAAAGAAAGCCACCGAATAAGGGAAAAAGATAAAACTAATTTCGCATTACGTTTACTTTGACAGCATCTTCCGGAATAAACATAAACATTCGTTTGCATTAGTCTCAACCCTCTGGCAGGCAGGCAGGCAGGCATCGCAACGGCTGGGTGGTGAAGATTATATAACCGAGAAATTACTCCGCAAGAATCGATTCCTGGGAGATTGCTCCGAATCCATCCATCCATCCATCCTAACTCTAGGGTTCACGTGGTTTAAAAAAAAATCTTCAGCAGACAGCAAACATACACTCCGAGCCCGACGAATGGGATTTGACACCGAAATGTGTTGACTCTTCATTTTGGTGCGTACAGACGACGATGCTCTCTCATAATAATGTTGGCTCGTTTCACACACAAAAAAAAACTGACATACGTGGATATCGAAAGCAAACAAGCACCATTTTCGGTGGATGCTACTAGCAAGCTGAATACTTTGCGGATACTTGGATGATGAGTTGCCGTCTGGGGATGGATTTCTATATGCATCTCTGTTTGGAAACATCATCATGCGGTTCAGAGAATACCCGAAACGTGTTGTTTGTTACTTTAGGTGGCTATCAGCACGTCAACTCCTACGCACTTAATGGGGTGTCGTCGCGTCTCTATGGGGATAAACAACCAATGCTATCGGGGTGATGAGTCCCTGGAAGTTGACGATGGTAGGTGTTGTCTCGAGTTCAATGTGAGATTTCAAAACTCCAGGTTAAAATTGGCACTTCGATTCTGTTTCTATTCCATTAGACGAAAGCCATTTGAGGAGAGGATGATCGATCTTTATTCCTTAGCTAAGACAAAATCACGGGAACTTACAGATGTAAATTTTAAAAAATTTCCATTTAGTGTCTATGACAAAGACTCTAAGTCCTTATGAAATTAACTCTTTGTCTGGAATGCTGCATAGAACCTAGGTAATCCGTGATTCTTCTTATAGCATTTTCATAATTTAGATCCATTTGAACTTCAATAAAACTTCCATTCATTTCGGCTAAAAAAAATTTTTTTTATTAAATTATAGAATAATAAGATATTATGATGATATTTTGTATGTAAAAGTAACAAGAAAAGATTGTAATGTTTGTGTTTGACACATAAAACCTGCAAATTAAGCTTTTAGGCTTTAACAGAGTCTCAATGAGCGGTTTTCTAATCGCTTCTTTGCGAAAAGTGAAGAGCGAAGAGTGGGTGAGATAAATGACAAAATCGCTTATTGCGACACTCATGTAGCAAAATTGGCAGGTATTATGTGTCAAACACAAACTTCACAGTCTCTTCTTGTTGCTTACATAAACAAAATATTATAATAATATCTTATTATTCCATAATTTACCTCCCCTTGGCTAGTTTTTGCACCTTGCTGTTGGTGGGCGGGCTTAATTTCATGCTTTATAGTGGAGTGTTGGAGACGGTAGGTTTATGGCCGGCGTTGCTGGCTCATGCCGCGATAGAATGGCACCATGGGCAGGCAATGGGGATTACTAAGCTTCCCCTCTCTGATAAACCACTGCATGAGATAACCAAAGATCTAGTCTAGCAGTGATAGTATCACACTTGTTACTCCTTTGATTGAGAGCCGCGTCGTAGTACGCTTACGTTCATCTTCATCTTCAGACATCATCATCTTCAGACAAGTTAGCGTACTTCAATAAAAATACTGGTAACTTCAGTAAATTCTGCTTATTCCAGAAAAATTCGAACTTCAGGAAATATCCGAAAATATCAGAGAAGACTGTGAACCTAAAAAACTGTAAATTTTGGAACGTTCTACAAGCATGCGAAAAATTCTGCAAACTTCAGAAAAATACTTTGAACTTCACAAAAGTTCTGAGAACAATATGAAGGTTAAGCGAACTTTTGCAAACTTAAGGAAAATTATGCGAGCATCGCAAAAAAATTACGAATTTAAGAAAAAAAAAATATCTTCACGGCCGTCTATGTCTTCAGAAAAATTCTACGAGACTCAGGGAAGACTGTTGAGTTCTGGAAAATTCTTCAAAATTCAAAATTATTCTGCGAACAATTTCTTTAAAAATAACGTTAGTTTCCTACAGTAAAATGCACAACTACAATAAAGTTCAAAAAGCTATAGTAACATTTGGCGAAATTCAGGAATATTCTGCGAACTTCACATAAGGAAAGATCAGCAAATTTTTGGAAAGTTCGAATAGATTCACGATTATTCAGAAAATTTCTGGAAAAATGTGAGAACTTCAGGGAAGTCTGTGAACTTCAAATATATTTACGAAATTCAGGATTTTTTTTTACTTAATTAAAGAAGGTCTGCGAGTTTCTGCAAAATTCTGCGAATATCAAAAATAATCTGCCGACTTCTGTAAAGGCGGTGAACGTAATGAAAATTCTAATAACTTCACTAAAGTCTGCTTCCACCAGGAAAATTCAGCGAACATTAGAAGATCCTTACAGGTAACAGGGAAGTCTGCGAACTTAAAAAAATCTATAAAATAAAACCAGATTAATCTGAGGTCTTCTAAAAAATACTGAGGCCTTTAGGGCGTATGAGTATCTGTAGAATTTTTAAATAATTTCTGATCAAACTTTTATCAGGGTAAATATCCGAAAGATGCTATTTGAATTCCAGTTGTAAATCTGCAGAATAAAACTTGATCAACCTGAACACTTGAAAAAATATCCTGAAGTAAACTTCTGGGAAGGTCTTGCAAAAACTTCACGAAAGCTCTTCCCAAAACTTAAAAAAGTTCTTTCCAGATGGAATGTTCTTCCCAAAACTTCAGAAGAGTCCTTCTCAGAACTTCAGAAAAGTTCTACCCAGAACTTTTGAGATAATTTCGTCCCAAAACATAAAAAAAATCTTCTCGAATCTTCAGAAAAGCTCTCCGCATAGCTCCAGGGATGTTTTTTTTTTCAGAACTTCAATAAAGTTAGTTCAAAAACTTCAGGGGAGATTTTCCATGAACTTTAGGGATGTTTTTCCTAGAAGTGAAGTTCATCTAAGAACTATATGGAAGTTTTTTCAGAACTTAACAAAAACTCTTCTCATATCTTCAGGGAAGTTCTTCCCAGAACTTAAGGAAAGCTCATCCCAGAGCTTCAGGAAAGTTCATCCCAGAACTAGAGAGAAGTTCTTCTCAAAACCTAAGGGAAGTTCTTCTCAGAACTCCAAAATCCTAAGCAACACAAAGCTGTGGCACTAGCGGCGCCGGTGGTGTAGTGATAAGCGTGATTGCCTCTCACCCCAGCAGGCCTGGGTTCAATCCCAGTCGGCACCGCCGGGATGTTCTGAGGCATAACATCCCTGATCACGCCTTCGGAAGGGAAATACTGGTCCCCGGTTCATAAGTTGATGAGTCGATAGGTAGGGTCCAGGTGTGGGAGCTGCCTCCCTGGCGTCGGTAGCATTGGTGCTCAAAACAAACCAAGGAAAAAAAAGCTGTGGCAGGATCTTGCGTGAGTGCACTTTATTTCACGTAATACGTGACGAACAAGTGACACTCATACTATGCCACTATTATGTTAACAGTGTGAATAGGATGTTATCATTTGAAAACTATATAAAAATTTGATGTGCGTGTGCGTTTATAGCAAACTAATTTTTTCGATGTCAAAATTTCACGCAAGAAATTTGCTTTTGGCAACGATTCATACCCTATTCCAGTGTATCCGATCGATATGATTGATACCTCATCAGGTACACTCCCGATCATAAGTTTAAGGACACCCCCAAAAAACATGACAAATTTGTTATGTTCATATCTCTGTCATGTTACTCCAATTTTCGTTCTCTTTAGATCATTTGAAAGGTATTGAATGGAACTTTCCTCGTAGGCAAATTGTTCAATATAATTTTGAAATTTTTTGCGTTAAAAGTTCACCCAAAATTAATTTTTTTTTCAAAATTTACTCTGAAGAATCGTGACTGATTTTCTCAGAATTGGGTTGGCCAAATTTTGAAATAAAAGTAGTAGTAGAACACTTATGCTATACCATTCGTACCATTCAAATAACCTTTGGAGATCGAAAATTGAACGTAAAATGAGAGATCATTGAACAAAACACATTTGCATAGTTTTTTGGGAGTGTCCTTAAACTTATGATAGGTAGTGTATGCTGGTTCCGGTTTTTTTTTAGGTAAAGGGAAGATATAAGGTTCAGTTTAGTTGTTAGTTTTTTCTCTGTACTTCCACCAGCCCTGTACCAAAACATCATCCTCTGTTTGAATAAATCGTACGACCAATTGTATTAACGCATCAAAATAGCTTATGTGAATTATTTCTTCATCCGGATAATGGTTCTTTTTTAATAAGATAATGTTCCTTTGGAATGTAGAATGATCATTAATCCGTAATGCTTGCTACAATAATGATTCTATGGATTCGTTAGTTAAAGGTTCATTGTTGAACGTTTTATGGATCATTTGAAATATGTTTATGGATTATTCGTACTAAGTTAGCGGATTATGTTTTTAACTGTGTTGCTAAATTTTACATAAAATATGGATCATATTGATGCTTTTAATAGATCATTCACATTTTAAAGGGATTTTGATTTTGAGGTTGATTTAGGTGTTTTTAAGGGGCATTTGTCTAATTTTATGTATCTGATGTGATCTTTTATCTGATTCTATCCCACGGGGTCATATATGACCCCTGCACGAAATTAGCGGTCAAGAACCAATGTTTATAGATAATGGTAGTTTCTTCAGCAATATTGTTCAATAATACTAAAATTATTCAGAAAAATATAAAATTGGATTTTCATGATCTCCAGAACCTAACGAAGTAATAAATAAGCATAAACTTGAATAATTTTCTTCAAATATTGAGCCTTTATGTTTTTTCCTTGATTTTTTTTTCCGTCGATCTTGTTTTCCGTATTGATTATCAATGCTACCGATGCCAGGGAGGCAGTTCTCACACCTGGCCCCTACATATCGACCTATCAACGGGGTTACTTTCCTTTCGAAGGAAGTCTTGATCAGAGATTTTAAGTCACAGAAAATCTCGGCGGTGCTGACTGGGATTGAACCCAGGCCTTTTGGGGTGAGAGAGCCTATATGTTGTATCAGTATGATCATAAACACAGGACAAACGTGGTAGTAAAAGTTATCCAGATCATCTTGGAGATTCGATCTTGAAGTTCTACAGTTCCAAAAAAGTATTAAATACGATGTTCTAACGTAACATGTAATGTCCCGATCGATTTTTTGATCCTTTAGAACTTCATTAAGCCCAATAGAATTCTGTAGAATACAAAGCTATGTTAATAATATCTCTTATCCAACAAATCATCCTGAAGTTTAGCTCTTCATGTTCAATTGGCTCAACAGTGTCTTGTATGATATACCAACAAATTTTTATAATCCAACCTGCATCACAGACTTCCATAGCATCATATGAGGTATGAACGGTGTTAACTTAAATTGTCCTGGAGATCAAGTGTTGAAGTTCCACAGATTCAACAAGGGATTGTACGACGTCTCGACTAAATTTATGAGCCTAAAATGCTTCGTGAAGCCTTATAATAGCATGACGAATAAGTAGTTGTAATGACAAAACATGTTATCTTGCGGATTTGGTCCTGATGTTCTACAGGCTCAACAAAGTATTGCAAGATGTCTAGATTTACTATGTGACATGCTACGTGGGACCTCATTACATTAAGTGAGATAAAAGTGTGTACTAACAAAATGTGTTCCATTCTCCAAAATGACCTGGAGTCACCAGATCTTGGCGTTCTACAGATTCAACGAGGTATTCTACGATGTTTCAACTGAATGTGTGAACCCAAAAAACCACGTGGAGCGCCATAGTATCATGTGGGATATGTAGTTGGACAAAACATGTTGGTGTCTCCAAGTTATTCTGAAGAGTGGGTCCTGCAGGCTCAACAAATTATAGTATGATGTTTAAATTTATTATAAGAATTCATGCAGCTCCGACCTCATCAGATCAAGTGAGATAAGAAGTTGTATTGACAAAATATGTTCCATTCTCCAAATTGTCCTGAAATTAAGATTCTACAGATTTAAAGAGATATTGTACGATGTCTCGACTAAATTTGTGAACACAAATTCATCGTGGATTCCCAATCTATCATGACAGTTGTAATTTGGTGATTTGGTATTGATGTTCTACAGATCCAACCAATTCTATGATTCTATGAAACATGAATCTTTACGCTTTGCTTGGAGGTTTCAAAACACTTTGTCATTACAACATTACATCCTGCGTGATATAAGGGGCTCCATGAAGCTCTGTGTGTTAAAAAAAATTGGTCGTAGCAACGTACAATATCTCGATGAGTCTCAAGAATCTTTAAAATCTGTGTTCCAATATTATTTGGATAATATTAGATATTTTTTCAATACATCTGTACACACTCAATCTAGCTCGGTAAAATCTCCAACAGGTGATTACCATTTACTTTTGCTGTAAAAATCTAATGTGTTAGCTGAGTCTCGGCAATTGTTTAAAAAAATAAGTATGTATGTCTCACATGATGCTGTGAGGTCCCACGTAGCTCCATGGATTCAAATAATAAGTCAGAATAGCGCAGAAGACTTCAGTTGTACCTGTAGAACTTCAAGATCTTAACTTCTGGATGATTCGGAGGGCTTGAATTATTTAGTCATATCAATTATATTTCGTACATCAGCCATTCCATAGCAAAACGATATA
Source organism: Ochlerotatus camptorhynchus (assembly GCF_037179485.1). Taxonomy (NCBI): domain Eukaryota; kingdom Metazoa; phylum Arthropoda; class Insecta; order Diptera; family Culicidae; genus Ochlerotatus; species Ochlerotatus camptorhynchus. Next base: position 2,739,740 of record NW_027040771.1, read on the forward strand.
GTGGTCAGTGCCTGTTTTTATTATTTACCATCACATTCAAGGAGTAGCGCTTGTGTTTGTTTTGAAAATCATCGCTGTCACGTACGAGCGAAGTGATCATTATACATCAACGAATACGCGTTTTTTATATTCGCCAGTGCTTGATTATCCAGCCCAAAATTGTCAAAATCAGAAGCGATCCTCAAAAGCAAAATAATCAAATTCTTATTTGACCAAATGATTATTTATAATTACCCAACAAACAATTTGAACTGATTAAAAGCTGAATAAGCTATACAATTGCTGAAGAAGCTAAATTTTGCATGAACAAGTTCTTATTCAGCTTTCAATGTTTGTTGGTCGACCCCAGAGCCTATAACCTCGTTATTATCATCAATTCAGCAAGAGGTAATCGTTTTCCATTGATCTGTGTGTAAAACAAGACACGTTCTTCAGCGCTATATTTGTGAAAAATTAAAATAATGGTTCTTAATTTGATCCTTAAAATCATCCCCACTGAGATGAAGACAATGTAGCAGCGCCGGTGGTGTAGTGGTAAGCGTGATTATCTCTCACTGCAGCTGGCCTGGGTTCAATCCCAGTCGGCACCGCAGGGATGTTATGAGGCATAACATCTCTGATCACGAGGGAAGTAAAGCCGTTGGTCCCCGGTTCATGAGTTGATGGGTCGCGTCAGTGAGATGATGGGTCGCGTGGTGAGCGTCGGTCTCTGTTCCGCAATCCAGTGTTAATCACCGACGGACTTCGATTGCCATCCATTGACGGCAATTGAATGTGCAGGAAGGCAACTTCCACACCTGCGTAGGATATCGCACCCATTCCACACACATAGGCCAAATCAAGGAAAAAAAAAGAAGAAAACGGATATTAATATAGACAACAACACAGGCGATAGTGAACATCCAGCCATGGTGGGTATTTAAATGGTGATACAGCTTTGTTTTACTATATAAGCGAGGAGGTCGCGGGGGGAAAAGTGCGGTTTTAGAGCAAATTGTAAACCAACTCGGTCGCTGTCCCATACAAAAATCCAACATAGCTGCATCATGAATTTGACTCATTAGAACACCTATATGTCACCTTGCATTCAGCCACGAATGAAAACAAACAAATGTTGACTTCGATACTCACAGGTTGCTTTGATCAAGAGAATGGTGTTATGTCAAAATTGAAATGCATGCAGGTAGATGGTCTATCTGTTAAGGTTGTCTTCATTTCCAGCTACACGGTGTTTCGCGAAAACCCATTAATGGGTATAAAAACACCCATTTCCGCGAAAAGTGCCCCTCCTCATTTAATGGGTAAACTATGGTTTACTCATTAATGGGTAAATGGGGTATCTGTCAATAAATGGGTGTTTTTTTACCCATCTTCTTAAATTGTGTTTTTCGTAAAATGGGTAAAAAAAATACCCATTTCTTCAAATGGAGGATGCTGGTGATGGGTTATTTGCCCTCGTTGATATAAAAAACTTTCTAATATTTTCATTGAAAATAAATGCAGGTGTAGCGAAAAAAATATTACACGAGATATTATAATATCATATTGGATAACACTGCATAGACTTATCCGTAAGTCTATCCAATGTTTCGGAATCTAACCTTTTCCGGAGATCGTCCATTTTTGCTTAAAAAAAAAAAGCGGACGGAAACTGTTTGCATTTCCAATGGTCGGTGACGGAATGAGACGAAAAAAATTCCAAGTGTTTTTTCACCCATTAGTGGGTAAAAAATATACCCATTATGCAATCGTGAACTGATTCTTTAAATGGGTATTTTTTCACCCATTTTATGATTTCCAAATTCCCCCATTTTTTGACAGCTGCATACATGGTTTGAAAATGGGTATTTTTTTACCCATAAATGGGTTTTCACGAAACACCGTGTAAGTTGAGTGTAGATGAAATGATTTTTATTAGTACTGATAGTGGTTCTCAGAATTTCGTAAAAATTGGTAAAAAATCGTCTTAGACTCACATTTTTTATTTTGTCATTAGGGTGCCAATTTCCAAGATAGGGTGGTCCAAAAATCTATTTTTTTTTTCAAAATTATAAATTGTTGAACCACTTGAACTAGATTTCAAAGATTAAAATATTAAATGAAAGGTTATTAAAACTACTTCTTACAAAAAATGTAATGATTTGAAAAAATTGAGATTGATTTTTTTCCGTTTTTAAAGTATATTTTCTTGAAGCTATCACGTTTTGGGTTTTCACTCAATACTTCTATGCGACTAGACTACCATGCGTCTGCATTGATGTATAGCAACTGTAACAGGGTCACGACGGTAAGCATATCATGCGCCCCATCAAGTCAGAATTGTAAAGAGATCTCGAAACCCACGATCTTTTGCTCAGTAAGCAAAAACCACCACCAGCCGTGTAGCGCAATAAATCACAAGAAACCTGTGATCGAAAATGGCGTCCCTGAAACAACGTTTTCGAGCTCGGATAAATAATGCTTCATATTTTTCTTAAAATAAATATTTCCTCCCGTACAGATCTGCCCGGGATCTATAAATAGCGACCAGAAACGAAAACCAAACATTGCGGTGCTTAGATTGCTATAGTAAAAGAAGCCTAAAATTGATTCCAATATCTCCAATTCAAATAGCAAAAATAAAACAGACGCTATTTGTTCACCGGGATTCTTAAATTACATAACATCACTACAACCGACGATCGTTTAAGCCCAACGACCTTAAATTGTTCAAATGGAATAACATCTCCGACTGGACACAACTATGTTTTCTATCCTGGATTGAGCATACGTCATATTTTACATTATTATTATTTTTTTTCACACCTTTTTCGACCAAGTTTTCACACATTCAATAACGATGTTGTTCGTTATTGGTACAAAAAAATCATAAACGTAAATTCTGAATTTTCTCGACATTTAAAAAAATGCTTTCAACCGAAATTCATTTGTAAAACAATAAAAGTACCAATTCGTCATGAAGGAGCAGAAAATGCTAGATCATGACCCGATTATTAATGGAACAGACTTGTTTGCTTATTACAGCGCTCCTAATGGACGATTTTGGAAGCTTTTGACGTCTATTTGTTTTCAACAACAATAACAATAACAGTGTATTTTTCAGTTCATAAAACGCTCTTGTTTTGGAGATAGCCACTATGCAAGAGGATCGCTGGCTAAAGTGTTGAATTTTCCTAGAAACACCGTATGGCACGTGTTCAAAACGTACAGGGAAACCTTGACGACAAATCGGAAGCCTCAAAGTGAACACTGGAGTGGAACTGCCAACCGTGATTTGATCGTGATTTGAGTAAAAAGTACTATGCCGCTCGTAGTTCAGTGCAGCGAATTTGCTACCGCGAAGGCTTACAGACATACCACGCCAGTAGGCAACCAAATCGAACACTCAAGCAAAATACCGTAGCTAGAGCCCGTGCTCGAAAGCTGTATGACAACCTGCTGATCAAGACCGGTGGGTGCATACTTATGGATCATGAAGCCTTTGTAAAGACTTTGGATGGCTTCCAGGACCCACATTTTAAAAGGCAAAGCCTCGAAGAGGTGTCCCTGGCAGATTCAAATTTGTTTTTGCGGATAAATTGTCACGCATATAGGGTAGAGCGCTACTTCGTCGTAATCGCCCATTTCCGTTCTATTGATCAGAAAAGATCAATAATATCAATGATTTCACCGTGCTCAAATCAATAATAGGTTTGTTCCGATGCGTTAGTTCATTAGCTGCAACTTAAATCCTATTAGAGCGCATTGTATGAATTTTTACGCTCATTGTTCTCAAAACAAAAGAACCGCTCCTACCGAATCCCGTTTTTCTACGTTTATCCGTAGGACGAAGAAAATCTAATGGCATTTCAATGCGTTAGGACGGAATTGAAACTCGTAGAATGAATTTAGAATCAAGAAGCAGTATTAGATTTTAAACAATATTTCAACAATTTGTAGCTCTTTATCAAATCCAAAGGTACGTATGGAAAGGTGAATACATTTAGAAGTCATCTTTGACAGAAATATTCCATTTTTTGTTTAAACTCGTTCAGAAAAGAGAGGTAAAGCGCGGCTTGTGCTTAGTAGGACGGAAATTAGATCAAAAACCCTATATATGATCTGGAAGGGAATTTGCAGCTGCGGCCAGAAGACAAAGGTTTTCGTCACTGAGAAAATGATGAACTCGGAGGTTTACAAAGCCGAATGTTTCCAGAAGCGAATTCTTCATCCACATTATGATCCGGTGACATTTTGTTTGGATCTTGCGAGTTGTCACTACAACCGAGAAATACAACAATGGTACATTGACAGCGGAGTCCAATTTGTTCCGAAACCCTAAACCCGCCCTATTGTCCCCGTTCAGGCCCATTGAAAACTACTGGGTAAATATGAAGAGGAAACGGAAGGTAAAAGGTACAGTCATCAAAATGGCAGCTCAGATGAAAAATAGGTGGGATAAAATCGCCAAAACAGTGGACGAGACCGTTGTGCGCCGCTTGATGAGTCGCATTAAGGGAAAAGTTCGAGAATTTTCTTCAAAACCGCGACGAATTATTCGTTTAGTTTTTTTTTTTCTTAAAATATAGTATGCAATTGAGTGAAAACCGTCTTCAAATCCATTCATTCAAATCCGAAATAAACCCAAATGATGTTGTTCCATTACAAACCATATGATTTTCTCGTACTTATATATTTGAATAAATGTTTGAAATGGTGTATTATAATTTGAAATTACGTCGATATCATGTTGATTCATTATTTTAAACTCTTTTATGGAAAGATATGTGGGACGATACCATTGACCGAAAAAAGGCAAACTGATCAAGGCTACGATTGATGATGTACAGTGCTGCGTGAAGATATTGGGTGCCTTCCCGCAAAGGATTTCGATAAAACGATTTTTTTTTCCTACCTTCCGTTCAACATGGCGCAAGAAGGTGTTATGCAACACGTGGACTTAACATGTTGGAAACGATCTTCATACCAAAATCCTTGAAATAGTAAACCCTGCTGAAATGACGTGAGTTCGTGCGGGTAAAATATGTCCCAAATTTTGGTGATGCTATCACCAAGCGACCAACAACGCTAGACGTGGACATATTCTGGATGAAAAAAACATAATATTGATGATTACCAGACACAATTTCTGCATATTTGATACCTTTTGCAAACACATCGAAAATCATCAAACGAAAACACTCCAAGATAACATTATGATGTGACAGTTTTCTAAATGGGCTCGTTTTTCGTGTTAGCGAATAAATGAATTTCTCCCAGGTTGTAGCTTTCGGATCGGAAACCCCGTCCAGGAGGATGAAGAGAATGGCCTCTTCATTCTTTCCCGTATACCACCACCTCCTCTTGCACACACGTACGCACATACCCTGAGAGGGTGATAACGACATCGTCTTTTTCATTCGCGAAAAAATTCGTTTTTGCGTTCGTTAGAATACACACAACAACGTGCATCGCGGTATTCGCGCTGCCCCAGCTAGGTATGGACCGGGTTCGCTTTCCCATTCCACGCTCGCTCACGGCAGCCAGCAGCAGCGGAAGCTGATATGAGGCCTAACGATGGAACACGACATTGCGAAAAAAAAAAACGGAAAAAGTATCCTCCCCCGATAGAGCGGGCTCGTTTAGGCGGAAAATCCTCTTCGAAATATGCGTATAGGTTGGACTCATTTATTATTTATCCTATTTACTTCGTTTTGTCGTCCTTTTGCCCGTGTCACCCTCACCCTTCCGAGTGAGAAGGAGTTTCGCGAAAGCAAGCAGGAAAAAAAAATTGCAAGTTATAACCCCGAGCATAGGGGCGGGGAGAGGGAATATTCGCGCGAAATGCGTCCTTGGTCGCTCGGAAGAAGGGGGAAAAGTATAACAAAAAAAATAAGAAGACCCTTTCCGGCGCTAGGCCGATCATGGTGGATACTTGAAACCAGCGATGCTTTCGGGGATAAATAAATTGAGGACGATGTGCGTGTAATCAGAATTGAGTGCGAGTGGAGGAGTTGTAAATTTTAATGCGTTCCACGAGTGCTAACGATGAGCTACGCATATATCGCAACGCAGCTCTTATCCTCCCCCGCTGAATCGGTTGTTGGCGTCAAACTGACACCGGCCGACTGGCGATTATTGTCACGTGGCTAGCACCACGTTGCGAGGTCGTTTGGTAGACAACTGAAAAAATGAGAGTGTGATTAAGGTTTTATGGTTTCGTTTGCAGTTAAGAATATCAAATTGAGATATTTTTTATTCACAATTTGCTGTGTTAAACGTTTAGTCAAATTTGATAAAAATTACAAATTTATCATGTAAGCACAGTTTCTAATTTCAAGAATTCTAAAAATTTTCTATGAGAATATTCATTCCGTACGGGGTCCCTTTGATTATAAATCTTATACTCGTGATGTCTCGTGTATCCTTCAAATGGATTATGATTATTCTTACAGAGAATGCGTAAGATGATTAATACTACCGGCTGGTGAACACAGAAACTATACAAGGCCGCTTTTACAACTCGTTGGCCCTGGATTTTTTTTTAACGCGTGGCTTCTATGGCTTGGTCTAATGCTTGAGATATAAACAAAGCTTTTCTATGTTTACATTTTTGTAGCTTACGTGTATTCTCATATATACTTATTTAAATTCATACTTTTTCTCACTTAAATCATCACCATTAAAAGAGTTTCGACACACTGAAAAATTGTAAATATGGCCTGTACTCGAAAAAGAATGCACCAGACAGAAGTGTTCGACAAAAATTTATTTTAAGTCGGATTTTCTTGAAACTGTCAGGGAATGAACTAATACATATGGATTATGTTTCGGCATAACTTTTTTATTCAATTTCGCTGAAAGCCCGCACCTTTCCCTTAAGACCCCTCATTACATTTTGTGCAATGGTGGAGCCGACCTTTTTGGTCACTTACATCCATTCTTTCTTCAACTCCAGCTCGTTCTTAAACACCTTGGACGATTTTCGAACTTTGGCCTTCATTATGGCCCAAAATCTTTCCACCGGACGAATCTCTGGTGAATTTTGGGGGTTGGCAGTTGTTGGTACAAAAACAACGTTATTGTCTCTGTACCAATAGAACGTCGATCGCGCGTAATGGCATGATGCCAGGCCCGACCAAAATAATGTCTCGCCTCCGTGGGACCGCAGGAAGGGCAACAGACGCTTCTGGAGGCACTCGGTGCGGTAAATTCCGCTGTTGATGGTACCCATTGTGATGTACGGTTTACTCAGTTTACCGCATTGGCATATGGCCTGCCAGAGCAAGTATTTTTTGGCGAATTCGTCCACTTTCTTCTTCAGGAAAATTAAACCGTGATTTGGCAACGTAGAACTCCAGCCCCGGTATCTGCTTTGCGTCTGCCTTGATGTAGGTTTCGTCATCCATAACCACACACATCGGTTTCGTTAACCACTCTCGATACAGCTTCCTTGCGCGGGATTTGGCCACCGTGTTTTGTTGATCACGCCGGTTCGGTGCCTTCCGGACCTTGAATACACGAAACCTTGCTCGTTTCATGGTTTGCTGAACGAACCAGGCTGAAAACTTTGCCTTCAGGGCCGCGTCGCGAATCGAAAGGTTCGGATTACGCTTGAAATAATCCAACACCTTCCGGGCCTTCACAGGGTCAGCTGTCTTCGATTTTCTTCCACTTCCAGCCCGCCGCTCGGTCGTCTGGGACTCCTTAAACGATTTTACCACCCGAGACACAGTTGTATGGGTGATTCCCAGTTGTCTTCCGATCCATCTCATGGTCGCAGCCGGATTTTCCATGACGGCGCACAAAATTCTCCGGCGATTTTCTTCTTGTTTCGATGACATCTCAATAATCACTGAACCGATTGTTATGAAATTTTGCACATGTAAACAATTCACTGCAAACTAGTTATACCCAGATTTTCATCAATTTTTACTGACGGATAAAAAAGTTACACACGGATAAAAATGTTGCATTTTTTTCGAGTACAAGCCGTATTTATGTTTTTTGTTAACTTAGTGCTCGGATGTTAAATAAATGTTTGTCTCCGCTTTTCATAGTATTTGAGTGACGTTTATTTTTCATTTTGTAGATTTAGGGTGTTTACAATTGCCTGCACTATCCAAAAAATGACCTAAAGCGGCGCCGGTGGTGTAGTGGTATGCGTGATCGCCTCTCACCCCAGCAGGCCTGGGTTCAATCCCAGTTGGCACCCCCGGGATGTTCTGAGGCATAACATCTCTGATCACGCCTTCCTTCGGAAGGGAAGTAAAGCCGTTGGTCCCGGGTTCATGAGTTGATGGGTCGATATGTAGGGTCCAGGTTTGGAAAAAAAAAGATGACTTATGTATGACGGTAAGAGTTGGCTAGACCAGTTGCCAGGGGTAAAGTTGGAGGTCCTTCTGATCTCTGAAACCATAAAGTAGTACATTGTAGACCTCCTGGTTGGAATCCCGTATGTCAAGTTATTTGTTTTGATTTTTGGTTTTACTCCGGCAGTAAATATCAGTTTTTCTATTTATTCATTTTTTAATTAATTGATCAATTTACCTTTATAGTTAATTATTGAATTAAAGATTTACTTCTTTATTGTTTATTTTTTTGATATTTTTTAAAATTTATAAACATTTTTTTCTTTGTATATTTATACAGCAATTCTATAGAAATAGGATATAGTGGTTCCAGAATTTCGTAAAAATTGGTAATTCTGATCTTTATTGCAAAATCTTAGACCTGTATTTTTATATTTTGTCATTAGGGTGACCATTTCCATGATAGGGTAGTCCAAAAAATCGATTTTTTCAAAAAATTTATAACTAATGGTTCAACTAGGTCGATTTCAAAGATCAAAATATCAAATTACATTTAAAATACTTTCTAGGAAAAATATAACGTTGTTATAAAATTGGGAATTTGCATTGTAAATATTTTTTTTTCCTCGATTTGTTTTCCATCGATCGTGTTTTGCGTGCCAATGCTACCGACGCCAGGGAGACGAGATGTTATGCCTCAGAACATCCCGGCGGCGCCGACTGGGATTGAACCCAGGCCTGCTGGGGTGAAAGGCAATCACGCTTACCACTACACCACCGGCACCGCTATATTGAAAACATTCATTGTAATTGTTTTCTTTTAGGTTTTTATGGTTTGTAGACAGAAGGTGCAATATGTTTTTATATTTTTTCTTGTAAATTAAGGCTTATCAAACAATCAGAAATATTTTTTTTTCTTCGTTTTTGAGTTATATTTTTCTTAAGTTATCAAGTTTTTGGCTTTCGCTCAATACTCTTATGTGAGTAGACTACTATGCGTCGTGTTCATGTTACAGTCGCTATAAATCAATGGTTTACCAAATTTGGGCAATCGATCGTTCATAACATAATGTATCCTCACGCAATTGTTGTTTTAATTTTATTTTAATTTACTTTCATCTAGCTTGACGCTTTAATGAAATATTGCATGATGAGGAAAAGCCCTTTTAAGCAGGTTGATTTTACTCAAAAGGGCATAAATTCTGATCCAGTTAGTATTTGGCCGCTTCTTTTAAATTAGTGTAGTGCCTCTAGTTGTCGTAGCAAGAAACTATTGACAGCATTTTGATCCGCAAGGATTGTTTATTTAGTAGTGAAAAATTCATCAGGATTCATATACTTCTTCAAAAGTTATCGAAGATGGAACGTGACAGACGTGAAAAAATTCAGCACACTCACATTTTGATGGACGATGAAACTTACGTAAAAATGGACTTTGAACAAATCCTGGGCCAAAATTTTTACTTTGCTAAACGTAAGGGGGATGCTCCGGATAAATTCAAATTTGTCCTTGTAGATTAATTCGCTCGCATGTTGATGATTTGGCAAGGCATCTGCAGTTGCGGAAAGAAAACCAAGGTTTTCATCACTGGAGCAACTATGAAAGGACAACTTTACAAGGAGGAGTGTCTCCAGAACATAATTTTGTCATTCATTCAATCACACGAAGGTTCCGTAAAGTTCTGGCCTAACTTAGCCAGTTGTAATTACAGCCGCGATGTCATTGAATGGTAGAAGCAGAATAATGTCGATTTTATTGAGAAAAGTATCAATCCATCAAATTGTCCAGATTTTCGTCCTTTTGAAAAATTTTGGGCAATTATCAAGCAAAAATTGAAGAAATGTGGCAAAACAATCAAAACACCATCTGATTTGGATAAGTGGTGGAAAAGGAGGATGGTAGATGAGGTTGACAGTACTACTGTGCATAACATTATGAGAGGTATTCCACGAAAAGTTCCAAAATTCATCTGAAAAGCTGACGAATAACTTTTGTTTTATTTTTCCCTTAAAGCTTGTTTGTACTTTATTTCCCCTTGGAGAAATGACCCATTTTGTGCGGCCAAATTCTAAATGGAACAGACTTTAAAAACCTCATATGGTTTGTTCCAGTCACATTACATTGAACAGTTAAATAAATTAAATACATTCATGCTAACAAAATTTATTATCAAAGGTCAGCAGATAAAAACTCAGTCACACGTGTCATCTGTCCAATAATCTACGTTGAAATACTGCAGCGGATGAGTTGAAGTCGAAGAACTGGTAAACCCTACATAACGTGCTTCAAGTTACAACAAATCTCGCTGTCGTAAAACCCTTTCAGGTGCGTAGACGTTCAGTTGTGCCAATATGTCTGCTGCATCAGTTTCTCCCAACATAGCGGCGCCGGTGTGGTGTAGTAGTAAGCGTGATTGCCTCTCACCCCATAAAATCTCTGATCAAGCCTTCCTTCGGAAGGGAAGTAAAGCCGTTGGTCGCCAGTCCATGAGTTGATGGGTCGATAGGTAGGATCTAGGTGTAGAAGCTGCCTCCCTGGCGTCGGTAGCATTGTTACTCAGTAAGGAAAACAAGATCGACGGAAAACATACCATAGAAGAGAAAAAAAGTTTCACCCAACAGCATTTTCACAACAAACACAGCCTGCGCAAAACATCTTATAAGTTCCAATGAATCAAGCCCAAGGAGCCTGCATCGATGTTCATATGGCAGTAAATTCATAGCATCTTGCCTTGGAAGACTACGGAGAGCTTATCTCACAAATGTCTTTTGAATTGATTCAAATCTACTTATCCTCGTGGTCTGATATGGACACCACACCATTCAAAATATGACGTACTAGTGCACAATAAAGTTACCGCAGACAGTAAGGATCACGAAATTCATTATCAACTTTAAAGATGAATCTGTTGACCTTTGTGATGATACTATCATAGTGAAGCCGATATGTGAGTCCAGAATCTAGTATAACTCCCAAATCACGTATATTATTAACGCGCACGAGTTACGTGTTGTAGTCGTAGATTATTGGGTTCAGTTTGCGATGAAGCGTTATTACATTGCATTTAGGAATACTAATCGTTAATAAGTTTCTTGAGAACCACTCTTCGAATTTGATAATCAGCGGTTTGTTGCAGGTCGCAGGATGCAATTTACGATTACGTATAACTTAACATCGTCCGCGTAGATAAGACCACACCCTGGTGGTGCTAGTTCCGATAACTCGTTGAAATAAAAGTGAGCCTAAGTTGCTCCGATGTGGGACACCAGATTTTTTGGAGAAACATTCCGATGATTCAGATCCAATATTTACACATAGACTGCAATTTGTAAGGTACGATTCAAACCATCTGATGAGGTCTCGAGAGATTCCGAGTTCATCCAGTTTTGATAGCAGTATTTGATGATCAACTTGGGCAAAAACTGCTTTGAGATCGGTGTATATCACGTCAACTTGTGTGCCGGCATCTAAGTTGCGCATGCAAAATTAGGTAAACTGCACCAGATTTGTGGAAACAGATCGCTTTGGGTGAAAACCGTGTTGATCAACTGATATATAATTTTTGCAACTCGCAAACAGCACCTCGTTGATAACTATTTCAAACACCTTGTAGCAAACGCACAATGACGTAATGTCTCGATAGTTTTCGACATTCTATTTATCTCCTTTTTTGTGAACAGGGATCAAAATAGACAATTTCCAGCTTGATGGGAATCTGCATTCTCGAAGGGACATATTGAAAAAAAAAGCGTCAGCGGATAAATCAATGCACTCGAGCAAAGTTTCAAAATGCAGGATGGAATTCCATCTGGGCTAACTGAAGTGGACGTTAAATGTTGATGCAGATTCGCTAACGACACTGTCGGAACGTGACTTCGTACTGAACTTCCGATTTAGTGAAACGCAGCTAAGGAAAATCAAAACTCGAGTATCAAACGATGGGTCTATCGCTCGGCCCAAAGGCAAAGATGAGCGATCTAAGAAACAAAATGAAACCCATTAAGTTCCTGCAAGTGAACCTCCACCATGCAAAAGGTGCTTCTGCTATATTGAGTCGGAGGTTCAAAAAGGAGGAGCTGGACATGGCGCTTATTCAAGAGCCAAGGTCCAACAGTGAAAAATTACAAGGAATCGAAATGAACGCATGTAAGTTATACTATGACGAAAAGCAGAGTTCACCTAGAACTGCTATTCTGGTTAATAAAACATTGAAATGCTGCCCTATTACAGAATTCATCAAACGGAACATCGTCGCAGTCATGGTTGAGGTACCAACCACCAAGGGAATAACCGAGATTGTAGTTGCTTCGGCTTATTTTCCTGGTGATGCTCCTGAAATACCTCCTCCTGAGATCGCCTCATTAGTCCAATATTGCAGAGAATACAACAAGTCGTTTATCATTGGCTGTGATGCAAATGCGCATCATACCATGTGGGGTAGTACGGACATCAACAGTCGAGGTGAGTGCCTTTTGGAATTTCTCTCATCGTATAATATAGACATATGCAACAAAGGAAATGAACCTACTTTTTTCAAATGCCATTAGACAGGAAGTTTTAGACTTGACATTTTGCAACACTGCAATTTCTGAGAAGATTCGAAATTGGCGTGTGTTAGATGAAATCTCACTTTCTGATCATAAACACATTATGTTTGAATGGGGTGGAGGTGATTTACCACCTTCTGCATTTAGAGATCCTAGGAAAACAAACTGGGATCAATATGCACAGAGCTTAGATTCAGATATATTTACAAACGACGTAAAGATTGATTCTATCCAACAATTGGAATCATTTTCTGAAAAGGTAAACGAAAGAATTATAAATTCCTACAACAGTAGCTGTCCTATCAAACGGTCGTCTTCAGACAGGGATGTGCCGTGGTGGAATTTGAAATTGGAACGCCTTCGGAAAGTTTCACGTAAGATGTTCAATAAGGCGAAAATCACTTCTGATTGGACTCAATATAAGAAAACCCTATCTGAATATAATAATGGAATACGGAAATCTAAGAGGCGATCTTGGATTCAAATGTGTGAAAATATAAACAGTACTCCTATAGTCGCGAGATTACAGAAAACTCTTGCGAAAGACCATACGATTGAACTTGATAATCTTAAATGTCATGATGGAGGGTTTACCAAATCTCCTTCTGGAACATTAAATTTAATGATGAAAACACATTTTCCAGGTTCGGTATTGTGTGTGGAATCAGATATTTCTGATTATGTTGGTGAAATGTGTTTTATAGAGACCTTGCCAGTGTCTCAGAGAACAGAAAACACCATACCAGATATAGCTGATGAAATTTTCACAATTGCCAGAGTGGAGAATGCTGTGAGATCTTTTCAGCCTTTTAAATCTGCGAGTGTGGATGGCATATTCCCGGCACTACTTCAAAACGGTGTAGCAATGATGATTCCGTCTCTAACTAAGATTTATAAGGCGAGTTTAAGATTAAACTACATTCCATCCAAATAGAGATTGGTAAGAGTTATATTCATACCTAAAAACGGGAGGCGTGATAAAACGCAGCCAAAAGCATTTAGGCCCATTAGTCTCTCATAAATTTTACTGAAGACTATGGAAAAGGCGTTAAATGACTTCATCAAGTCAACGTACATGTTAACGCATCCAATATCTAATTTTCAGTTTGCGTATCAATCTGGAAAATCAACAGTTACTGCTCTCCATACTTTGGTAACTAAAATCGAAAAATTACTTTCAGTTAAAGAAATCGCACTTTGTTCTTTCTTGGATATTGAAGGAGCTTTTGACAACGCATGCTATTCTTCTATGGTTGACGCCATGAAGAAAAGGAACTTCGACACGCACATCGTCAACTGAATTCATACTATGCTTGCAAAAAGAAAAGTCACTTCTGGGCTGGGAAGCGCATCTATAACAGTAAAGGCAACGAAAGGCTGTCCTCAAGGAGGAGTCCTCTCACCACTAATGTGGTCTTTAGTTGTAGATGATCTTCTAAGAAGCCTAGAGGCGAAAGGTTTCGAGGTTGTGGGCTTTGCGGATGATATAGTAATCGTAGTTAGAGGAAAGTTTGACGCTATCATTTCAGAAAGAATGCAACAAGCTCTAAAGTTTACCCAATCTTGGTGTATTAAGGAGGGCCTAACCATTAATCCGTCAAAAGTAGTAATCGTTCTTTTTACTAGAAAGAGGAAGTTCAACCTAAAGGAGTTCAAGCTTGGAGGAGAACAGATCCGTCTTAGTGAACAGGTCAAATACCTAGGAGTTATATTGGATGCCAAGTTGAATTGGAATGCTCAGATTGATTCTGTGTTCAACAAAGCAACCAGTGCCCTGTGGTTATGCTCCAAAACTGTTGGTAGAAAATGGGGTTTGAAACCAACAATGACAATGTGTATTTACACATCAATAATCCGTCCAAAAGTAACTTATGCTTCGTTAGTGTGGTGGCCAAAAACATTAAGAGACTAACGCACAGAGGAAGCTGGCAAAACTACAACGTCTAGCATGTATTGCTATAACGGGTGCGATGCGCAGCACCCCATCAAAAGCGTTAGATGCAATTATCAATCTACTGCCTTTGCATGAATACGTGCAACTAGAAGCGGAAAGAAGTGCTCTAAGGCTCAAAAGGTCTAAAAAAGTCATGCCTGGTGACCTGGTTGATCACCTAAGCATTTTACAATACTTCCAAAGAGGACCAGTGATGAGTATTAATGGAGACTGGATGAAACTAGAGGATAATTATGACACTCCCTTCAACGTATGTGAAATGTTGCGTTCGGATTGGGAAGTCGGTGGTCCTAGCGTTCGTTAAGGCTCAATCATATTTTCCACAGATGCCTCAAAAATTGGAACACAAACAGGTGCAGGAATCCTTGGCCCTGGGACAAATATTTAAGTAGTGATGGGATATTGTCGAACAGTGTTTCAAGCAGAAATCGTGGCCATATTTAATGTGTAAGTGTTTGCCTAAGGAGGAAATATAGATGTGCAAAAATCTGTATTTTTCTGACAGTCAAGCAGCACTAAAAGCACTTCGTGCTTACAAATGTACATCAAAGATTGTCTGGGAATGTATTCTCTTGTTGCGACAGCTGTGCAAACAGAACTCAATCAACTTATATTGGGTTCCTGGACACTGTGGCATTGAGGGGAATGAATTTGAGTAGCGAATAGCTCACACTTTTCAAAAGCGGATCTAGCAAAATCATGGTGCAGAATAATTTCTACAGGTAGCCCATTTTCTTTACGTTTAGAATTCACATAAGTCTAAAACTGCTTAGGGTTTCTCCGAAAGTAGTCTTGTGTGCGTAGAGAGTAAAGTTCGTACAGGAACCGGTTGTAAAGACGATAGTTTTTACTGGCACGGGTAAATTGCTGTCTGTAGAAAGGACAGCGGCTTCTACTAGTGTGTTCCGAAGTGTTCTCGATCCCATACGTTTGAGCCGTCATAAATGAGCATTTCCCAATGTGATTTTGGAGTAGGTCTACGTATAGGAACATGTTCCGCTAAAGCAGTGTTAACAATACGTGAGAAATGACTAACTGCTTCGTCAATGTTCGCTGTCAATTCTAAAAACGTCCAATCCGTGTTATGAAAAACGTCGTTCAATATTTCATAATCAGCTTTATTGTAATTCAGCTCTGGCTCACTTGGAAAGTGTCCAAAACCTGGTGGACTTGGCACTTCAACCTCCACTGAAAGAGCGGATAACCAGTGTCGATGGGAACTAGAGCTACTGACAATCGTTACACTAGTGTAATTTACTATCAATGAATCTATTCTTACCGGTACCGTGGAAGAGACCCTTATTTCGGACACTTGAAATATTTGTTCTTGCGTTGAAAAATATAGAAAACTAACACGGAGTTCTATTGCAAAAACCGTTTATTTGCTGCTATTTGGGGCACGATCGATAGCTAACTAACTGTGCCCTGGTACATTGAAACGATACCTCAACGATAGGGTCAGTGGTGAATATGAAGACCGAGAGAAATACCGATCGCGTACGATCAGACCTATCCTCATCTAGTTTGCGCCTTAGATAGTGATAAGGAAAACTGATAACGATCACTGTGGGAGAGAACGAGAAGCTACTATTCATTGCTGTGGAACATGTCCGGGTTGCCAGTATTGCTGGTTTCTAGTAATTCTCAACAGAATCCATAACCAGAACTAGGTCGAAAAGTCGTTCATTCATATTTAAAACTCCGTTGATTTGTTTCAAACCATTTCAACCAAAACCATCAAGTAATAAAAACGCTTTGTTTAAAGTAAAAATGTTTTGCGCTCATCAGATATAAAATGGGATACAAACAGTCTAATTTTATTTTTCTCAGCTCATGAATGCACATGTGCTACTGAATAGACAAATGCCTAGATCACCAAACGCTTTTTCTTCAAGTAAATTCCGAGAACCTTAGGACAATAAAATCAATCCTTGGAATTTTATTCTTCAACATCATCATCTTCATCATTTTAATTGCAGGGTGATTCCAGGAGGAGAATAGTGAGAGCTTCAGGGCTATCCTAATATCTTCACGAAAATTAACTTTAAACTTTAAAGAAGCTCCGAAAAATTAGAGGAAGTCCTCAGAATTTCAGGGAAGTTTCAGAATAGACTGGGCGTGCATAAGGAAAATTCCCAGATTTTCTGGAAATGTTTAGGGCTCATATTAAAAGCTTCGAGAACTTTAAAGTGGTTCCATTAGCTTCATTGTTTGCTTGCTGCTGATGTTGCTGCTTATTGCGTGCTCTAAATTTAGTATTCTAGATGCACCATCACAGTTATTGATTGAGAACTTTTGATGCCTGTACCATTTTTGCATTCGTATAATTGTGTGGCAAGTACAATCATACTCTTTGCCCAGGAAAGTCGAAAAATTTTCCATCCCGAAAAATTCGTAAACCGGACCGGGAATGGAACCCAGCCACCTTCAGCATGGTTTTGCTTTGTAGCTGTGTCTTTACCGACTGAGCTAGCCAAGGCAGAAATACTGCAACAATTTTTAAAAAGTTCTGAGAACTTTAGGGATATTCGGAGAACTTCCAGGAAGTCAAAAAAAAATATCAAACATGTCTAAAGTAGGGTATACGTCCCTAACCTCGGTCTAATATGCAGCCATCGATTACGTTTTTAATCATAACTCATCAATGAATTTACCTGCAAACGATATTCTACTGCTAAATGGTATGCTTAGATATGCTTATCATGTCGTTTGCTATCAGAAACCACGAAAAGTTGAAAAACTTACTTTTTTTAAGACAATAACTCACGAGGGAAATGTATGTAATATGGGTCTATTGTCCCCAAATTGGGTCTATTTATGGATGCAACTTCGTCCTATCTTGTTTGATCCTCAAAAAAACGCTCTTGGTAACGTTTTCTGATGTATTTTTTTTTATCACTATCACTGTTAACTTAATGCTCTTCATTCCTCAAAACATTTCTTAGAGAAAATTTTACGAAAACTACATTAAATCACTCAATTTAAAAATTAAAAATTAAAAATTTCGCTTATCGTCTTTTGACCGCAGAATATCTAAATCAGAACATTGTGATGTTCATTATACAGGTTTGGCAGAAAAAATCTCCCTTCCTGTTCGTTCCTTATCATCCAAATGCAAAACAACATTGTTGACGTTACTCTTATTGCTATATGCTGTCAAATGAATTTCATGGGCCATAGTTAGGAACATAGAAAAGAAATGTGTCCCTAAAGTTGGGTCCATGTTTTACTTGTGAAAACGTTGTTAAACAATTAAAATAAACATAAAATATTCAAACAGCAACTGTAAGTTTTACGTCTAGTGTGTATTATCAGGTAATTCCAATCAATAAATGCCATAATCAGGCCATTTGATGATCGTCAGTCAACCTTCCCATCTTAACCTTATAAGTCATGGCGGCTAAAAACTCCGAACATTGTGATATTCTCAACCAGTTTTATTACTTACGAGAGCTGAAAATGTATTGAAATGTTGTGATATAAATTGATTTGTGTGTGGTACACATTTATCAACCATCAGTGATCAATATTTTCCTTATTTTTTGTGTAATATTCCTTAATTAATTATTTATTTGCGTGATAGGCCGAATGAAAGGACTAGACCCACATTACATACCGTAACCCTAGTAGTTAAGTTTGGAGATCAGCTGTTCCAATAGCGTCAAGCATATACCGAAAATTTGATTTAAGTCCAGACTTTTGGGGAAGTTTAATGACCTGTTCAGGCATATTCCGATAACTACATGACAATTCTAAGAATTTCGGGAAATTTTCAGTGAACTCCAGAAAACTACAAAAAAGTTTAGATATATTTCAGGAACTTCAGCAATGTTTATACATTTTTTGGAAATTTCCATTCTTTTCAGAGCATCGGAGAAGCACTTCACAAGAATTGCAAAAACTTCAGGAAAATTCCGAGAACATCAGAGAATAACAGCATCCTCAGGGCAGTTCAATTAATTTCAATGAAATTATAGGACTTCTGAACCATCAGAGAAACTCAGGAAAGTTTCGAAAGCTTTAGTAAAGTTTGAAGAGTTTCTGGAACATTGTGGAATCTTCAGAGAAGATCCATGAACCTTGGGAAAACGTCGAGAACATTTTATGAGAAGTTCCGAGAACTTCTGATAAATTGCAGGAAATTCAACGATGATCAGAGAATTTCAAGCCAGTCCCATTGATTTCATAAAAAAATCAAGTGCTTATGAAAGTTGAAGAAGTTCCAAGATTTTCAGGAAAGCCCAAAAAACTTCAGAGAATGAAGTAATGCAATTGGGTTGTTAGCAGAATGCTTAAGCAAAACAGCAAAAAAGGTTATCTCTCATTAAATTCCACATAATTAATTTTGGTATCCACGCTGCTAAAAAAAGAAGTGTAAATTTCCGTTATTATGATGCACATAAATGGAGCGTTATATAGCATACAAGTTTACATTATAGACGGTGTAAATTTACGAGACATGTCATACAATATCTCATATATTGTATGCAACTGTCCACCTTTGTTTGCAACATTTCTTGCAAGCTACTAGTTTACGTAAAAAGGAAGTTTACATGCATGAATGTTTGCATGCATAGATTTTTACATCACCAGTAAAATTCAGAATTTTTTTCTGTGCATGCCATGGATACCATAATTAACTTAGAGAAATTAAATGGAAGATAATCTTTTTCGCTGTATTACTTCAAAGAAGTTTAAAGATGTTTAGGGGGTTACTTTATCGTATGGTACACCGTTTGAAAAATTCATGTAAATAATGAATTTTAATGGTGATGTAAATATCCATGCATGCTAAAATTGAAGCATGTAAACTTCCTTTTCACTTAAACTAGCAACTTGCAAGAAATATTGCTTACAAAGATGGATGGTTGCATACAATATGTAGAATATTTCATTAAATGACTCATACATTTACACGATCTGTAATGTGAATTTGTATGATATGTGACGCTCCATTTATGTGCATCATAGTGACAGAAATTTACACTACTTTTTCGAACTGTGTATGATTTATTGCGTGGAAAAATGCAGAGTACAATTTAGGGAAAATTAATTAATTATTTCGTTTTAACTTTCGGAAAATAACGGGAACCTTTTAGAAAGATTTCCAGTGAAGTTTCCACAACTTTTTACATAAATTTGGAAAAATTCTGCTACTTTACAGGAGTTCCATAAACGTAGAAACGACTATTATGCCACCCATGTCAATTCACCAAAAGCAGCATCACGTGATAGGTGTGGGGTACACCTTAAGTATAGTGAAATACCTACAGCAACACACCCCTCGGTTAGCTGTCAATTGACGCTGGCAGGGTCAAGAGAAATACAACATCTGGCAACACTCGTCGTCGTTCGTTGGCTTCACCGTCATTCGTCATCTTTCTCCAACTGGCCATCAGACAGGTACGACGTGGCTAGCGGTCTACCGTTGTCACGGGAAAATTCATGCCTGTAAACAACGAGCAGAACTTCACAATATGTATGATCTCTATCCATGACCCTGCACGGTTTGAAAAGTTAATGTAATTTTTTGCGATATATACACAGTTCGAAAAAGTAGTGTAAATTTCTGTTCAGTATGATGCACATAAATGGAGCGTCACATATCATATAAGTTTACATTATATATCATGTAAAGTTCTGAGAAATTACATGCAATGTAGCAAATATTGTATACAAAAACCCATTGTTGTAAACAACATTGTTTACAAGCTACTCGGTTGCGTGAAATGAAATACAAGTTTATGTGAATGAATGTTTACATGACTATTAAAATTCAGGATTTTTATCTGTGTAGCGCACACGTTATTAACGCATAAATTTACACGATATTTCATGTAAATATAAGCACAATTTAACATTAAGCAGCAGAGTTGCATTCAAACTTGTAAAGAATTTCGTTGTTTCTGCCGACTATAGCTTAAAATTAAACGAGACAGGTATTACGCGATGATCAAAATTTAGAATTATTTTCTGTGTGTGGTAAATGATTGATGAGAAACTAAATTTTCGAGCTGTGGACCTCACATCAGTTCTATTAACTTCAGAGACATTTGATATATTTTACAGAAGTTTCAAGAGCTTTGAATACTTTAGGAAGTTCCTAGAATTCCAGCAAATGGCAGGAACTTCAGGACAGATTCAATCATTAAGAAAATTGAGTAAACTTAAAGGAGGGTCAGAGATATTTAGAGAAGTTTCGTAAGCATCAAACTGTCAAAAACTTTAAGAAAATGTCGGGTATCTCTGGGAACATTATCTAAAAATTATGGAAACCTTTTATTTTGCAGTCCAGAGAATTTTGGGGAAATCCAAAGAACTTCGAGAACTTCCACAGTTTTGAGATATTTACGAAAATTTAGAGATCTTTATGTGAACTTAAAGGCAGATCCGAGGACTTCAGGATAATTAAGGAATTAAGGGCTACTTAATGAACATACTGAGAACTTAAAGAAAAAAATTCAGGGAAACTTCGAGAAGCTCTCTCTTAATATTCTCCAGAATTCTTGGGTCAATTGAACTCAATATTTATGCTCCAAATTATACACTCATTATAGCTAAAATATCACTTTTCGAAATTTTGAAACTGAGAGATACACAGATAAAAATTCTGAATTTTAATTGTGATTCACGTAGACTTGTATTTCATTTCACGCATCCGAGCAACTTGCAAACAATGTTGTTTACAAAGATGAGCTTTTGTATACAATATTTGCTACATGGCATGAAATGTGTCAGAACTTTACATGATATATAATGTAAACATATATGATATGTGACGCTCCATTTATGTGCATCATATTGAACAGAAATTTACACTACTTTTTCGAATTGTGTATTATAATAATAATATGAATATGTAAGATGCAAGCAGAGGACGTAAAATTTGTGTATGACACATACAATCTGCTTCCAGAGTGTCACCATTAGCGATTAGCTATTACGAATAGTACTCATTCATGACGATTACTCATTACAGCTAAAATAGCTAATTGTGACCCTCTGAAAGCAAAATTTACTGGTTTTATGAGTCATACACAAACTTTACCTTTTCTTATTGCATCCTACATTTAAAAATTATTATTATTATATCTCATAGTTTAATAATTTCGAAACGTAGTATTTTAGCTGTAATGGGGTACACGCGTGCTTCACCGCTTGCCGTTTGTATTTATGTATTAAGACAAGGAAACGAGCGTGGCGGGAAAGAGCAATGGTAAAGTGTTTGGCTTATCAAGGAGAGGGCCTGGTTAACTCTAGTTAACTTCTTAGTACCTATTTTATGAATGACAATCTTTATATTTCAGTAGTTAGTTTTTTTAAGTCTTATCGAGCGGATTGCAGACAAATTTTGTCCATATCCTAGTTTCAATAAGAGGGAACTGAATTATGTATGCATACAGTTATACATTATTTTATTACAATTACGGTCGCTCCAGATGCGGAGCGCATGGAATTGAGAATGGCGGGGCTGCACATATGAAAAATCAGTAAATAACCAACACTAAATTTGCCATGGCAGCACTGACTAAAATTGAAGCATACCAAAATAGTGATGAAACTGTCTATGTGGAAGTCATAAAATTTGAATATTAGTCCAGGGAAAATGTCATTATTGTAAATAGGTACTAGGAAAATCCTAGGAAAACTTTGTCTTTGCAATATGCATTTTGCACATTTTGCAATCCCCGAGCAAAGCTATTTACCTCAGCTAATATTAACTAAAAAAATTAAGCTAATTAAAATAAATGTTCGCTGACGCAAATTTTTTTAAATCATCATCTGAGGAAGGAGGTTTAAGAATTCTGAGTTCTGCCACTATAACTATACTGCTACTACAGGTTTGTCTATGTGGTTTCTATTATTTTATCATTTTAGCTTGTACTTTTAGATTACATATTCTCCTTGAAATTGTAAATTGGTCCGATGATTGCCGTAAACAAAATATGATCTAAAAAGCATGCCACATGGTGTGTAATGAAACCAAAAAATTCATTATATCAAAAGAATTCAAATGAGAAAAAAATCTGATAACCAACCTCAGGATCCAGTCCTTTTTAACAGCCCAAGAAAAACTCCATGACATTTCCAAAGCATAGAAACATCCCGCAGAGCAATTGTTTCACGCAATCAGTATATTCTGCCGTACGCTTCCAGTTCGCTAGAAATTACTTCCCTCCGGGCAAAATGATTGATTGACAATGCATCACCAGTTGACGGCTCCGGAATCAACCGCGCTAATGTGTGGTAGTGAACTAAATGCGATGCGAAATCACGATAAAATTAACTCAATGCGTTTCAGAAGGATCCTCTTGAATCGCATCTTCGGCTTTTGATCTCCAAGTGCCAGACATTGAAGTGTAACATAGGCAGGTCACTTCCAGCAACGGTGATGTGATCATCGTTAGACAAAAATTACTGTGTTACCTTTCTCACTCTCTTCAGCATCACAAGAGAAAATGTCATAAGGGTAGTTTTTCCCAGTTTGGTGTTCTCCTCTTCAATCTACCTGCCGTGCGTCTTTTGTTCTCGCTAACTGACTGACATTCAACCCTTCGTGTCGTCGTTCGACGAATTGATTTTGCACGTACTCGACGTAGAGAATTCTCCTCCCGTTCAACGTCCCATGCGTGAATCAAACGTCTATACGATGTGAAGAGCAACAGCACTAACGAGGTCCGATTGAGAATAATGGGAAATAAAATCAGCATGGTTTTTATGTAAATCAAACTTTTATAACCCGCACCACGTTTTGCTTTTCTTTCTTTCTCTATGGATTTTGAGGGATGAATAAAAACACATTAATTCGGAATCCGGTGGCATTTGACATGTGGAAAAAAAAATACGCAAATAGAGACAACCCCTGAAATTATGAGAAAACAGTTGATGCGATCCACCTAGTAGTGTGATTTGAAGTTTTCATATGATACGAAAAATATTGGTTTCAGATTAAACTGAAACACTGGGTTGCAAATTTTATTTTATGGATTTTAAATGTGAAGCTGTCACTGTGAACTATGACCATTTCAGATCAATCAGCGAGCCCTATGCTACGGAATATATCTCTCCATTCTACAAATCAGCAGGTAGATAAGTTTCTCACAAAATTTTGCTCCCAATACTTTTCCCCCAACAGCATAACATAACACATCTATTAATCAATCGCTATCTACTTCCACATGCCAAAATATCCTTTCATAATCCGTGAAAAGATAAGCATAGGAAAATCAGTCTATCTGCGGTAGCACCGAAAACATGACACCACGATCCGTTATTACCGGCACATACACACACAGACACACGTTGTCATCCCAATTTAAAATTTATCACTTTCCGACCCATTCTCAATATGTTTAAAATTGGTTACAAAAGCAGCATAAACTAACTCAAAACGAAAAAAAAAAGAAGAAATCTGCACTTTCCGGAGATGGGATGACACCGTCATAAATGTAAACCAATATAGCTCACCATGTCGGGCGTTGTATGCAAAAGCCAGGAAAGCATGCAGATTACCGCCGAAACGCAACGGGAGAGCACAACATGCGGCACCTCGGGTGGATTCGATGGATGATATATGTCAATTTTTTTTTCTTTTATTAGCTCCGTTTTTTTTTTATCAAAGGCAACGAATTCTCCACTGTATGCCATTAATTATTAGTGCAACGTATGAAATCGTACAATTCGACGGTGAGCGGAGCCAAATGCAAAATAAATGTAAATCAAAACCCTTTCCAACATGATGCATGTGTTACTGGCAGAGGGTAGCCGATCGAGAAGGGGGAGAAATGCGATTTTTAGTGTGAAAACATAAAATTTCATAGAAGCGTGTCGTTCCCAATTAAGGCAGCATGGATCCTTTTTCCGTCGAATCAATTTTACGACATCGTTGATGGGTAGGATTCCCTTCCATAACGTGTTCAGTTTCTTCGGTTGTGATTATTTTGATTTTCTTAGGGTACTTCGGATCATCTTTTGCCCTTCTGAGGTCAAGAATATCGTCAGGGTGAAAGGATGAAAGTTGTGAATACGATTTCGAATCAGGTTTGGTACATCTTTCCTTGTGACAAAGGTTCGCAAGGGAGAAGTTGTAAGTTAAGAATAGTCTGACCAAACGGCTCAAGAACAACAGAAGGAGTAAGGCGTTTTAATGTACTACTGTTCTAGCATCTACATAATCCTCCAACGAAAACCCAACGATTGTAGTTAAGCCCTTCCTCTTTTTCGGCACATCATTGCAGTCCAAAATTGCATGCAAATCTTCTAGAATGCGATTTTGCCCATAAGGACTCCTTCGTGCAACAGCAGTTTCTTGCCTCCTACTCCCAAGGGCTCCGCCATTCAACCACAACGCTTTTCCCATTTTATACAGCCACTAACTGCTGCTGCTTCTAAAGTTGATGATAAGCACATATGTGCAAGTGAAGGTTCTTCCCTCCTCCTTGGCCCAACGAAGACGCTTCAACATAATAACGAAAAAGGATTAAATTAGACTAAAAACTGACACAAACCAACAAGACGCGTTAGCTGTTTTCTTCACTGCTGAATGGCAGGCAAAACACCCCCCCCCCCCCTCGCACAGCAGCTAGCTTCGAGTGTGAGTGCGTGTGGGAGGGGCATTTAGTGCAAGGCAAATACGTATGTACTAAAATTGCGAACTTTCTAAATGAGGAAAGTCCCCATCCGCCCTTAGTAGCCTGGCTTTCATTCTTGGACGGGTATCTAACAGATACCATCTCCTTCCATACATATCCGCGAAGATTGTGTGAATGTTTACATATAGAGTTACCATTGCAGCCGTCGTTCAAGGTAGGTAAGAATTTTCAAGATGGTCGAGAAACCAAGCCTTAATGAGTTGATAAGATAAAGAAGCTTGTTTCGTCAATGCTCTGTCTATAAGATGCTGCTTACGGGGCGGACACTACCACTAAGTCATTAGCTGTCCTTAGATGAGTTGCGGGAAATTAGATATCCTTTTTGCCTTTCATGCATTCGCACATTTTTTTAGCTAAGACCCGGAGGGTTCAGTGTCATATGAGGACAGGTTTGGTCCAAAGGGTATCAGAATTTTATTAAATGTATTCCCCAGGTAGAGTTTATGAGTAATTGGGCACCACGAGGGCAGCTCCTTACGGCCAAGACCCGTTCAACTTACTGTTACTAGATTTCGGTCCCGTCGGTGACCTCACAGACGTCAACAAGAACTGCTCTTGAGAAGGATTTGATATGGATTTCCGATCAACACGTCTTAAACAGACAAATTTTCTATTCAGGCAGCAAACGTGGCAGCCATCTAGATAGAAGAGCTCCTCAATTTAACTTTTTGAGGTGTTTTTTGGTAGAGATTTTTTTTTGCCTCCCTTAGCTTAGTCGGTAAAGGTGCAGCTACAAAGCAAAACCATGCTGGTCGTAGCTAAGTTCGATTCCCGGTCCGATCTAGGAATTTCTCGGGTTGGAAATTTATCGACTTATCTAATACTAATACAAAAATGGTACAGGCATCGAAAGCTGGCAATTTATAACTGTGGACGTGTATCTAGAACACAAAGTTGAAAGCACGCGATAAGTTAATATGCGATAAGCAACTAGCTTGAAATGCGAGGAAGAAGAAGACTTAATTAAATTTAAATAAATAACTGGAAAGGATCTCATCCAAATGAGCTGTAATTAGCCGGCCTCTAATTGTTTCATAACCTTAAAATCAATCGCTCTTCCAAGTTTAACGCTTAAATAATATATATACTTATTTAAAAAAAAAGTAAAATTTATCGCGTCTTTATTTTTATTTAAAATAAAATGTTGAACAAAGATTTCAAAAATTCACGCGGCCAAACTACCACCCTTCATCGACTCGATGAAGAAATCGATAATCTTATATGAATCACGATACTTCCATATAATCATTACCAATCCCAGTCACACAAGTACGTTTTTATTCTTCAAACATTGTTCAAGAAGCATCGAATAAATGTATACATTCTACTATGCATATGCTCTTGTAGTAGTCTTAAAAACTATAAAAATACGCTTAGAATAATACTTACCAGTTTTAATTGTCTAAATTGGGTTTACAAGTGTTGGAAGGAGGTTTTAAGACGGTAATGTGAGCTAGCTTTATGAGGCATCTGATAATTACGTACGCACTTTTTTGGGATTTTCATCCCCCGTCCCCCCATTGTAAGACTTAATATTAAGAAATTGTTAAAAAAACAACCGAAAAAAGAAATAAAGTATCTATTTTTAATAGGGTCCAACTTTTTTCAAGACGAGATAATACAATAAATTTACATGCACATTTTCTAAGCAATCTAAAAAAAATATATTTTCATTTATTTTTTTTTTTTTTTGATTTGTTAATCAATATTTTTAGAAACAAAAAAATCAAAACGTAATTCTTTTTTGGAGCAGTTAGATTACTTTTAATTTTCGTTTTAATGGATTAAACTATAAACTTTCTTCAAGAAGATTACAAATCTTATTTTGCTACTTGGGACATCTGTGTGATGTTGAAACCCAACTCCGCAGGGAATTTCTCCCGCTCATCTTTCCACGATGCGGCACCTTTGGTGATAGACCATACACCCGCACGTATTAAACGATGCCCCCTTCACTACATTTCCATAAGCATTATGAAAAATTAAATTGTTGGAATAATACAATAATTTTATAAAAATCGCTTTCTCTTCTGAAATTAAACACGATGCTTCCATCTCCACGAGATTTGCATCCAGTACTTTCATAAAATTAGCAACATCTGCACAGGTAGGACTCACAATCCCATCGGGATAGTAGTATTAAATTGTGCTATTCAATTCAACCGCAGACGTCATAAGCAATGTTTTGTTTCCAATGGCAAGGATAATAAAGTCTGCCTCAGGTAGAATCTGGAGGTCAGAAAACAGATCAATCTCGGGATTACCCTAATAAACAAATACCATAAACGAACGATAACTCAAATTGTCGAACTTTTCAACAAATGGTTTAGATGATACCCCAGACACGTCGTTAAGCAAAATAACCATACACACAAAAAAAAATCTGAATTTTACTGGCGATGTAAGCATCCATGCATGCAAACATTCATACATGTAAACTTCATTTTCACGTAAACTAGTAGCTTGCAAGAAATGTTGCAAACAAAAGTGGACAGTTGTATCTCATAAATTTAGACGATCTACACTGATAAAAATTCTGAATTTTAATTGTGATGTAAACATTCATTCACGTAGACTTGTATTTCAGTTCACGCATCCGAGCAACTTGCAAACAATGTTGTTTACAAAGATGAGCTTTTGTATTCAACATTTGCTACATGGCATGAAATGTGTCAGAACTTTACATGATATATAATGTAAACATATCAGTGCCAACATTTCAAAGGGGCGTAATTGCAATTGTAAACAATGGCTTTAGCTGTCGACTTCTCGCGAATAAAAGCTCACTCATGAAATATAATAACACCAGCAGGTAGAGGAATGTTTCCTCTACCAGCTAGCGTTGTAATTTTGGAGAGGTAAGATTTCATTCGCGAGAAATTGACGGCTAAAGTCATTGTTTACAAAAGCAATTACGCCCCTTTGAAATGTTGGCACTGATATATGATATGTGACGCTCCATTTATGTGCATCATATTGAACAGAAATTTACACTACTTTTTCGAACTGTGTATAATCTAAACTTGTATGATATATGACGCTCCATTTATGTGCATCATAGTAACGGAAATTTACACTACTTTTTTTAGATATGTACACATTTTATTAGGGTGGTTTGACGTAGAAATAAAATATTAAAAAATAATTCAGTAATGGTTATGTACAATTGGCAAAGTTTTCCTTTCCTTTTGCACATTGCATTTAACATCCTAGGCATCAAGTGACGAATAAGCCAGTGGCTGAAAGTCACCCTAATAAAGAAAAAAAAAATCCTAGGCATGCCACACACAGTTCGAAAAAGTAGTGTAAATTTCTGTTCAATATGATGCACATAAATGGAGCGTCACATATCATATATGTTTACATTATATATCATGTAAAGTTCTGACACATTTCATGCCATGTAGCAAATGTTGAATACAAAAGCTCATCTTTGTAAACAACATTGTTTGCAAGTTGCTCGGATGCGTGAAATGAAATACAAGTCTACGTGAATGAATGTTTACATCACAATTAAAATTCAGAATTTTTATCTGTGCAGTGTTCAATTTGTTCCAACAAATGGACATTTCTGCTGCATCCCAACGCACCTTTCTAGTACTCTTCAACATTCGGAAAAATCGTCGGAATTTTTTATCAATTTGTGCAAAATACAGGCTGGTTCAGAATAACTGTCACCGATTTGACAAATATTCAATTCTCAATGGGTAAATGCGTATAACTTCAAGAAGTTTTCTTTTAAAGTGTGCACGTACATTAGCTTGCATTGATAGGCACAACGTTATGAATACTGCACAATTCGAGACGAAATTTTCAGCATTTAAAGAAGAGTACTTTAGAAATAAATTGCTGTCAAAAAGTTCAGAACTGACAGACAAAATGTGCTGCTATAAAATAATCTGTGCTACAACAAAATCTAGGATGCACCAAAAAAGGTACAACTGCTACTGTCTGTGTCAACAACTGCTTAAGGGAAACGGGGACGTCAATATTTTTAAAATCGAAATGAAAATATGTTCACTGTGTTCCGGTAGGCAGATAGAATGCAATGATCACATTTTCTTTGACACATTTCGGTTTTAAACGAAAAAACTGCTTTTGAATTAGTAAAAATTAATTGCGTCTCCTTTCACCTTAAAGCAAACTGAATGTTGACAACAAGGTTTCGAAAGTTCTATGGAAAGTGGTCTTCCTTCTTCAACTGTTTTTGTTGGGTAATGTTCCATATTGTTACGATTCTGATTGGGTCTTTTTTTAAAGGATGTAGTTGAATTGGTTCACCGAAAAACTTAACTGTTTGATGATGGGTTCAAGTTAAGAAAAAAAAATAGAAAAACGTCTATCGAATCTTGAATCTGGAGAAGCATGAGATTAAACTTATGATGTTCTGTTCAGTAAGTAAAACCGGTCGTTTACAGGGCACCGAGCCCCCCATCACACCACTTATGATCACTCGAGTTTTTGTAGCCATTCAAACCCGACGAAAGCGACCACAATTTTCACAAAACACAATGAGCAAGCATTGTGACTATGAAGCTCTTTAATATGATGGGGCCTGGGTTTGATTCGACAGTAAGTTAAAACGGCTGTCTAAGACAGCCAAGACCTTCATATCACAACACACAACTTATGATGGATTTAATGCTATAACTGCCCAAAACCGACGGTGGTTACCCTTATACCAGAACAAGTCGCGACGACCGAAGCGGTGACTGACAATCTTCCAAACCCGTAGACATTAAACTACGACGCCAGGGAGGCAGCTCCCATACCTGGACCCTACCTATCGACCCATCAACTCATGAACCGGGGACCAACAGCTTTACTTCCCCTGTTATGCATCAGAACATCCCGGCGGCGCCGACTGGGATTGAACCTAGGCCTGCTGGGGTGAGAGGGAATCACGCTTACCCCATTAGGTCTTTACGTAAGGTGCCAATTTTTCGTTGATTTTTAATAAATAATTGGAAAATTTTTCAATTACGCTTTATAAGTCTCAAACACACCGAATCAACATGGAACCGGATTTACTTCATTTGATCTAGAAATGAGCTTTGTGAAACATGCTTTCTGGAATTCAGAATTATGTTTCAAAATGAGCAAAAGCCAAACTTACTGAACAATACAATACGCGTGATCGAAACGATTTCGCCGGGAACAAACGGAATTCAAGAACAATGATGGCTTAGATCGTACCTCATGCAACGTGAAGTTACTGTATGCATTGGAAACTACTTATCGTACTGCTTTTCGAACAGATCAAGAGTTCCACAGGGTAGCACTTTGGGATCACTGCTCTTCTCTTTATTTATGAACGATGTAACGTTTATTCTGCTACGTGGAGGTAAATTGTTTTTCTCCGATGACTTGAAGATTTACTTAGTCGTTCGAGGCTATGCTGACTCTTTAGAACTACAAAACCTTCTGAAAATCTTTAATGATTGGTGTCACCGAATTGTTATGGTCCTGTGCGTCTCAATGTG
Organism: Ochlerotatus camptorhynchus; assembly: GCF_037179485.1. Lineage (NCBI taxonomy): Eukaryota > Metazoa > Arthropoda > Insecta > Diptera > Culicidae > Ochlerotatus > Ochlerotatus camptorhynchus. Next base: position 2,770,668 of record NW_027040771.1, read on the forward strand.
TTGCGTAATTAGTTTCCGTTGAACTAGGACTGCCGTTTTGTTTGATTATAACGTTGCTGGGACTTCACTTCAACGTGTCGATCACGTTTAAGATCTCGGTGTCATGTTGGATGAAAAGCTCACGTACACTCACCGCTTCTCAACCACGAAGCAAATCGTCAGCTTGGATTCATGTTCAAGATCTCTAAGGAACTCCGTGATCCTCTGTGTTTTAAAGCCCTTTACTGTTTATTGGTACGCTCACTACTGGAATTCGCGTGTGTTATCTGGAATCCCTACCAAGCAGTATGGAGTACACGATTCGAAGTTGTTCAACGCAAATTCGTCAGATACGCACTGCGCTATCTTCCTTAGAGTGACCCGCTGAATTTACCACCGTATGCTAACCGCTGTCGTTTGCTGAGCTATGAAACGTATCGCAAGCCGTCTTCGTGCTAAAGTCTTGTCCGCAGAATATGATGTTCCTGGCCTAAATTAATATGTATGCTCTTGCCTGAACACTCCGTCCGAAAGCTTTGCTACATGAAGTAGTACATGCAACCAACTATGCTGTTAAAAAAATAGTTCCTTTGTTGCCATGATTCATCAATTCAACGTAGTATCTGACCTATTTGACTTTGACATCAATGTCTCCAGATCGTCATAGTTTGCTGTCGGCCAATTTTTAATTTTTATTGAGTGACTATATTTAGATTTAAGTGTTTCATTGACACTACCAAGTTAGATGGACTATAATAATAATAAAATAAAATAAAAGCTTACAATAATATTTTCCACTGGAACGAACCCACCATGATCGATGTCCAATAGTGCGAAGCCACACAATTTGATCTCACTTGATTCAGAAATGGTAGAAATCGACCCCAAACCTCGTCCAACATATACAAAATGAATACATTCTGCATAATGCAAACCAATGGCATGGAGAACAGATCCAGTAATGCGAACCCGTCGCCTCCCAGACGCTTCCTCTGCTCCCATGAAAAGACGAGTTCCACACCACAAGAACAGCGGGAGAAAGGAACAGGCGCACCGCCGGACCCGTTCTACACGACTCTGAAGGCTAACGGGCATCACATCATCGTAAATACTGAACAAGAAATCAGCGTAGTCGAGGTCATACCGGGTTCGAAAGGGAAACGAGAGCACACCAAGTACCTGACAAGAAAAAAACATGTAAAACTTATTCAATCAAACCAAATGAACACACACGGAACACAAAACTAACTAAATGCAACGACCGCTGTACTTAAACACATCCGACAAACCAACGCTGCTCGAAAACTAGCAACAACCAACCTCTTCCGTAACACTCCAGTTTTTCACGGCCGGCTCCCTCATCACCATCTCTCGCTCCAACCAGCCTACGCCTACGCCAAACACTCTCTACTCATATGAAAGGTTTATATCTACGACAAAGTTGTTCAGATGCACTAGACCTACTCTATGACAAACAATCTAGTTCAGAATTCACTCAACAGGTACACGGGAAAAAATTCGTTCCAAAATTCGTCAACCTCAACCTCACGAATTTTGGAACAAGCTGATTTTTCATTTACGAATGTACACCATGAATAAAAATCATGAAATCCTGAACATTGTTCAGGCAAATAAAAATAACACCTGCATCGCAACGGTGCACCATGCACCAGAGAACGCATGTCATGAAAACGTGAAATCTTTTCCTTTTTTTTTTTTTCCTTTGGTTTGTTTTTCCGTCGATCTTGTTTTCCGTGCTGAGCACCAATGCTACCGACGTGCCAGGAAGGCAGCTCCCACACCTGGACCCTACCTATCGACCCATCAACTCATGAACCGGGGACCAACGGCTTTATTTCCCATCCGAAGGAAGGCTTGATCAGAGATGTTATGCCTCAGAACATCCCGGCGGCGCCGACTGGTATTGAACCCAGGCCTGCTGGGGTGAGAGGTAATCACGCTTACCACTACACCACCGGCACCGTTGAACTCTTTTCCTGATAACCGTTATTTAGTTCAGTTATTCATGATTGAAGTTCACGAATTTGGGATGATTCGGATCACAAAAACAGGAACATAGTTCATGGACTGTTTTTGACAGCTGATGTTTATTTATGTGTTGACTTCATAAGCTAGCTGCTATATTTATCGACATACGCTGTGGTATCCGGAACCGGGCTAGTTTTTTTTTTTTTTTTTTTTCTTTGAAAATGCACGCAGGATCATCCAGGAGAATGATGGTTTGTGGGACCGATTCCAGAATTAAATCCACTGGATTTTCTAGCTGCGGTTCGGCAGTAGCATCTATCTAGTAGATATAACCAGCAAGTTGAATGGTTCCTGAAAATTACATTGTTGTACAGCTTCAAACATTTCCTGCAACTCGAACATCGTGAAGACTAATCGTTCTTCGTAAATAAAGCTCAATATGGTTGTCCTGAGAGTACAGATTGTCGATTGCTGTCAATTATTGTTAATGTTGCATGTTCGGGAACAGTAGTGGTGAATATTTACCGCCATCTTCCTCTTCGGAATCCTCATCCTATAATGCTTCCCGTATCGAATAAGTTCATCGCCAGGCTCGGAGAAATTCATCATCTCGGCTCATGTCTGGATTCGTGTGGTAATCTTTTTGTAATCCTTCAGTGTTGTATTGTAAAGTACGGGTCGTTTTTTCATAAATAATGGGCTCTGGATCAACCGTAAGTGATAGCCCCGGAAATAAACGCTTGGCTTAACAACTATCTTACCTGTTGAATGCAAATGAGGACGTATCTTGAAGGCTCGCGACATATTTGTGATTTTTGCGCATGCTTTACTTTAGTGTAATGACAGTCTTATCATCCATTTATTAACAACGTTCACGAAGGCAGGAACAAAAACATGTTTATGGGTTTATGAAGTCACTATATCTTAATTTTTATATGCATCACAAAATGGTTTGAGGTGTTGAGCACTCATCCATTTAGTTCATGGAATTGTGACTGTTTTCACGAAGGCTGGATTTATTAAATCACGTTAATGGTAATCAAATCATGAATGCGAAGCAGGTGTAAGTTCACGTTGTCGTGATTTTTTGTTCAAGAAAATAGGAATGTTTTTTTTGCGTTTAGTGATTTATTTTGATATATAAAATGGATATTTTTGGAAAAATCTTGAAATCTCCACACATTATTTTTTCCGTTTAGCATTTTGCCCATAGGAAGGTGACGCCATGCTGTCAGTAGTGGTGAGATCAAAACTGACAACATACAGTGATCCATTGATTTTACTTGAATTCTATTTATTTTCTTGAATTCTTGACTAAATAGCATAAAATGTTGCTGTCATCGGCTGAGTTGATCAGGTGGACAAAATTTATTTAATGATTGACAGCTCAGTTCAAATACAAGTTCAGCGAAAATCTTCCTTCCCAACAATTACGCAATCGACACTTATTTACAGTAGATCGCCATCGGACGCTTACGCTAAATTTGGACCGGTAAATCAGAAGATGACTGTTTATAATCATCATTGTGAAATGATTGACCTAAATATGCCCTCAACAGAATTAAAAATATATTTCAGAACCCTGCGAAGGCATAGAACATAAATCCTAATGTTTATATGTAGTATACGATTTGATTGATTGACGAATAAATAAATAATAACTAGGATACATTAGTGAGAATCAGTTCAAAATTCACTCACCAGGTGGCACTAGCGTGTCACCTTATTTATAAGAGAATATCAGCATGGTTGATTTTCGCAGCAGAAGCCGCTAGTAAAAAAGTTACGGCAGTTTATTCTGTATGCAGAAAACCGCAAAACCATGATTTTAACTAAATTAAAAATTATTTGAAGAGCTTTGAGAGTGTTGGTTTCGTTATAATTGCTTATTTTTTGACAGATACCGGTATTTCGTCTACTACTTGCAGACTACATCAGTGCCAAGTACTCAACACCACTGAAGAATCCATCTTTAATCGACGAGTTATATACTAATCGATAAGTACTAAAAATCAGCAGGTATCCACTGTCATGTCACAATTTACCTAACCATGGCAGTGGATACCTGCTGATTTTTATAATGTTGCTTAGTATATAACTCGTAGATAAAATATGGATTATTCAGTGGTGTTGAGTACTTGACACTGATGAAGTCTGCAAGTAGTAGACGAAATTCGCGTATCTGTCCAAAGATAAGCAATTATAACGGAATTTAAAGAAAATAAACCAACACACTCTAAGCTCTTCATATAGGGATTCCGTTAAGAGGTTCGACAAATTCAAAAGATAGAAATTATTTCTAAAAAAAATATGTGGCACACTTGGTAGCTTCTACTTTTCCTGGTCTTGATTACCATTTCTTCTGTTTTCGCTTCTTAAAATCGATATTGTTGAGCAAATAATCAAATCTTTTTACATTTTTCCATAACTTTGAGCCCATCAGGTCAGTTGCCAATTGTTGTGAGATTAAATCTGACAGCTTACGATACTAAATTGTTTGCTCTACTTAGCAGCTCACCTAGATAAGGCTCCTGTCTTGAGCAAAGTTTTTCAAATAGACTATACATCATTGCTAAGGTGACAATTCATTTCTAATTGTTTGCATTTACTTTAAATCATGACTAGATTGAAGATGGCTGTCTTAGGCACACAAGTGGTGTCAGTACACACAGTTCATAATTCTCACACCATGTGTGCCGAGTAAATTCTAATACTTCATTTTCCGACTGTTGGTTGGTGATTTGTACGAGTTTCGGCTACGCGTGTAAATTCTAATTGTTTGCTTTTACTTTACAGCTAGAGTAGACAGAAGATTCCTGTGTTTGGCAAAGTTATTCGAAACGAATAGACCTATTTGATGGTATAAACATCAGGTCACAATTCGCTTGCCAGCAATAAATCCGTCTTTATGGCATCACTCCCCAACTTGCTATGTTTCAAGCTGGTAACTCTATGGACGTATATATCCGACGTAAGTATCCACATCAAATGGAAAATGCTTCAACATAATTCTATGTTTTCCAGCAATTACATCAATTACCAATTTATTAAAATCATTTTGTTCTTTTTTACTCGATGATCCAAATATAACTGCCAGAAGTCAACGTATCGAAAATGCGCCACGGCAAGCATATTGCACATGTGAACCCATTCCCGGACGCCCGCACACATATTATTATCGAAAGCACAAGAACGCCACGCCATGGCAAAGTTTCAACGAAAATACGGCACCGAGTTTAATTAGCATGGCTCTGACTGCGCTTCCATTTCATCTAACTCCCTCTCAAACCCCACCTGATAAGCGTCCCATCGTTCTAGCATAGCTTGCTGGAACCAACCCTACTACGGGTGGTAGCTCATGGGGGCTGGGAAAACTTCATATCAGCTCTAGAACCGTCAGTTCATGTGAAAGGCAGGAGTTATCCCAGCTGCCTACCTCTACCGTCTCGTCTCGCTCCTCTTCCGCAATGTTCGTTCTCATCCATCGCCATCTCGGTTGGACCGATTCAGTTGAATGCCATGGAACGGAGCGCACCGGGGGCCGTTGATGGTCTACGTTGCCGGGTTCCTGTCACACCAACTGGAGCTCTGCGGAACCGATGGTATCCAATCGGGGTCTCGTAGGATGGTTGAGGCGGAATTCGCTGCTTGCTGCCCCACTGCTGCTGATGCTGAACTCACTCGACTGCCATTCAATTTCAGGGACGATGGATGTGAATATATATGGCTCTCGCCAATGTGAGAGCGGAACTCTTGAAGATATATGGTGTGAGTCCATTTGTCTTAACTTGTCGTGTTGTGTTTTATTCTTTGGCGAAATACATAGAGGGACTTTGGTAGCAGCATAATGGAGGGAAGCAATCCTCGCACGATGGGACGGGTTTTGACGTGGATGAAAATCGATTTTTTGGATGTTGTTGCGAAAATTTTCCAAGACAAACATCATTTGAATAATTGAGACTCGATTATCAACCTCAGCAAACTTTTCCGAACATTGATTGCATGTCACATGGGGAACAATTTCAGGCAATCGATTTTGGAGGTCTTGGAAAACAAGTGATCCATCCTCCGAAAACCAATTTCCCTCTAATACCAAACGAAATTGCACACTCTAAATCAATAACTGGAGGACAAAACCTCGCATCTAACAAAAATCTCATTTGCCATCCAGATCTCCCAGCCGCCTCGCGGCACCATTCAAAGTGAAAGAGGTTCAACCTTGCGACTATGGCTCCCACTCTGAGCCACGAACCACTGTCGAAGACGAGGAGAAGCCAAACAAATATATATTATAAATTTGAGTTATCTGGTAAGCTCTCCAAAATGCTGATTCCTTTTCAAATTCCTCACATCTATAAGCCGCCATGCCACCTTCCCGGGCACACTGACTGTCTTGAGTGTGTGTTGTACCCACTGATGATGCCCGCTAGACGGAAGCAATGGTGAAGCAGGTTCACGCGAAGAAGTTCCTGCGAAAAGCAATATTACGGACGCTGACTGCGTCGAGGAAACTCCGAACGATGCAAACTAACCGTTGCGTGGAGGGGCATCGGAATCGGTGGTGATCGTTGTGCACACGCAAATCAAATCTTCTCTTACAACCAATGTACGGTTGGAATTATTACATCCTCTGCATATGTTTCATACCACAAATGTAATGGCAGTTCTTGCAATGGACTGCAGCATGCAAGCAAGTTGTTTTCAGCATGCATATTTTTGAATAAAACCTTCACGAGATGAATGTCTGGACGCAATGCATTTGGGGGAACAAACATTATTCGAAAAATAAGCTGACATTAAAATATAAAATTATTTCAAAATCCTTCCGGTGACCACTTTACAGAATCTGTTTAGATGCGAAACATTACAAATTCGGCAAACTTTTCATGGTTGGGTGCAGTTATGGTGCATGATTTTGCTTCCTGTAGGTATAAAAATATCAAGGATTAATTTTCAGAAGGACGCTTTGTATACCAAAAATTAAATCGTGGATTTGTCGAAATGATAAGGGAAACTTTACCCTACAAGTTGGGGGTGTTAGTTTGCTTGAGCAAGCTATGAGCATCGCCAAATTGACGTTTGAATATTTGTTTACAAAAGCAGAAAGGCCAAATTTTAAAAAAAAATGACAAATGTACACTCCAGACCTAGAGCCCTTTTCCAAAAGGGCAAATTTTCAAAAGTTATGTTTCGATAACAGCAACTTTTATTTTACGTAGGACTACCTCTGTGATTTCTATATGGAGGTACACTTGGTGAAAACCGAAAATGGAATATGTAACAAAATTATGAAAGATTTTGAACGTTAATAACTCAGCTGCCCCTGGACCAATTTCAATAATTTTATCATAAATCGACCATAAATATTCCTACGCATCAGTTAAATTTAAGACTTTATCATTTTTAAAAATGTACTATTGAAAATTGCACTAATGTGCAACTGTTGCTATGATAGTTAAAATTATCACCGATAGCCTGCAAAAAGCGATTTCCCTAACACAGATTTCAAAGTTGAAATCCATCCGGTCTCACTAAACGGTGTTTATTCAATCACCACGTGGTGAGTGGTGGTGTTCGCCAGTACACAACGAAAGGCTGTCTGCAAGCAGCGAGCTGCAGCCCACATGAGCATCCATAGAAGGAGGAAGAAGGCGCACCGCTATTGATCGGAATCAGTAGCTCTTCATGAGTCGCTGTGGGCCATCTATGTCAAGCGTAGATATCACATGAAGAACATTGGTCGGGTTCAGAGTGATATCTGTCTTTTCTGGAAGTATTAGCAACACATGCTCCTGCTGTAGTTAACGATTAAGATTTATTATATAAGACCACGTAGTCCTATGTTACCATTGCGTACAACTCCATAGGGCTGTCCCTTGTAGTTTTTTTTCCCTTGATTTGGTTTCCGTCGATTTTGTTTTCTGACTGCGTAGCTCCCACTCCTGGATCCTACCTATCAACCCATCAAATTACCAACGGTTGTACTTCCCTTCCGAAGGAAGGCGTGATCGGAGATTTTATGCCTTAGAAAATCCCAGCGACGCCAACTGGGGATAACAGCATCTTGACAAATATAATACATACATTTCGATCCCACGACAAAGATCTAATAAGGATGGAAAGTTGGTATGACATTTGCTCGAAAGCCACTTGCCAGAAATTCATTCACCACAATCAATTTGAGAGAGAAAAAAACCATTCCCCAGAATGAACTATCCATCACGTCGGTACATTGATAGACTGCCATCTTTCTTTCAACGGATTCCACTTTTTGCTTTTGATCAAAATATGGTTTACAAAACAATCAGGCTGACCCAGGTCCTGAGCTTGTTCCGTCTACTTTTATCAAAAACTGTGCAGCGGTGCTTACCAGGCTCGATTCATTAATATTCAATTAATCATATTGTCGAGCAGTTTTACGACGAACGCCGTTTTAAGACAATGGAGCAATAAATTCCACAAGCTTAGCAAAAATAAGACCCTATTTTCTTGAGGTTCTAGAGGAAAACATATCAAAATATTATTCCACGGCAAAGTTCGAGTGGTAGGAAACGACATTTTAAACTACTCAAATAATTTGATTTATTTATTGCCGCGTGGCAGTATCTTTCCTGAAGCCTGAAAGCCAATAGCTCCCGGCTAAAAAACAGGCAACATTCACTGTGTAGAAAACTACCGTCCGATATCCATTCTGAACTGATCAGCAAAAGTGCTTGAGAGTTTGTTTCACGAGGCATCCGGTTGTGCAGCCAGTGATCTCGGATTCGCAAAAAAAAACGCTCATTAACAGAATCGACAAGTGGCAACAAGTGGATGCCATTTACGTTGATTTCTAGAAAGTCTTCGACAAAGTGCCCAACTACTTCGTCATTCTACCATCTTGGATCATAGATTGGCTGACATCGTATCTATCGTCCCGCAAAGTATTCGTTAAGGTTCATGATGCTAAATCCGATGAGTTTGCGATTCCATCTGGTGTTTTCGTCCACTGATCTTCTATTATTCGTTGTGGACCTATACTGCCGCTCATCGCAAGTCAGTCCCATTTGCGTTTTTGTCAAAACCGAGGAGGCGTCACATCTAACTCGCAATTCTATCGAAAAAACGCACACTAGCGAATCAATCTACGAAAAATCTTCTCTCCTTTCTCGCATCTACTTGCATCGTGCATCATCTTTTTGCAGGAAATCTTCAGAATCGTCATTAATCTTCTTTCTATCTACTTAGCATGCGCGCAGCTAACCACAGCAAAGCAAAATCTTTCCTGCATCGTAGATAGAGTCACCCCCCTCGGTCAAAACTGAGTTTTTCGTTGCAAGTGGTAGCTAATCACGTCTAGTTTCATAATACTGAATAAACTCAACAACTTTATTCTGGAAATGTTTGGAAAACAGCCAAATGGGTTCTTCCATTGCATAAGAAGCAACAGTACGAATCAAACTTAAAACGCATTTTTCTTGGCATAATCGCATATCAGTCCCATATGGATAGGAAATCAAGCAAAGTTGGGACTGCTATGCGATTATGGGTAGTTTAGGAGGGACTTGCCATGAGCGGCAATAGTCTGTGCTTCGAAAACATAATGTGTGCGGATGAGCTGAAAATTGTCCGGGCGCGCAGTGGGACGAAATAAAAAAAATGGCTTTTTGCGACGTAACTATTGAGTGTAGAATTTTGTTGTCTTTTCAAATGTTTCTTCATTTTTTTGAGTAATAGGTATCTTTGAGTAGTGAAAATTTTTGCACAGATGAAAAATATAGCTTAACTGATGAACATCTATGAAAACATTGAGCATGAACATGAGCATGATTGACCGCGACGGTTGGTCAAAAGCCTGGAAGATCTGGTCGTTCAATACGATGTTACCTATGGGGCAGACTGGTTGGATCCCGTGATCATGAAAATCAAAAACAAACCTGGAGAAATTGAACGTCAGTTCATGCACGTTCGCAGTACGTATCCTTGCTGTGACACAAATCAAAATTAAGCTGGCTGCGGATGACGTTTTTTAAGAAGTCTGTTATTGAATATTGTTTGTACATCCAACAAGTTCTTACTACGCTGGGACATGGTAATGCTATGACAATTAGATGCTGGTCAAACTAGGGCTTACCGACCGGCACGTTTTCCATTTAGGATGGAATCATTGAAATGCTCGACGGTTGCCTTTGATGATAAATTTAGGAAGCCACACATACAATCTCATCAATATCAAGCAAATGGATCCCAACTATATTCCGGGGATGAACCTCGATGAAACCTCACATACTCGCCCACATGCGTTCACCAAATGTCACCCACTGGAGGCTTTATTCCAGAATACGTTTCTTATTTTTGGACTATTTTTTTTAACAGTCGTGGGTATCTCGAAGCGCACAATGAAGGATCAGAGCAGGATCTTCTACGAGATTTCAGTTACATTTACAAGTTTGGTCTGCAGAATAAACAATAAAGAAAAACTTATATGGGGCGGCCGGGATGGAAATTTTCACATTTTCCCTACATTTTCGCTCGGATATTCTTGCCAGTCTTTGTTCTCAATTGGTAGGACAGGAAGGAATTTATAGCTATGTATATTATTTTAAAAGAAGTCCCAGTTCAGCTGGGGGATGTCATTACGTATAAACCCCACATATTCGATCATACATCGTTAAACGATTGCCTTTGTGCAATAGTATGGGATTTATAGAAAAGGATCATTGCAGTTATAAATCCAATTACATTCTATCCCACGAGTCCGACATTAAGCTTGTTCCGCACCACCCTCCTCTGATTGTCACTGTTGAGGACAATCTCGTTCGTGATTTCGATAGTCTTCCTGCTGCGGTTTCTAATGACTTTCGAAAGGCCGACCATCGAAGCATTGTAGATGTGTTGTCAAACATGGACTGGGAGAACATTCTCGATCATGACGACGTTGAGGCCGCTGCGCAAACTTTTTCTCATGTCTTGGCATATGTCATTGACAGACACGTCCCGAAAAGAATTCAACGCAAAGACTCTCACCCTCCCTGGCAGACGATTGAGCTGCGTAGGTTGAAGTCGACCAAGAGAGCAGCATTGAGAAGATTTACGAAGTATCGCACGCTTCCTCTGAAACATCACTACGTGAGGCTTAATCACGAGTATCAGCGAGCCAGTCGTCGATGCTTTCTGCGATTTCAACGAGGTATTCAGCGTAACCTTAAACTACACCCGAAATCCTTCTGGAACTACGTGAACAAGCAACGCAGAGAATCTGGCCTCCCATCGTCAATGGAATTGAACAGTGAAGTCACTTCCACTCCGCAGGATATTTGTCGCCTTTTTTCTGTCAATTTTGCCAGTGTGTTCACTGATGAGAGACTAAGTGACGACCATGTTTCCCTCGCAGCCAGGAACATCCCACTAAATGGTCAAACGCTGAGTGCAATTGATGTCACCGTTGAGATGATTTCTAACGCTGCAACGCAGCTCAAATCGTCCTTCAACCCTGGACCCGATGGAGTTCCGTCCGTGTTTTTGAAGAAACATATTGCTTGCTTGTTAATTCCACTTCACCGTCTATTCCGGATGTCTCTCTCCAGTGGTATATTTCCATCCTTCTGGAAATGTGCACACATGTTTCCTGTCCACAAAAAGGGAAGCATACGAGCCGTGGATAACTATCGTGGAATTACATCGCTGAGTGCTGTTTCGAAACTATTCGAGCTTGTTTTTATGGAACCGTTGCTCTCTCACAGCAAGCAGTATCTGAGTGCTGATCAACACGGGTTTACTGGCGGTCGCTCTACAACCACCAATCTGCTATGCCTCACATCCTACATTACCGATAGTATGACTGAACGGGTACAGACGGACGTTATATAGGGGAATTAACGTATTCTCGGCAACTTAAGCAGCGACCTTCTTTCTATACCTTTTTCTCTATGGAACGCACACATATGCAGTATTGGTTTGTTTACAATCTTTTGCTGCCAGCTGCTCTAACAATTTCAGTCGAAAGAATTGTCAAAAACTGTTTTGAAACGCTTTTACAAAGCTCCAATCTTCTCTAGTGAGAGCGAGTATTGTCGGCAACCAGTTTTTCTTCGGCAACCGTTCCATTTAAACTGCATGTAAATCTGCTGTTCTATTATCGGCAGCTCGAAATCAGTTACAATTTGTAGTGCGTGCTAGATTGCTTTTTCTCAGTGGTAAAAATATAGTCAAATTGAAGCTGAAAGCATAAAGAATCGTTTGCATGCATTCAGCGAAGTGTTTTCGTAAGAAAATCCAGTGAAAATAGTGTTTCAATTTGGGTTGCCGAAAAAAGTCTGTCATGCCGAAGCCGTCATTTCCCCTATACCGATCTATCCGCGGCATTCGATAAGTTGAATCATGACATTGCGATTGCTAAACTCGACAGGCTTGGGGTGAGCAGTAATCTCTTGAGTTGGTTCCGTTCGTATCTTACTGGTCGCCAACTTATGGTTACTATAGGAGATTGCAAATCAGCTAGCTTCTTTGCCACATCAGGTATACCGCAGGGAAGCCATCTGGGACCGTTGATTTTTCTACTCTACTTCAACGACGTGAACCTGGTTATCGAAGGACCTCGATTAGCATATGCAGACGACCTCAAAATATTTTTACGAATTTGCTCGATCGCTGACTGCCACAATCTTCAACATCAGCTTAATGTCTTCGCCAGTTGGTGTACTTTAAATCGAATGGTAGTGAACCTAGCAAAGTGCTCTGACATAACGTTCTCACAAAAAAAAGCAACCGATTGTATTCAGCTATGACCTGCTTGGAACGATACTCGAACGCGTGAATCAGGTGAAAGACCTGGGTGTGGTGTTGGATTCACAGCTAACATTCAGGCAACACATTTCTCATGTCATCAATAAGTCGTCTAGGACTTTAGGATTCATCTTCAGGATAGCTAAGAATTTCACCGATGTCTACTGCTTAAAATCTCTTTACTGCTCCCTCGTACGATCGACGCTTGAGTATTGTTCTGCGGTTTGGAATCCGAATTACAACAATGATGCCGAGAGAATCGAATCTGTTCAACGTCGCTTTCTTCGTTTTGCGCTTCGTAGACTGCCCTGGAGAGATCCGCTTCGGCTGCCCAGCTACGAGAGTCGCTGCCAACTGATAAACCTTGAACCTCTCCGGATTAGAAGGGACACCAACAGAGCTTTGATTATCGCCGACACTCTACAGGGACGAATAGATTGTGAGGCTATCCTAAGGCAAATTGACCTAAACGTGCAACCCCGACCACTCCGTAACAACCTCATGCTGAGACTGCCACTGCGTCGCACGAACTACGGGGCATATGGTGCGATTTGCGGACTACAGCGTGTGTTCAACAGAGTCGCATCTGTATTCGACGTTCACCTCACACGTGATGCGCTTCGTCGGAGATTCTCATCTGTTTTCGCCGGCCGCAGTGACGGACAGAGAAAATTAGTGTATTTCCATTTACAGTCAGGAATCCTTATTGCCGGATTCCTTATTGCCGGTATCTCTTATTGCCGGATCCTTATTGCCGGGCTATCCGCGAATAAGGATACCCACAGCTTATGGGATTTTCACTAATGGGGGCTGTAGTGGATTATCTCATTTGTTTCAATACATAAAGCTATACTGTCTTCGACAAAGTTGCTGTACTGGGTTAGACCAACAAGCCTGTGCCATTGGATTTGGGTTAAATTGAGAACTACGCCGCTAGAGGCGCTTCACTTTTATGTTACTTATGACGGGCGCTATAATATATGGATCATATTTCCAACATAGAATATTTCGTGATTCTGACCATATAGAAAGTTACTGTCTTCAGCAAAGTTGTTCAGGTGACCAAGTCCTTTCGGATGGTGGCCATATTAGTTCAGAACTCTCTCACTACGCAGCGCTAGTGTGCATGTGCAATTCTTATATAAACTGTATCTCGAGAGCCTGGCCATATAGAAAGTTGCTGTTTTCAGCAAAGTTGTGCAGGTGAGCAAGTCCTTTCGGATGATGTTCATATTAGTTCAGAACACGCTCACTATGCGGCGCTAGTGTGCAAGTGAATTTCCTGTATAAGCTGTATCTCGAGAACCTGGCCATATAGAAGGTTACTGTTTTGAGCAAAGTTGTGTAGGTGATCAAGTCCTTTCGGATGATGGTCATATTAATTCAAAACACGCTCACTACGCGGCGCTAGTGAGCAAGTAAATTTCCTGTATAAGCTGTATCTCGACAACCTGGCCATATAGAAGGTTACTGTCTTCAGCAAAGTTGTTCAGAGGACTAAGTCCTTTCGGATGATCGTCATATTATTTCAGAACTCTCACACTACGCGGCGCTAGTGTACACATGAACTCCCTTAATATGTTATGTCTCCAAACTTGTCCACATAAGATGTTGCTGTGCAATGTGAGAACAGGAACCGGAAAAGGGATGACGTGTAGAGGCCGGAAATCGATGTCAGATGCCATTTTGGAATCCAAGATGGCGACCATAGGTTCAAGAAAAACTGTCAAATACCCTACAATATGGATATTTTTGAAAGGAGACGACGTGTAGAGGCCGGAAATGGATGCCAGACGACATTTTGGGATCCAAGATGGTGGCCATCGGGTCAAGAAAAACTGTCAAATACGCTACAATATGAGTATTTCCGGAAAGGAAACGACGTCAAGATACGGGAGATACAGCTTATACAGGAAATTCACTTGCACACTAGCGCCGCATAGTGAGAGGGTTCTGAACTAATATGGCCACCATCCAAAAGGACTTGATCACCTGCCCAACTTTGCTCAAAACAGCAACTTTCTATAAGGCAGGCTCTCGAGATACAGTTTATATAGGAATTGCACATGCACACTAGCGCTGCGTAGTGAGAGAGTTCTGAACTAATATGACCATCATCCGAAAGGACTTGATCACCTTCACAACTTTGCTGAAAACAGTAACCTTCTATATGGCCAGGTTCTCGAGATACAGCTTATACAGGAAATTCACTTGCACACTAGCGCCGCATAGTGAGCGTGTTCTGAACTAATATGAACATCATCCGAAAGGACTTGCTTACCATCCGAAAGGACTTGGTCACCTGAACAACTTTGCTGAAGACAGTAACTTTCTATATGGTCAGAATCACGAAATATTCTATGTTGGAAATATGATCCATATATTATAGCGGCCGTCATAAGTAACATAAAAGTGAAGCGCCTCTAGCGGTGTAGTTCTCCATTTAACCCGAATCCAATGGCACAGGCTTGTTGGTCTAACCCAGTACAGCAACTTTGTCGAAGACAGTATAGCTTTATGTATTGACACAAATGAGATAATCCACTATAGCCCCCATTAGTGAAAATCCCATAAGCTGTGGGTATCCTTATTCGCGGTTCCTTATTCACGCCCCCGTTACCCCGGCAATAAGGATTCCTGACTGTATGTTTTTTTTTTACATTCTGACCATGTTGCTTTGTTTTTCTTTCTGTGATTATTTGACATGTAATTTTACTATTATTATTATTATGATTAGTATTATTAACATCATTTGGGCTACAGCCAGCCTGTTGATGTATGGCAACAATAAACATAAACATAAACATCAAGCACATCCCCGTTACCAGATACAATAATTTTACAGATGCATATCTGTCATCATCCTTTTCTTGAACTAGCCCAAATGCGATGGGAGGCCTACCGATCGTAAACTGTAGCAAGGCTTTTTCATTACTGAAAATTTGATTCGAGGCTTTATTAAAACTGGCTCAAGGATGTTGCTGTAGTGGGATTGAACTCTCGCCCGTTCGAGTACTGGGATTTAGTTGGGAAGAATTTAACAGCCTTTCATCTATCATCGATCGGGTTATGCCTTCGTTTCTGTACCGCTGCAAGAAATCAGTAGTTCAAAGGGGCGTCGAGCCGGAATCTGGTGGACGGGTTGAATTTGCTTGAACACCGTACAGGTTTGATGGCTTCCACTTCCTTTTCCACCCCACGATCGACTAACGCTCTAATTATAATGAAGGGAAGCTGGATGCTTGCCATGATCCATCAGAGAAATTGAGAATATGAACACAATCACAAAAGTCATAACTTTCAGGGTTGCCAAACTCATGTAATATTGACACCTGAATATACACGTTCCACACAGCGCATGGCACAGCTTTTGGCACAGCTCAATCACTCGGCACATATTAAGATGTGGAGAGTTGAATACTCCTTGGTTGATTCCTATGTTAGTGAGTTCTTAATAACAAAATTTTAGGTATACAAGATAGACTGAGCCAATGTTTGACAAAGTTATAGAAATCTATCTCATTTTAAGTAACTTTGCTTAAGAAAGCAATTTCCTATCTCAAATGGTTCACGGGTTATACTTGTTTTTAACACCTGAATTTTTTTTTATTGATTGAGCTATCGTAATAAATTTGTTCTAGACTCTTTATGTACTTTTTATGTTACCCTTACGTCCACTCATCTACATTACAAGATTCATGAGATAATGTCTTTTCACAGTTCTGGACCATTGTCTCCGGGGGTCACAAGCAGCCAAGTCGGTAATGGAATGTTATTACCAAGCCGAAGCCGGGTTCGATTCCAAGTCCGGTTGAAGCATTCGGTCTTGGATTTTTCTTGACGTCCCTGGACATTGTGCTTGCCACACAATATACAAATGTATGCATTGGTTGGCATAGAAAGCTCTCAATTAATAACTGTGGAAGTGCATCTAGAAATCTAGAACATTAAGTAGAGAGCCGGTAAATCGCTCTTTTTAAGAAGCGTAAAAAGCCTAGAAGAAGAAGGGCATCCCCGAGAGTGTGCGTGTGTGTACTCGCTCTGACCCCCACACTACCGGCTATTATGGAAGAACTCTCTATACAATGTCGCATTTATGGTCATTGTAGGCAGCGTTAGTCCGGGAGTTAGAAGGTGATAGCTCTATTGCAGATCCAGCAACCCATTTCAGAATGCCTGAAGAGTCAAGCCCATTCCGAGGTTACTTTCACTCACAATAAGCCATGCCTGTATGCATCACCGTTGTCAAATGGATATTGGTTATATAAGTTAATTTCTCATTCGGACTTTAGAAGTTTTTAAAAAGATACTAAGTACGAACTACACTGTTTGGAAGTTAAACACAGAATGATTTAATCAGTAAATAAAAGCTTACATTCAACCTATCGTAAATGCCCTAAAGATCTTACACAGCAATTCCGATCCAGGCCGCTGCTGCTGAGTCGTCGTCCGGGTCCGAGGTTCGGGATAATGCTGCGTCGTCAGGTCATTGGCGTTGTTGTTAACTGATATCGATGGTGACAACCGTCGTTGCCGTCTCGTGCTGAGTCGTCAGGTGTACGTCGTTAGTTTGTTGATGTCGCTGCTACCGGCTATCGATGATGATGATGATGATGATGATGGTCGTGGATCTGCTTAGCCTAGCGATTTGATGAATTCCTCGATGGTCGCTGGCGTCTTGAGTGTTGGGTGATCGGGGTTAACCTTGTTAACTTATATACTCACTTCCAGGTTCGAAAATATTTTTTTCAAACTTGGCATGTATTTAGTTTAATTAGGATTTTTTTTTATATTTGGAAAGCTCTCACCATATTCTGCTCTTCCGCCGTCGCTAATTCCTTTTTTTGGAATTCCTTGGACTTTTTCTTTAACGCTTCATTCCGTGCTTCACCGGAAATTTCCTTCCATAGATCGTCCTTGGTTGGTTCTAATATGATTCCGCCTTTTTTGGTCGATTTCATGTCTACCATCTGTCATTGAATTTCCATGGTGATCTGGGACTAGGCTTACGTCCAAAGTCGCTGGTCCATCGAGCGCACTGTGTGCGAAAAGAGAATGAAAGAAATGCGAAAAGGATCAGTTTCAAGAAGTGACAGTTTCATCAGATTCCCCAACTAAGCATAAGTAATCTGCGAAAGTACTTGCGTTTCTCGCAGGCACTTTTGATCTAACTGCAATTACTCTCTCATACTCGAAATGTGCCACGACCAAATTGGCGCAACGACGCCCTATACGCTCTCTGACCGAAGCGCAGGGAAGAAGGACATCCCCGAGAGAGCACCGAAACTCTCAGTCCATTTCTCACTTTCCCAATCTAGCACCAACCAACGGTGCCTAGCTACCAAACGACCGCCACAAAACCCAGTTCCAGTGGGACGGGTAACCGCGTGTCTTAACTTATATCTTGGCCCGGTTCTCGTCCAAAAACGCCAACTTTCAAGTTGTTGTACTCTCGAAATCGAGGCTCAACCAGGCCGGGCCACCCTCGCTGGCTCATACAAGTACTCGTTGTATGTGTGTGGTCCAATCCCTTCTATCTCCCCATTCCTCAATGTTTCCACCCACCCACACACACCCGTGTCCCCCTCAATCGCAAACCCCCACCATCGCAGGACGACGACAGCAGCGCGGTCGAAAAACGCCGAGTGGAGTGGAATTGGAAAAAGGATATATAATAGCTGACTCTCCCCCCACTTCCCTCCTCCATCGCAACCGTGCTCGCTGTTCTCATTCCGGGGGCCATGCATGGGCATTAGAGGAGCACAAGTAGGAATAACAACAGCACCGGGAAGAAGCACTTGGCGAAGAAAATAAAGCTGGCCTCAAGTCCTCAAGAAAAGTTGGAATGGAAAAAGGATATGAGATATTTGCATGTTTGATACGGAACGCGCCAAGCGGGGGATCAAGAGCGTGTGTATATGTATATATGTGTGTGTGTTTGCACGTTATGTGTGATTCGATGGCAGCCCACACGTGTACGAGCAGGAGGAGGGGGGTCGTATTGCTTTTGAAAAAGGAATTGGGCAAAAGGATTTCTTTGCCAGCAGTAGAGTGGAAAGCGGCAGGCAGCGGTAGGGGACGGCCAACGGGTTTGGAAACGGATCAATGGAACCGTGAGCTAACTGCTGTGCAAAGACGACTAACGGTGACGGCCAGGGGGTGTAAGACGAGAATAAATTTTATAATAAAACAAGCTTAAATTAAAATACGTACAAACACACACTCTCACTGCAGGCTACCGAAAAGCGGGGGTGCGCTTTCCAATGACGACGGTGGCGAGCAGGCCGACGACGATGTGGGTGGTTTGGTGGGTGAAAGTTCTTACCCATCCCCGACGTCGAAGCATGTGTGCGTGTGTATGTGTGTGTGTGCGTATGCCAGCCAGCGGTCTCACGTACGTATGTGCGAAGAAGCGCAGTGATCCGGTAAGAGGGCACAGAAAAGTTTGTCTTAACATTTCCCCCGAATGAGAGGTACACACACTTTTCGTGATTTTTATGCCATTTTCGCTTTGGGTAATTTTCCGTCCTCGTTGAATTACTTTGATGACGTGGGCGGCTATTGATAAGGTGGAGGCACATTAAAACTCGTACAGAAATAATGTGAGGCTTTTTCTCCTGTGCGGTACTCTCACAGGTGAGGACGGATCGTAACGAAGGATTAAGCACATGGCACTGAAGCTTCACATCGTTATGATCTCGCCGAATTCAAACGTCAATTTTTAATAAGCATTATTCGTTAGAAAAGTCTTGCCTCAAAGATACCAATAAAAACTATAGTAACTAGTATAGTGTAGGGTTTGACTGGCTGAGTCTGAATGGAGTTTGAACGATTATTGGATTAGAGCAGCGCTGCCCAACGTGCGGCCCGTGGGTTGTAAGTGGTCTCTAAATATCAGCAATGATATTTTTCATGTCCAATGTTATTCATCATTATGAAGCTTTGCCCAGAATTTTATTAGAGATAGCATTCCTTATATTTGAAAAAAAAATACGAAACGAATTATCCGTCGCGGTTTCGAAGGAATTCTAGCACTTTTTCCTTAATACGACCCATCAAGCGGCGCACAACGGTCTCGTCCACTGTTTTGGCGATTTCATCCCACCAATTTTTCATCTGAGCTGCCGTTTTGATAACTGTACCATTCAGATTCAGTTTCCTCTTCATAATTTCCCAGTAGTTTTCAACGGGCCTGAACTGGGGACGGATTGAGGGTTTTCCGAACAAACTGAACTCCGTTGAACCATTGTTGTACTTCCCGGCTGTAGTGAGAACTCGCAAGATCCGAACAAAATATCACCGGACCATCATGTGGATGAAGAATTCGCTTCTGGAGACATTCGGTTTTGTAAACCTCCAAGTTCATCATTTTCTCAGTGACGAAAACCTTTGTCTTCTGGCTGCAGCTGAAAATTCCCTACCAGATCATATATTTGCGTGCGAATTTATCCGCAAAAACATATTTGAATCTGCCAGGGACACTTCCCTGAACCTTCGTCTTGTAAATTGTTCGTTATGGAAGCTGTCCGAAGTCGGCCTTTACATAGGTTTCATCATCTATAAGTATGCACCTACCGGACTTGGTCAGGGAACTTGCCATACAGCTTTCGCGCATGGGTTCTAGCTAGGGTAGGCTTGAGTGATCAATTTGGTTGCCTACTGGCACGGTATGCCTTTAAGCCTTCGCGGTAGCGAATTCGCTGCACTGTACTACGGGCGGCATCATACTTTTAACTCAAATCGCATCCGGACATTCCATGGGTTGCTTCTGATGGACCTTACGACCTTTCCATGGAGCTGACGGTTGACAATTCCACTGCGGCGTTTACTTTAAGGCTTCCGATTCGTCCTCAAGGTTTCCCTGTACGTTTTGAGCACGCGCCATGCGGTGTTTCTAGGAAAATTCAACACTTTAGCCAGCTTGACCGTGGACTACGATGGATTTTACAGGTTACTGTGCACGATTTTTTTTTTTCTAGACTCCTCTTGCATGGTGACTGTCTCCAAAATAAGAACGTTTTATGAACCAAAAAAAATAACTGTTATTGTTATTGTTGTTGTGAACAAAGAGACGTCAAAAGATTCCCAAAACGTCCACTAGGAGAGCTGTAATAAGCTTGCTTGTTCCTTGACTAAGTGGACCATGGTTTAAGTCCCATTGACGGGAAAACATCAGTATAAAATCCAAGTATTTGAATCTTGGTATTTTAAATCAGTGCTTCTGCGACTGAAGATCTTCACTGCTATATTTAGTGTTTCGTCTATTGTTGGCAATTCAAAATACTTTTTATTCTTTTATTCCAAAAACATCGTAAGACCAATTCTTAATTTATAATTTTTGGGTCTAATGCAATAATGCAGCCCACTAACGTTCAATTTAATGGCCCTCATGTTCCTGCAACTCAAGAAAATGTCAAGCTTTAAGGACCTCCCATAAAAAAATCTTAATGAGACTGAGAATTTTAAGATGAAGCTTGAACATTTTTCAGCAATAATGAACTTTCAGCAATAAGTTAACAATCTATTGAATGGAAACTTCCAATCATCAGATCATCAGATTGACCGCCCACGGTTGCTGCTCTGTTATTACCAGATCAGGTGCAATTACACAGAGAACCAACAGATGATGTTTGGGACTAACATTCATCCTCAATGTGTAAAAACTGGAGATCTAATATTTAGCAATACCAGCGCCGGCCGTGTCCGAATGCAGGTCAACTAGGGAATGGGAAGGAATGTGTTGACGTGGTTACTCGCTGTGAAGGAAACCGAGAAATCCTCTGCGCTTCCACGAGAAATCACTGGGATGTTGGGATTGGGGAAAGGATGCACGCACACGCAGGGATCGTTTTTGGTAGAGCGATTATAATACACAAACACACACACACACATACACACACACGCGCGCGCACTCATCCAATTTCTATTTTTAGATCAGGACCCACCACACTGTGGTAAGTGATGCGATCGGTGTTAAAGAAGAATTTGTTTTCATTAAAATCTAGTGGGTATAGAATAAGGCAAAGTGAAAAATTGCAAGGAAGGGAACGGGCCTGGGATTGAACTCCCGACCTTCTGCTCAGTAAGCAGAAACGGTAACCACTGAGCTACCGAGCCTCGTCATCTATTGAATGGAAACTTCCAATGTTGAAAAAGTTAGATGGAACTTTCAGTTAAATGAATCTTCCTTGCCATCAGAACGACTTCTGGGAGAAGATTCCGATGAGTTCATGTAAAAATTCCTAGGAAAGTTGGAAGAGACTTTTTGAAGAATTTATAAAATTCTTCTGGGTCGATAGAAACTGCCGAGCATAGCTGATAAATTTTCACTTCATAGCCATCATTTTACAGTAGTTAAAACATAGATATTCTGATGAACAACTGTCGAAAATTCAACTTTCTAGTCTCTGGAAAAATAATTCTCGATTCCTGGGAATTCCCAGGAAGAACCATCAGCCACAAATAGCCGGCAAAAGGAAACACTAGTCGGAATGATTTATTTGGACTAAAATTTCGAGTTCACTATAACCGAAACAGACCCATCTCATCTAGAGAAATATGACATTTTGGATCATGTTCTATTGGAGAGATTGGAAACATTTTGTATCGATAGCTTTCTGATATGTGTGTTTGTTTGTCTATCCACTTCAATCGTTCGAGTGGCCCAAAATTGCAGTAGAATGTTTTTATAACACTGCAACTTTCTCAAGTGATAGTGACTGTTGTCGGAAACCTCTTTTTATTCGGTTATTTGACATATATGATTGTTAGCCAGCTGTTCTATTATCGACAATTTGAATTCAGCAGCATTTTGAAATGTGTATGATTAATTTCAAGAAAAAACCTGGTGTTTGCTCAGCCGTCAATATCGAATCAGATTGAAACTAAAAAACTACAAGGGGCAGCCCTATGGGGTTGTACGCGATGGTGACGTAGGACTACGTGGTCTTATATAATAAATCTTATTTGTTAACTGCAGCAGGAGCTTGTGTTTTGTGTAGGAATTATTAATTTGAGTGGGGTTCTCTCTGTTTATACTCTTAGGTATGACGCGTTTGACATAGATGGCCCACAGCAACTCACGAAAAGCTACTGATTCCGATCAACAGCGGTGCGGTTTCTTCCTTCTTCTATGCGATCACCACCACTCACCGCGTGGTGATCGAATAAACACCGTTTGGTGAGACCGAATGGAATTCAACTTTGAAATCTGTGTTAGGGAAATCGATTTTCGCAGGCAATTGGTGATAATTTTAACTATCATAGCAACAGTTGCACATTCGTGCAATTTACAGTATTGGCATTTTGAAAAATGATAAAATATTTTATTTAAAAATGCGAAGAAATATATCTGATCGATTGGTGATTAAATTGTTGAAATTGGTTAAGAGGCAGCTGAGTTATTAGCTTAGCTTAGCTTAGCTTAGTCTGACTGCACGTATCGATAGTTGCACTCCGTGATTGATCTGAACCAGTGAAATTGTACAAAGAATCAACTGAATGGGGCTTGGTAGTAACCTGCCATTCTCAGTGTACATGTTCCAGTGACTCCTACCTTTAAAGATCAATAACGTCACCGGCCACGTCCTTGCAATCAGGTGGGAGAGGGAAGGAATGTTAGTGTGTGACTTTTGTTGTTTTGGGACCGTGTTTACCTCTGCATCCCACAAAAGTCACAGGAAGGAGGTTTTGTTAGTGGGTTAGGTTCGTTGGATCAGGATTCACCTTGATAAGTGATGCGATCTTTTGTTTTGTGTAGTTATTTATAAGTGTTTTCGATTTATGCTCTAAACAGCCGGCTGTCTAGAGATGTAGATCATTATTAGATGTGTGTATACCGATTTAAACCAACAATAAGGATACTGTTGGGGCCCCTCACAAAGTGTGATGATGGTTTATTTTATTTTATCAATGACCAAAATAATTAATCATAAGCGGTTTGAACCGATTTAAACCAACAGCAAGGATGCTGTTGGGGGCACTCACAAAGTGTGATGGTGGTTTACTTGATTGAATATAAAATAATTATTAGAACCGATTTGACCCGATTTAGACCAACGGCAAGGATACTGTTGGGGCCACTCACAAAGTGTGATGGTGGTTTATTTAGTTCGGAAGAAAATGAATATGTATACTTCTTTTTTTTTTATATAATAGAACGAATTTGTACTGATTCAAACCAAAAGCAAGGGTTCTATTGGGGCAACTCACAAAGTGCGATGGTGGTTTATACTATAAGGGCATAAAACAAAATCAAGAGCCATTTCGGTTTCCATAGCTTCCTAGACACTCGGCCGCAAAATAATCTTATCCGACGGAAACGTCTCGATCATCGCTGCACAATGGTTTATTATAGCATTTATAAAGTAAATTTGAATACCTTATTGTTTATTTATTATCCATTTTGACTTGACTTGGTACCGTTCAGTTTTATGATGACAAAGTTGCCTGGAGAAAAGTGACAGTTCAAAATGTTTCGGAAGGGAGTCAGCTAGTGTCGTCCAAGTTCAAGTGCGGAAAAAATGCCATTTAAAGTGGTACAAACAATTGAAAGATGCGAAACATGCCTAACCGTAATTCTTTCTGGTTGGAAAGAAGCTGGAATCCTACACTGGCCGGAAAAAAAACGCGGTAGCGAAACTCTCTCAAGACGAGTTCTCCATGCCAAACCCAATGTGGGAACGTATCAATTGAGTGAAAAAAAGAGAGTTCAAGACTCGCTTGGAGGCTGAAGCAGAATTGGAACAGATGTAGCCAGTTTCGGATACGGAGGCGAACGAAGGGAATAATCCACCACCGTCAAAGAAAGTTTGCCCCGAAGTCTACAAGTCCCCCAGTCGGAAGGGAAACACAATAAGAGACTTTAACGAAGTTTTCCTTATTCCTGGGCAGGAGGTTGACACCTGTGAAGCTGACTGTAAAATCCAGAATCAGATGAGATTATAATATATGCGACACAAACTCACTTTTTTATAGGGGAACATGTGATGTGAATAGAACCCACCATCAGTGCAAGGATTACATATGACTGCAGATACTTCACTGGTTGTAAAGTTCTGCCTGATGGTTTGTTGCAGCTGGGTGAATCAACTTTATTGAAGACCTTTGGAAGACAAACGACAAGATGTACGTCTATCAACACGTGACAAGAGACTGGCAAATCCACGAACACTTGTCCAGTCTACAAATCCATTGAAACCCTTAGGCTGCCCCCCCCCCCAAACCCAACATATAATAATGTTTGATTGATGAAACGTATTCAAAAAAGGGATATTTAGAGAGAACAATCTTCAACTGGAACGTACTCACCAAATCAATACATCCGGGAGCGCATTCTCGATGCTTAATTTTCTCTAGTCATTTTTAAACAATTCCTCCTCCAGCGAATCCAAACACACAATAACTAAATATCACTTTTCTTCTTCATGTCACTCTGTGCACAAAAGCAATGCACACCGCAAAAACCTAATAATAGATCAGCGCGGTCGAGTCACACTGTCAACAAAGGGAGCGAGAGCACACCAGGCACCAAAGCAACAGGGGAAAAACATCAGCACAAATCATTCTAAATAGAATTATCGCGTCCGGGACATAAAACTATTCAAATGCGAGCACCGAAAAACTACACGGCAGCACAAAGATAGCCCGAGCTCTAAAAAAAAAAGCACGCAGCGGAGCAAAAACACACAACCGTTCTCGGACGCTTCTCAAAGCGGACTCGGTTAAGAGGCAGCTGAGTTATTAACGTTTAAAATCTTTCATAATTTTGTTACATGTTCCATTTTCAGTTTTCACAAAGTGTACCCGCATATAGAAATCACAGACGTATTCCTACGTCAAAATAATACTTAACTAAGAAAGCGTTTCTTTACATTCCACGAAATATGTTTGTATGAAAATCTAGAGAAATTATCTTTTTTCTTTGGTTGTCGAAGTCTTACCCCAACAAGGTATTGTGGTAATTTTCAAAGTTTAACAAAATATTTCAGGTGTTAATTTTTTTTATCAAATTCGGTGATGTTTTCTTAGAGAATTTTGATGAATTTCTAACTCTAACCTGCACTTACCTAAATATGCACTTTCAAGTCATGGCAAAATATCGTATTTTCGTAAAGCTTCCATTAAATATACAAACATTGAAAATTTGGATTTCCCATCGCAAGATGACATGTGAAGTATGCAAGTTGAACCACGACACTCCTTTAACCCCTCCCTTCACGATTCTCCATTTTCACGGCGCAAAATTCAAATCCAATAATGAAACCATTTCAACTGTTTTCGTGGAATCAGCTCCATTTTAATTAAGTTTATCTAACAAACGTCCCCTCAGCGAAAAAGTCTTCTCCACACATGTAGGTACGGTTGGCAGCACACGGTAGCTGCCGAACCCTCCTCTTCGCGGCAGTAAGTACAAGTGTGCTTCTTAGCAAAACATTACCACCCCCCCACTCAGCTCTACCTTTCGTTGATTACCACCTTCCCGATCTCTGCTGCCACGCTACACATATATGCCATAGCCCCCGGGTGGTTATGGCAGCGCTGCCGCATCCGCTTCCACCCTCGCACATATCGACGAAACCGGTCGGTCGGTCGGTCGGTGGTGGCACACACATAAAATACAATTACTGCTAGCCGAAGCAACGAACCCAACCCTAAACCTTTTTCCAGTAGGTACCGACCGATCGGGCGGTGTGGTGACGTTTGCCGTTTTCCACCCTCTTTCGGTTTTAGGTTTCTACCTTCCGGGGTAGAGAGTAGCGGCGTGTGGTGGCGATAAGAGAGGAAAAGTTTTTTGTTCTGGCGTTCGTCCGTTGCCATATCAGCTTCGAGTGGTAACGGCCAGCGGCGTAGTGAGGGAATTGACTCAAGACGGGTAAATACATGTTGTGAACAGTGGCTGAATCGGTATTTTGTACACTTTTATTCGAAGTGACTCTTGCTACGCCATTGGTAACGGCCATCCAGTTGTGCCTCGTGACTGCTGTAGCGCAACCAAACCCGTCCAACCAACCGAGTTATGGGGGTTGTTATGTCGAATATAATGTATGCTCACATACGACGACACCCACCATTCCATCGTCCCACTAGAGAGAAGGTGTACAGCAGCACACAATCTACTGTGCCAGGTCACGGGAGGGGTATGAGTTGCTGATGCTGCTCGCACGGTCCGTTCTTCAATTTCGAGGGTTTTTCCGCACATAAAGCAAAACCTGTGTCGTTTGCTTTCCCGCTTCTTCCTACCAAAACCATACTGCGTTTCGATCTCGCTCGCACACTCCTGACGGTACGTAGCTACGATACTCCTGCCATCTACGGCGGCACTTGGCGCGTTCTGTCCAACAAAGTCCACATCCGCCCACCCTGTCACCCCCTCGTGCTCGTGCTTCCTGTCACTGACTGATATAGTCGAATAGGTACACGGACGATGGCATGTGTGTTGTGTATATGCGGGAGTCCGTACGATGTGTACAAAAACCGTTCCTCGAGAGAGGGACAGTTTCCGCTCTGGCGAAAACAAGATGGCCGACGGTCTGTCACGTGATTGGATATGAAGCAAGGGTTTTCGTCTCGTCACAAGTGGGTGAAGAATTGGTGCTTCAATAACTACTGGACTGAAACGAATAAATATGGGTAAATTAAGTTTTACAAGTTGATATTTGATTGTCAAGCTGAACAATGCAAAATGACTGGCATTCTTCATCAACTTGTTCTTTCGTTAATAACTATAGATTTTAGTAGGTTGTGGGAAAAAGGTTCGAAAGGGACAAATGCTCGAAAGGACAAAAGGTCAAAATGTCAAAATCTGATGTAAAATTCAGAAACTGACATTTTTCATAACTTCACACCAATTCTCAAATGTAAAAAAAAATGTTTTATACTATTTCCCCTGCTTTGAAAGTTGCTAGGTGCGAAGACACTTAAGTAAGAGGGGTGGGGACTGGAAGGGAAATTTATACAAATATCAGGGCTGGTAGTGCTGATGCGGTATAATAGTAGTGAATTTAATGACTAAAATTATGAAAAAAGTGACTTTTAAATAATACATAAGTAACCAATAGTGACATTTATATGATGACTCAGAAACTCAAATAAGGTTTAATATTGAAATAAACTGTTCTTGTCATGGAACTCAAAATCACATTTCATGAATTCCTCCAATTATATCAAAACTCTCAACGAAATCTCATATTATGAGCATTTGAAGTGATTTGAATATTTTACTTTTGAATACATTATTCATGATGGCCATCAAATATCAATTTCCAGATTTCCCAAAAAACAATTAAAATGTTACTGGTTGACCGATATACGTTAAAATTAATGTTTAAACCAATAAACCATAAGTAACCAGCTTAAATAGGGTTAAATAGATCATTACAACGACAACATATTTTTTTTAATATCTTGAATTTGATTCTGCCTTTGAAATCTTTAAAATTTTGATATAACTTATATAATTCGTTAAGAATATTTCATTTTTTAGAATTATTCCACTACTCTTAAAATTGCTTCTAAAACAAGCTTAACAAAAATAATATTGCGTTCTGGATTTTTTTTTTTTTTTTGCAGAACAATGGGCAACATTCTTGGAAATAGATTATTTTCGTAGTTGGAGATGCTGAACGTCACATAGCACACTTAAAGTGGACATTTTAATAAAGTATGGAGTTGATAGTACCGTTGTACTACGGCAGTGTGTAAATTGTATATAGAAAGTAAAAAGCCAGCTTAAAACAATTTTGAGGAATGTACGAATCGGGTAGAGCATCCTTTTTACCAAACTCATCCGTTGATGAGGGATAGTGAGGGGTGTTTCACCCCACCATACTGGCAAAAGGGATAATCGCAGATTTGCTCATGTGCCTCCGATGTGCGGAAACAGTTCTATCAATTGTTTCACACTCACGCCATCTGACGTAAGCATCTACCTGATTCGTACCTTCCTTAAAAATGTCCTTTGCTCGCTTTCTACTTCTACTTTCTATATACAATTTTCACACTACCGTACTACAACGGAACTATCAACTCTATACTGTCATCTCCTCATCTATCGTATAAAATGTTCACTTTAAGTCTGATATTTGACGTTAAGCATCTCCAAATATGTAAATCGATACCTTCACGCATGAATTAATAAATCATAATTCAAAGTGTTTTTATGTTACTTCATACGCGAAGTTAACGATTTTCAGAGTTGGTTGGAAATGCTAACATGAAGCTTTAGTGTGATGATTTATTAGCTAGAGAATGATCTTTAGAAGCTAATTTTCAACTTCTATTCAATTTTCATACTGCCGTACTCTAACGGAACTATCCACCTACCCTCTTCTAAAGATTATTCTCTAGCTAATAAATCATCACACTAAAGCTTCATGTTAGCATTTCCAACCAACTCTGAAAATCGTTAACTTCGCGTATGAAGTAACATAAAAACACTTTGAATGTAACAACTCAAGGCGGGAGTAGCCGTCAACAATGCTGATGATGGTACAGCACGCAACAACCACCCTACTGCTTTCTCTCTGAGATGATCACGTTGGTCATGACGAGAGGAGCAACACAATAGTTGGGTAAAGAAGAATTGCATTATAACACACCATCGACTGGAAATGCTCTCGCAACGTGGGGCTTTAGGTAGTGATGAAAACGTCGCTAGAACTATTCCACAGCCGCAGTCAGTTTATGAGCAACAAGAGGGACGCACATTTTTGCCTGTGGACTTGGAGACATACTTCAAGTCCCCGCGTACATCGTACGGGTTAGGCAAAAATGTGTGTCTATCTTGAAAAACTGTCGCATTAATGGCCCTTCGCTCATTTTCAACTTCTATTCAATTTTCATACTGCCGTACTCTAACGGAACTATCCACCTACCCTCTTCTAAAGATCATTCTCTAGCTAATAAATCATCACACTAAAGCTTCATGTTAGCATTTCCAACCAACTCTGGAAATCATAATTGATTAAAGTAGATTATATTCGATTTTTTAATTATTTGCCCAGGATTTCCGTGAAGGTTATTCCCATAAATCTATTTTAAATTTAATTGAATTCTCCTTAGAATTTCCACGTAATTAACCTCAGAAATATCATAAATTTCTGCTAAGAATCATCTTGGACTTCTCCCCTGAATTATATTGGAAATTAAATTTGTATTCTCCTCAGAATTCCCATGGCAGGGGAAATGCAGGTAATGTCGGCCTAAGTGTCCCTAATTTGGGCCCATACATAAATTCAGCAAACACCTAAATTTTCAATAGCAACCAAAAATATCCATTAGTAACGTCCCAATAACGCGTTCATCTAGATATAATTGATAAATAGCAGATTTTTAGCGATGGGCCCAATCATAGATCCATAGGCCAACATTAGAGACATTTCCCCTATTTTCTCAGAATTCTCAAAACAAAAATCCATCTAAGAATACCCTTGGAACTCTTCGAAGAATTCCTTTGAGGTTGACCGCTCAAAAGCCGATTCAATTGGAATTATTCCCGGAATTTATTTCGAACTCTTTAGAGTTCTCTTGGAAGTTTCCTCAAAAATCATTCCAGAATTCTTTTATACCTTCTTTAGTGCCAAGTACTCAATTGAAAAATGTTGTTGATACTTTTCCATTTCACTCTATTTTAGTTGTGAAAAAGTGACTTTAGTGACTAATTTTAGGGAAATAGTGACTTTAGTGACTTTTTGGTGTGAAAAGTGACTTTTTAGTGACTGACTTCAAAATAGTGACTATGTCACTAAAAAGTGAGCTGCTACCAGCCCTGAAATATACATGGACGATTTTCTAGGAGCGAGACGTTTGGCATAAAGATGAATTGAGAATTAACTTGCATCAACGTATTTGGAGACATGGATTAATTTTTAACCTTTCAAAGGATTCTGCGTGCTTTCCTAAGGTTTTTGTACGAGGATTTCTGAGATTTGAGGTAATAGGGTACAGAACTACTTCGGCCTAATCGTTCATTTTGGGCCTATTGAGCAGAATACTTCAAATAAATCCATTATTTCAGAGCTAACAAGTCAATTATGCGTTTGGTAGGATACTTTAGTTAATAAGCTACCGAACGAAGTCAATGAGAACGCGTGATATGAAGGTTTGCACACATTATTCCCAAAAACAAAAGAAGCGCTCCGAGCGAATCATGTTTTATCTTCATCCGATAGGCCGAAGTGAATTCATTGGCGTTTCAATGGCGTTTCAATGCGTTAGGCCAAGTTTAGAATCCGTAGGCCGAGTTTGGCGTCAAGAAGCAGTGTTAGACTTTTGAAAATATCTCAACGATTGGTTTCTCTTTATCAAATCTTACGGTACGTACGGAAAGGTAAATAAATTTGGAAGCCATGAGTAATACTAAAATTCCGTTTAGTGCTAAACTGCGATAGATTAACCCTCCGTTACTCGCGCTGTTGTACTTTGTACAACACACATGATTTTTCCATTGCCATTTTGTTGCTGAGTTACCAATCGATCTGAAACCAACGAGTATTCCTCAAAAAACTTGTTTTGATCTAAATAAGCTAAACTTTGATTACAGTAAACACCTAAAAAATGCGGATAGTAGGTAAAACGTAAATTGAAACCGCGTAAACTGTATCCCATACTACGATTTGACTTAATTGATTACAACATGGAATATATCGAGATCCTGACCAGGTAGAAAATTACTGTCTCGGACAAAGTTGTTCAGGAGATCATAGCCTTGTCGCTGGCGGACAGTAGTTCAGATTTTTTTTCACTACGTAGCGCTAGTATACACGTGAAATTCTCATATAAAATAGCTCGAGTTCCCAACCAGATAGAAAGGTACTATCTTCGGCGTAGTTGTTCAAGAGGTCAAGGCTTTTTTGCAGGTGGACAGTAGTTCAGAGTTTTCTCACTTTGCGGCGCTACTATACATGTGAAACTCTTGCATATAAAATATCTCTAGATCCTGACCAGATAGAAAGTAAATGTATTCGGCAAAGTTTTTCAGGAAGGCAAGATCTTTTTGTTGGGTTACAATAGTTCAGAATTTTTTCACTATGCGGTGCTAGTATATACGTGCCTTTCTCGCATATTCAATAGTTCGAGATCTTGATCAGCTAGAAAGTTTCTGTCTTCGGCAAAGTTGGTTAGAGGGTCAAGTATTTTTGGCTGGTGAACAGTAGTTATGAATTTTCTCACCACGTGGCGTTAGTATACATGCACACTTCTCGCATATGCTATATCTCGAGATCCAGATCAGCTAGAAAGTTACTGTCTACTACAAAGTTGTTCAGGAGGTCAAGGTCTTTTGGCTGGTGGACAGTAGTTCAGAATTTTCTCACTTCATGGTGCTAGTATACATGTAAAATTCTCGCATATAAAATATCTCAAGTTCTTGACCAGATAGAAAATTACTGTCGTCGGCAAAGTTGTTCAGGATATCACAAAATCTTTGCTCGTGGAGAGTTGTTAAAGATTTTATCACTACGAAGCGCTAGTGAAATGTGAAATTCTCGTCTGTGATACATCTCGAGATACTGACCAGATAGAAAGTTATTGTCTTGAACAAAGTTGTTCGGGAGGTTAAAGCCTAGAGTTTGTGACTATTACTTGCTACTGTTCACCAGCCAGAAGACCTTGACCTCCTGAACAACTTTGTTGTAGACAGTAACTTTCTATCTGATCAGGATCTCGAGATATAGCATATGCGAGAAGTGGACATGTTTACTAACGCCACGTGGTGAGAAAATTCTTAACTACTGTTTACCAACCAAAATGGCTTTGACCTCTTGAACAACTTTGTCGAAGATAGTAACTTTCTATCTGGTCAGGATCTCGAAACAAGCCACATGCGAGAACTTCACGTGTATTCTAGCGCTACGTAGTGAGAAAATTTTGAACTACTCTCCTCCAGCGAAAAGGTTATGATATCTAGAACAACTTTGCGCAACATAGCAAATTTCTATCTGGTCAGGATCTCGAGATTTTCTATGTTGTAACCAATTAAGTCAAATTCCACGTAGTACGGACACCGTTTACGTGGTTTCCATTCACATTTTCTCTATTATCCGCATTTTGAGGGGGTTAACTGTGATAAAAGTTTAGCTTTTTAAGTTAAAACCAAGTTTTTTAACGAATACCCGTTGGTTTCATATCGATTGGTAGCTCAGTTGCAAAATGGCAATGGAAATCTCACACTGTTGTATAAAGTACAACGTGTGAGTACTCGTGTTACAAAAGTTGGCGCGAGTAACGGAGGGTTAAGAAAGACTAAGTGCGGGTTGTGCTTAATAGGCCAGAAATGGGGTAGTTAACCCTACTACACAAGGTTTCAAATACTCATTTCAGCTCAAATAATGTTTTTCGGAATAATAAAGCCAAAAGATGGTATGATGGCATGTTTTACTTGTAACTTACAAGAAGTGGTTTGAAAGTATGCGTTTGAAACATAGAACCTGTAAATTTTGCTTTCTATGAGTCACAATCAGCGATTTGCTGATCGCTGAGTGAGTGAGTGAGTGAGTGTGTGAAAAATCGCTGATTGTGACTATCATGAAGTGAAATAAACAGGTTTAATATGTCAAACACATTCTTTGCAACCTCCATTTGTATCTTACCAATTCAAAATATGATCATAGCATCTAATTATTTCATAATTAAATAAATAACATTTTTTAGCTGAAATGAGTATTTGCAACCTTGATACTACATACATATATGTTTAATGAAAGCATTTTTTTTTTTACAATCTTTCACAATCAATCAACAACATCCATTGCCCACGCTGTGGGCAATAATTGCCAAAACCACGACTAAATTGAATACATCGGCTGCCAAACGGTTTCAGTAAAACAAATTATACATTTTTTAAAGGAAAAACTCTGCTGAATGGATTGGTGATGGTCTCATTGGCCGGAGACTTTATTCTACCGAGATGGAGGGCCGGGATCAAGCCAAGTTCCCGGTAAACTAAGAAATGCCACTATCTATCGACATAGTTTTACTTACTTACGTTAGGTATATTGCTGAAAATTGATAGTACTAAGCAGGGCTGTCATCTAATCACTCAATACGCGCAATGTCATCTGCCGCTCAAAGATAAATGCTCCGAACGAATTGGATAGCAAAGGTTCCATCCTCAGAAAAAAAAGCTTTGTGCATTTGCTCATTTTTCTATGCGTTGCTTCCACCTCCGCTCAAGCACAGCGCTACTGTGTCTGTCGCTCGGATTCAGGCAAAGGCACGGAGTGTACCGCTCATTGTGTGGATCTTTTTCCCAAAGATTGGTTGGAAAAGAGTGTGCGAAGCAAATGGGAGAACCACACACTATTTGTCGAGTGATGTGAGATGCATGCATAAAGTTGCTTTAGATTTAAAAAAAGTTAGAGGTTGTATCCAAGACACGATCGTAGATTTTTACGAAGGATTACGTGCTTTTTATCAATATTTGGCGATTGCTTTAGGGAAACCACTTTTTCCCATCACGGAAGCAAAATTACGCATTTTCGTGCAATTTTTGATTTATTCAAAACATAATTGATTGAAGGAATTTTTGCTAAAGTTATCCATTCGCGAAATATTCGCGATAAATCTTATAAATTCGAGATGTTTTTACTTTTAGCTAGCGTCCTGGAGAAAACCTACCTTAATTCGAAGTGTTTCTGGTTTATTTACAAGGTCATGTGGTATGCAGTCATTGCGAGAATTTTTATGTACCACTTCAATACTGTACAATTTAACCACAAAAGTTTGGTTGCTGCACAGCAAAAAAATAATTTTGATATCACGTCAAAGTGGATGCACTACAATCATGTCGAAAATATGGTGTAATATTACTTGCTAAAAAGGACAAAATTATCATTAATACAATGCATAAACTGACATTACGCTGCTTTTACTGCATTTGTTTATTTATGTGGTCATAAAAATTACATGAAATTTTCGACATGATTGTAGTGCATCCACTTTGATGTGATATCAAAATTATTTTTTTGCTGTGTGGGTACATTTTCAAAGAGCTTTCGGGGTGATGTGGCAGCAAGGCGAGTGAACGATCAATGAAAATTAACTCTTAAACAACAATAATTTATGGTGGTCCTGAAAAGAACCGTTTTGACACGATGGTTGGATAATGCTGAGCTATAAGGGTTGTTTGGAACGAGGGACATTCGCTTGGCATTGATGGCCCACAGTGGCTCACGACGAGCAACTGAATCCGATCAGTAGCGGTGTGGTCTCTTCCTCCTTCTTCAGTTAATCGAGCGCTCTTGCGGGCAGCCTTGATAGCTAGCTGCTTTCGGGGAGCCTTTCATTGTGTACTGTAGGCAAATGTACATCGCCACATGCCGAAAGCACTACTGTTGCTGACTCACCATACGCGGTTATATAAACCCCGTTCGGCGAGACCTGATGGAATTCGATTTTGAAATCTGTGCTAGGTAAAGGGCTTTTTGCAGGCAATCGGTTATAATTTTAATTATCATAGCAACAGTTGCACGTTCGTGCAATTTTAGTATTTTACTGATAAAATTAATTAGTTTTTTTACTAACCTAATCCTTGTTTTCAATAGAAGATCTAAGTAGTCCGCGCTTGAAGACTGACGTGTGAATTTTTTCTGCGTGTTTTTCTTCCGCTGATTTATCATTTTTTAACTTAATGTCTGTATTGCTTTTAAAATGTCGCGAAGCTTTTAAATCAATATTGAAAACTGCATAATAGATACGCGTGTGAATTGTGTGCCAGATGAATACGATTCAAAGCTCTTGCCGGGCAGCATGAGCAGCTGGCTTGTGGGGCACGAAGCAGAGGGTTACCAATAGTGATGTTTCGTTGAGTTCCGTTTCCCGAAATGTACAGCCACTGGGGATCGTCGAAAGCCTGGAGTAGGTGAATTTGCAAGGTTCCTCTATGTAACATGACGGAAGAAGCAAACAAAGATATGTTTAGGTATTTTCTATTATAAATCGCTTCAATCAGAGTTTACAGTTGCTTCACATCAATATAGATTTGGAAAAGCTCAGGCGTCCCTCTCTTAGTCCACCTTTTTGTCCACCTAAAATATTCACAAGTATTACAAGCAATCAAGAATTATTGAACAATCAACAAAGCATCCTATTACATCATTAACTGCTAGAAAAGAAGTAGTTTCTAGTGAAAGAACTGATCTCCATCACATCACTAAACATAACCACGAGCAATGACGAGGAACTGCATCCCAAACCCCATGATAAACAAGTAGCGGATGCATCCAACGAAACTTTTAAGCGCAAAAGAATCATTACCAACATAGGAGAAAATTCGGTAAGATCCTTCGATTGCAGTATTTTATGATTCTTCAATATTGTAAAAAAATATTTAAACATTACACACAACTACACGTAGTAACTCGGAGCGTTTGGCACGGTATGTCCACGCATCCTTCCACCCATGTAGATTCAATAAATGTTCCCATTCATTTCCAAGAATCATCTTTGCGGCAAATACAACGCAGTAGGCCTGGCCATATTGATGTTTATATCATATCTCAGATATGCTGTAAACATCAATTAGACAAAAAAAAAATTATTAGACCTCATCTAACCTAATCATTTTCCAGGATGCTTTCTCATATTGGTTGCGTTTGTATTAGATTAGATTAGAACCTCTTTTCATTACAAAGAATTAGTCAAATTTCATGCAACAGTTTACGCTGCCGTTCAATATAATAACAGATATAACTTATATCGATATAACTTTGTTCTCTTCTGATCAATTGACCTTAAACGTTCTCCATAGAACTACAAATGCGTTCAGGGCTTCGATAAAAAATACCGAATACCATAAAAAAAAAACCTGCTTGAAGCGAGATACTCGGTGAATTTTTAGCTAAAAATAGATTTAATTACTTGAAATTCAACTAGATTTGTTAGGATAAAAAATCGCAAATTTGCAGTTTACATGTTATTATATCTCCTACGGTCGATCCGGATTATTTGGAGAACCATGGTATGGCCACTTTATAGCGGCGCCGGTGGTGTAGTGGTAAGCTTTATTATCTCTCACCCCAGCAGGCCTGGGGCATGAAGTAGTTCGCCTCTTCGTGGTGTGCCCTGGAAACGTTAATTATCGAACCCAAGGGAGAGATATTGCGGCTAAACGAACTACAGCAGAGTAAGGACGCTGGAGCCCCATCTAGCTCGTCCGAGGAGGTCGATAAGCCCTGCACAAACCCTCGTTGTGCAAAGGCAGGAGTAAACACCGGGTTCTTAGAGTGCTGAGCACACGCAGCTGGTAAGCGGTCACATCTGTCCTGTGCTGCCGTGGACAGTTGGCTGGCCATCACGTCTGCTCTAGAACTCAGGCGAACAATTAACAGCGAACGATAAGAGGAAGGCCCTGCACAGCTGCTCACTGTGCAGTAGCGAGTGTCACGTCTGTGACACACCACAAGTGTGATGCGCCATAGCGCAATCGGCCCCCTCCCATGATGCAATGCTTTCGGGCGGTTCCGGAGAGGACAAGGGCCAAGAGCACAGGGTAAGGTTTAGTGGGTTGGGAGCGCTACTTCTCCCATCCTCATACCCTGAGTTATCTATCTGGAAGCAGATTCCCCCCTGCATAAAAAAAAGGGGAAGAAAGGCCGTTGGTCACCGGTTCATAAGTTGTTGGGTTGATAGGAAGGGGCCAGGTGTGGGATCTGCCTCCCTGGCGTCGGTAGCATTGGTGCTCAACACGGAAAACAAATCAAGGAAAAAAATTATATGGTCACTTTATCCATGTTCCAACGTCGAAGTTGATAGTACCAAAGAATTTGCTCCGGTAAATTCAAGCCCACCACAATATGTACGTTTTCCAGAGAATCCGGTACCACCAGACGCACCCGAAATTTGCAAACTTACGCGTCGAGATGTTGCCTCACGCCGAATGTCGTTCGCTGTCCAAGTCAAGCACAAGGTCAGGACCTCTCCGTCGATATTCAACTGGTCGGCGATGTCTGCATCCATCAGCGTCAAGGATGAACCCTCATCAAGGAAAGTGAAAATTTCAATCTGTGATCCCTTCCCATACAATTTAACAGGGAAAATACGAAAAAGTGTGGACATTTTCACATGACGATGCACAGCGACGATGGCTGGTGCTGTGACTGGACTGATTGGATTTTGGTTGACCCGGATGTAACATCGTATTATGACCCTTAGAACAACCCTCTACGTCATAGACCCGGGATGATTTGCATGGCCACTTACCGTGTGCTACCAAGCATCGAATCCCTAAGGTCGTTTATGGTGTCGTTACATCACAAATACTTAGTACTATCAATTTTCAGAAATATACCTCAAATAAGATGTAAAACTATGTCGATATATTATTGGAATTTCTGATTTTACCGGGAACTTTGGTTAATATCCAAGCAACACACATGTTCAATAACAGTTTATATAAACTTTGAACGATTGGATTTGGTTGTAAGGAAATTAACTCATCATAATTCTATGAATTTATGTTACTTGGGTACTGGCCCTTAATCACGGGCCGTCAATTAGTCCGCAACCAATCCATTCAGTAGAGTTTTTCCTTCAAGAATATGTAGAACATGTTTACTGAAACCGTTTTTTAGCCGAGATATACAATTTAGGTGCGGTTATGTCCATTTATGCCCACTGTGCACTGTTAATTTACCAATTTACCGATACAGTCAAAAATGTCATGAAATTAAAATCGAATAAGTTTTTATGATGACTGAATTAAATTATATTAAAGATTTGTTGAATATATCTTTTTAACTCAATTGATATTTAAATAAAATCGTTATGCATGTGAAACTTTCAGCACCACAAAATGTTTCCAATAACACAAAAAAAATCTCCTGTGATCACGACATTATCAGATTTTGAGATCATTATTCGCGTTTCTATCTTTTTTTTTACATAATGTGTTTATCTAGATTATTAAAATTAATCTCAAGTTAGAGCACAGGAAGAAATTTCTACTATTCCATTACAATCTTAAAATTGTTAGATCTGAAAATGTATTTAAATATGTGTTCTAAAATAAGTCATATTGAATTTCCTCACACTTGGACATGCTTCAGGTACTCAACGAAACTGAACCACAATTGCCACACCCAAGGATGGATCCTTCCTTACCTCAGTCGGTAAAGACACAGCTACAAATCAAGATCATGCTGGAGGTGGCTGGGTTCAATGCCCGGTCCAGTCTAGGGGTTTGGGCCAGTCTAGTCAGATTGTGCATGCCGAACAATGCCACGGGCATCGAATGCTCTCAATTAATATCTGTGGTAGTGCATCTATAGAACACTAAGTTGAGAGCACGCAATAAGCTAATATGCGATAAGCAATAAACTTGAAATGCGAGGAAGAAGAAGGATGGCTCCGACGTAGTGGTTAACATCCATACATCTCACGACAAAGTCACGAGTTCAAATATCTTCCCCGGGCAATTCACGATTGACCCAAGAATCTTAAAGTTATTATAATAAAATTAAAACGTACTACACCCAGACATAGTCAAGGGGACCCAAAAGAAAGTGGCCATGAAGCAAAAATCAACGTTTTGAATTTTCATCTATTTTTAATATTAATTACGAGAAAAGGTAGTTTCAGTAGATCAGGAAAGATTTTTGGTCATAAAAGACACGCTATAGTGGGCGTGCAGTACTCCTACACACAAGTTGCAACCATTTCAAATTAAATCCAATATACAAAATTAATGCCGCGCGCTATAATTCCAATAAATCACCTCACAAATTATTTCACTTTATAATTCCCGGAGCGAAACAACATTAACAAACCAACATTGAGAGCTAGGACAGCGCTTTCCCTTAGTCTGGCTATCATTGTTAGTCGTAACCCATAAAGAAATTTGTTCTACAAGACCGTTAACAAGTTTACCGGGACACCTCCTTGGTAGTTTCAAATTTGAATATGCACATTAAAAAAACGTATTCCAACCTTGTCCAGCCACGGTTCTGGTCAATTGACCGATTCGAAACTGGTTTCCCATGGGGACGACGGTTGTGTGGTGTAATTAAAATTCAAAACTGTCCATTTTCGGCGTTAGCTTGCTCGACCACTACTGGCACTGACCGGCTTGCACGCATGGGGTGAGCCCTGTCGGAAACGTGTCTGTCCTTTAGGGTCAAAAGGGAAAGATTTTAGTTTTTTGGTTCAAGAAAGCAGTCATAAGATTTCGGCCATGGATTTGAAAGGGCTTAAGAAGGGAGGTAGAAGGGTACGCTAATTGAAATGTCCATCAAAGTGTTTGAATCAGCGGGAAAGTTGCTTCCAACGGTCAAAGGAATCGCATTGGATCGTTGACCTCCGGTCAAGAAGGTTCTCAGTTGGGTTCAATTAATGTTGAATTTTGGTGAGAAATTCAATTTTCCAGGAAAAATAGACTCGTGTAGAATCAAAGACAAATTAGCAAATGTATGCGCTTCTTCCATGTTTGCAAACACAATCCATTAGGTGATTTCAAAATATTCATTATTCAACAAAGAGATTTTCCCCTTCCAAGCGCACAATCAAAACAGTGACGTCCAGGACCCCTTCGGGTTAAACGCTCTGCAAGATTAATTAACGAGCGAACGGAGCAAGCACAACTTCGCAACGTCGAAGCGTCGTAACACATATGGGAAAAA
This sequence comes from Ochlerotatus camptorhynchus, assembly GCF_037179485.1. NCBI lineage: Eukaryota > Metazoa > Arthropoda > Insecta > Diptera > Culicidae > Ochlerotatus > Ochlerotatus camptorhynchus. The sequence continues at coordinate 2,811,011 of NW_027040771.1, forward strand.
TCTAATTTCCCTCCAATTTCCCAATTTCACCCTCCCATACTTCCTCACCCACTCACGATGGAGTCAAACCATATTGGGCACATTGGAGAAGTTTTGGCAAAAGTTACTCCTTCTCCGGCTATGACAAAGAAACGAAGCCTTCGAAAAAACAGATGCCAGAAGCGAATAATATATTTTTAATTAACATTCTTAATTACGGTTCCATTAAATTCCGAGAAAGCCCCCTGTCCTACCATATCGTTCAACCGGAATGGGTTAGGCAGGGCTCTCAGAAGCATGGGCCGCGGTTACGGGCAGCCCAGGAGAGAAAGAGGACATTAATGGGTGATATGGGAATTTTAAATAAATGATTTGGAAATCCTTGGCACTCGTTGTTCGTTCAGCCGGCTTCTTTGGTGCGTTCCTCTAGAAGCTACATGGCAGGAAGGATATGCGCGGATAAACAAAGCTCCTAACCCATGACGACGACGTGAGAGATGGAAAGCAGAAGCCCTGTTCGATGTACAGCTCCTTTCGGATGCTGATGGTGCGCGGTGTGTAATTAATCACATGTCGTAGTCAGCAGTTTCGGTGGCTTTCGGTTGATGGAGAAATGTGCCAAAACCGGATTGGGTGAGAGCAATTTCGAAGGTGGTCCTATCCAATTTTGCACATAGCCAAGAAACGTTCCTTGGATGTGGTCGAAATTAATCGAATGGTGAAGCGTGTAACGTTGATGGTGTAGGTAGATTTACAGTTCTCATATGACCGTCATTGCTCGTCGTTTCTAATAATTAAGCGTTTTCTGCGCAGTACACTGTAAATATGATCTACGGTAAAAATTGGTTAATCAGAGCACGCCTTTATTATCTCACTGGACATTATATCGGCAAAATATGATTAGCTTCCATTATACGACTAATGAGTGAGAGAGTCTGACAGCAGTTCTCGTAAGGTTCACAGGATCATTCCAAGCAGTGTTCGGGGAAACTCTAAAACTCAAATCTCATGCATGAGTTCATGCGCCTATGAGTTTTGCCTTGCAAAATCCAGCGTCGGTAAAATCACCGATGAGTTTTCAGGTTTAAACATTAATTTCTTTATAGTTTGGCGTTATTCATTGTTATTACTATTGTTTGGACATCAGGGGTTTAAAAACTAACACAACATGCATAAGCATGCTATCAATTGACGTTTGAGTGGTTTTTATGAGTTTAAAGCTGAAATGATTTGTCGATGTTGTTAGTGTGAGTGTGAGAATCTCACTTATTCCAAGGAAGGTGACGAAGGACATAACAAATAAATTTTCTTGAACTTCAAACTGCTTGACATCCCAAGTAACAATTTTGGTTTTATGACGGTTCTGTAGACCATGATTTAGACTTGTAGAATGCTATAAAAGTTCTATAAAGCTTGTAATGATACTTGGGATGGGCACCATATCACAGCTCTGAATTTCATGGTCGATCGTACGTAAGCAGTATAGAACTTTTAGGGAGCTTTTGTCTGTCAGGTCTGGCGGAGATATTAGATGTAATCCCCTTGCCTATTTCTGCGCTTTATGATTTTTATTAGCTACAATAATAATTTGTAGGCCGGCGCCGGTGGTGTAGTGGTAAGCGTGACTGCTTTCTAACACCCCGATGGGTCTGGGTTCAATCCCAGCCGAGGTCGGTGGGATTTTTCTGAGGCATAAAAATCTCTGGTCACGTCTTCCTTCGGAAGGGAAGTAAAGCCGTTGGTCCCGGCCCATGTGTGTTGAATGGGTGCGATATCCTACGCAGGTGTGGAAGCTGCCTTCCTGCACATTCGATTGCCGTCAATGGATGGCAATCGATGTCCGTCGGTGATTGGCACTAGATTGCGGAACAGAGACCGACGTTAAATAAAGGAAAGAAAAAAAAAATAATAATTTGTAAAACATAACACATTAATTTTTCTTTATCAAGCAAATGAAAGTCACGAGTAGCCTCCTAGAAATCATTTTATAAAAATGTATTGATCATTCAGCGAGATTGACAATTTTCTGCAGGTTTCTCATAATGAAATAAAAATAATTTTCCTTCAAATCGCGTAGATTTTGGAATGCCGATTTATCAATATGCAGTTCAATGTACAAAAAAAAAGCGTGAGATTTTTTTCCAATGTTTTTATTAGTTTACTAATTTATTTGATAAGACACAATCGAACTAACTTTATAGAGCCCAGGATTCATGTTCAATATATAATACACCTTAAAACTATAGTCATAAGGTACAACGCAATAAACACTTTATCTTTCGCCATCCAATAAGCCTCCTCCATTCAACGGGAGCTGCTTCCAGTGGTTTCATTGTATGACAGAATCGCCAACTGGGGCAGAGCGCTTCTATTGCAGCAATGGACGCAAGACGTGATCATCACTCACACACTTATCACGAAACGGTTGCTTTCCAAAGTCGACAACACATCAACCAAATGAACTACTGATGAAGAACAATGAGTACGACACCACAATGGTTGCTGCCGAGTAAACAGACGAAGTAGTTTTCCTTACACCCCGAATAGAACATATTCCCCTTCCGATTGAGAAAATGAAGCGAGGAGGGAAATAATCCGCATCGCGCTCTCTTGCCGTGCGCATCTATTTGCATTTTGCTCAAGGAAGTGTTACTGCTACCAAAAGCTACAACAAATTAAAACAGCACTTCTCAGTGCTAAATATTACCTGTCAATTTAATACGTTGTTTGACTTTTATTCATTTTTTATCCTTGTTTGGACCCTATCCAAAGTAATCCTGCATGTACATCGATTTGTAAAATGCCTCCTCCATCTTTCAGATTCTTATAATAATATACTTGGAAGTCGATTTGAAGATAAATTATAAATTCCCATTTTATTAGTGCTCTTCGATCCTTCTTTGGACCCTACCCTACCCTTCGGATTCGGATTGGATATCGATTTGGAGAGATTTCCTTCTGCCATCATGGCACCTAAACGCAAAAGAAAAAGGCAATCTCTTGATCCTCCTTCTGATGAAATGCATTTGATCAATTCAATCAATTTAATTTGCTCACGGATGATGAGAATGATCCATCATCCAAGCAAAATTCCATTAAACATTCCCGGCTTAATGCCAAGAAGGGGTCCCCATATTGTGGTAACCACTTTCAATTTTCATGCTCTTAGTACGGCACTTATGAACTTCATTAAATTCAAATGTCTTCTCCAGTATCAAACTGAACGTCTGTTCAAGGTTGTCTTGAAAGGTCAGCCCAGTGGTGAATCCCTGGATCAAATCTAAGATTAATTGACAAAATGACTTAGTGTTGAGCCTGGCCAAGTAATCAAAATGATATTGAAATCCCGTCCTGGTAATTCGCGCAATGGGATTTCAAACAACTTTACTTACTGCACTTCAAGTCTAGTGAAGTAAACAACCTTAAGGCCTAAAAAAATCTAGTGTTATGCTGAAACACTCCAGAAAGACTGTAGGAAATTTTCAAAACTTCACTTAGTGCCGTAAGTGCCAGGTCACGGAACAAAACATTGCTTCATGCCAGCTAAATATGCCTGAATTGTGTTGATTTCTCTCACGCAAAGGACGACTGTCCTGTGAAGGAAGATCCTAAAAAAAATAAATGTTCAAAACCACAAGTCCAACTTTTGGGAAAGTAAGACTAGCAAAGCGATCATACAATCTCGTAGGAAACGCCCCACTTCCAGCTCCTAATGTCTCTGCTGTTAACAACGGTCAGGGAGGAACAAATTCTACATTCGTATCCGTCGGTACAAATAGCTCACAAGCTTCAAATTCTGCTGCTAACAATGTTCTTCAAGAAAATTGAGCTACCTACTATATACTGGTATTGCAGCTGGTAGAAATCAAAATCAAAATTCTAACCAACATAATTCTAACGAAAAATTTTATGATTTCTATTTAGGTAGCATTTCTGCTCCTAAAATGGAATTTTTACTGAAATCCTTAATCGACATGATTGCTGATATGATGATAAAGATATTTTGCACTCGTAAGTTACAAGAAGAGGCTGTAAAGTATGTGTTTGACACCAGTGCGCAAAACAGTCAGGTTCAAAGAGTCTTTTCATATGAATATGAACAGCCATCCGCCTCATCATTCACTGCCTCGTGAGAGTCTGAATGATTGGGAAGTAAACGAGTCACTGACAGCAGAGCACTCAGTCAGTAGCTTAGTCAGCACGTTTATTCTTCCGTGATGGTTCCCAATCCTTGGTTTGAATGACTGAGCATACATTTTCTATGGAAAATGCCTCAATTACATGCTGTGTGAACGAAGGCCAGCGGTGTGAGGCGCCTGTTCGTGAGTGACTGAATGTTCTAGTTGGCTCTTTCATTGCCTCGTCCTTTACTGTTTGGTACATACGGTCTGGATAGAGCAATGAATTTAATAGAGCAGTGTTTTAACACTCAGCCTAAGCAGCCAATAATGTTACGCTCTGGTTTGACACATAAAACCAGTCAATATTGCATTTAGAGCGTCACAATCAGCGATTTTATGATTCTGGAGCATTCACTCAAAGTGAGCGCTCATGAATCGTAAAATCGCTTATTGTGACGCTCGTAAAGCAATATCGAAACACATACTTTACAGCCTCTTCTTGTAACTTACGAGTAAAAATATCATTATAACATCTAACAATTTCATAGTTTCGAAAAACCATGCTTTATAGCAAGTGAGTGGAACCATGGTCATGACTTTGAAATTCAGTAATGGATTTTAAATCATTAAATATATTGAATTGAAATGCTCGATATCTTAAGGATAATGACAACGATTAATAGCTTTTGACCAATTCCACGCCAAATCGGTCAGTCACCAAACTTGGCTATCTTCGATCTGGATGATACTTGGCACATATTTTCAGTATGATAGACCAGGAGAGGGGACCCTTTTGACTCAAGGGTAATTTTTGAAAAGGGCCTATGTGTTTTTGCACACATACTTTTAAAAAAAAATGTAGTTCGAAAACAGTTGGTTGTAGAAAAAAAAATTACTAAGAAGGAGTTGTAGGAAACTAATAAAGCTTTATAAAAAAAATATACACGGAATTTTTTTTTTCGTTTTTTTACAAAAAAAAATAAAAATAAACCTCAAAATTCAAATAACAAAAGAAACGTATTTTTGATTTTTTTATATTTTTTTAATAAAAACTTGAATAGAAAGCAGAAGTTTTGAAAACAACTCCAGGATGGACAAACTTTTAATAAAAAAGTTTTTCTAAGAGCAACTTTTAAGGCATTTTTGAAACTTTCATTATTTACGGCAAAATTTTCAGTTTGATGTCAGTATATGATTATAAAAATCATTTCAAACGATAGTGCTCATATCGATAAGCTTCCTAAATGTAACCGTTTTCGAGATATTTCAAATTATGATGAAATCAATTTTTTGTAGAAAATATGCCCTTGTCGTAAGTTATACGTGATTGTCCATCAAATATGATAAGTTTTGCAAGATATGCATGTACTTACCTTCAACTTACCCTTGCACCAATAGACTATTGGAAAATTGGTTTTTTAAACTTATAAGATAAATAAGATAAATAAATGAAATACCCATGCGTTTTTATTTGCATCTTACATTTATTACTTTCGATCGTCTTTAATAATAATAAATTGTACATAAACCTTTTCGTTGGATATATTTTTATTTGATGAACTTTTGATTGGCATGTATTTATATGTTATAAATGGTGCGTTCTTCGTCATTCGAAAATAGTTTCGCTGGTATTTTATTTTCGGAAATCGGAACAATACAGTGATATTTTCTTGAACCTGGGATCGTTTTGGCTTTTCAAAAATACTTTTCCATTCTGCAGCCCCCTGTTCGTATTCCTTTTGTGACACAAAACAAAATTACATTTTTGTTAAATAATCATTACGAGTTCGCAAAAATAAGGAACAAATCCATCTACTGGTTTTACAAGTTTCTCTAAACTACATCGATCAGTAGAAACCCATTGTTCAAAACATATTTCAGACATACCCTGTTCCTCAAATTTTTCTGAAAAACTTCTTTCAAAATCTGAGAGACCTGGACAACGTTCGCATTCGCGGAGATAACAATGTTTAGTTCTGGATGATGAGCTGCATAATATTTCTTCAAAATAATGGTTGGTTTGTCCTGGAAAATTGTTGCTCTCCACTATCCTGAGATGATGCTGTTGTTATTGACGTAGTTGATGGTATTGGCCATGTCAAGATGTAGATGGCTGCGGCTCCGCGATGTCCATGACTGACGGTTGCACTTCTAGTTCCAGATTTTCAGCACATGGTTCGATTCTATTTAAATTCAAGCGACACGTATCACAGATTGATAGAGATGTATCCAAATTAAATTTCCACTCTAGGAACTTATGTTTTTCAATCAAATTTTCGGATAATTTACGAAGCTTTGACGAACACCATTTATTAGGAAACGGCTTGCAACACTCGACCTTCTTGAATTCCATATTCAAATTATACTTGTTCACTCAAAAAGATTTTTTTAGTGATGTCTGTTTTCAAAAGGATGGTCATGCTTATATACAAACGTAGGTACCATTTGGATATTCAGGTATAAATATTGTTTTGGTATTGAAGCTACTCTAACAGAGAAGCTCTTTTCTTTTTGAAAAATACCATGGAAGACATTATAATGTACCTAAAATAATAAGATGGGCCGAATATTGACAACATTCTAACGATTAAATTTACGAAAGGACGATACGATAACGGATATTCTGACTCAAAGCCTAAAAAAGCTTCAAAAATCATTTTACGGAAATCTGTTGATGAAAAAAGTTAGAGGCGAATGAATGTAAATGAATGCACAAAATGAATGTAAATGATTTTCCATCCCTGATCCTGACCCAATACCGTACCCCAACTCCGTAGTACTTATGAGGGTGTCACTAATTCGTACTACATCAACATTTCCTTTCCTATCCCTAGCTACGGTAAATATAGGCACACAAAAGGAAAAGTTCGCGAGTCATTGTGAGTTTTAGCGAACTTTTCCTGTAGATTGATTAGAGACCCGTTTTTTTTAGTTTATACACATTTTCTTTTCAGAAATCGAGTAATGGCGCTATTACCATAAGCCATATAGGGCTAACACAAGAGCTAGTGCTCATGTCCCAACCACTCGAGGAAAATGGAGCATCATTTAACTTTTTTAGATTTGATGCTCCCAACGACCAATCATTTATAACAACGGAACGTACGGTATGAGATGTCCACGTTTCATCCATTTATTGGATTCTGAAGCATCGTGTTTAAATCTTTGATTTAAACAGGCCCGATGTTTCTGAATCATCTTGCCCCTTAAATGCTGCACAGTAGGCCTGGCCGTTTTGATATATTTTGCGCATCTCTGATGTATAAAATATACCAAATAGACAAGAAAAATGATGGAGGTATATCTATCATTTTCCAGGATGCTTTCATGAACTGGCTGTGTTGGTGTAAGATTAGATTAGATTAGATTTGGCTGGAGCGATTATGAATGGACAACTTTACAAAGAGGATTGTCTCCAAAACAATTTTTTTTTCCGTTCATTCAATCACACGAAGGTCCCGTAAAGTTCTGGCCTGACTTAGCCAGCTGCCATTACAGCTCCGATGTCATAGAATGGTATAAGCAAAATAATGTTGATTTTATTGAGAAAAGTGTCAATCCACCAAATGGTCCAGATTTTCGTCCAATTAAAAAAAAATTTGGGCAATTATAAAGCGCAAATTGAAGAAATGCGGCAAAACAATCAAAAAATCATCTGAATTGGAGAAGTGGTGGAAAAGGATGGTAGATGCACCCAACCGGGGGATGTAAGATTCGCTTACAATTATGTGGGATTCATCATCAGAGGATGTTAGTGGAGACCGCATGAACCGAGGATGCGATATACCTAGCTGCGGTCCAACGCAAGAAAATTGAAGACCTAAAAATGTTGAATGTATTAGTGAGTGAAATTAGTTATGTCGAAAAAAATAGGAAACAAATTGCCGACTGGACTCGAACCACGAACGTTGCGATTATCAGACCTGTGCTTTTTCCACTGCTCTCTCCATGCTTCTGAATATGGATAGCCTAAAAGCAAACATGAAGCGCTCATTTTCTCGCATACTCGACTTCGTATGCTTTTTCTGCTGGAGAGATTCGAGGCAAGCGTGTGTGTCGTTCTACAATGTTCTACAATGTGCGTCGTTCTACAAGCTTAATGGTATAGTCGAAAGCGTAGATAGAACACGAAATAAAAAAGACAAAAAACCATTACATCGCTTGCATGGTCAATCTCTAACATTCGTTGCGATGTTCATGAACAGAGGATGATAGGAAACGGAACTAACATTCATTGTAATAGATTTTTGGTTTGCGTGTGATGTTGACAGTAAAGGGTGATACGGTCAAAATTTGGTCAATATCAACTTGACGTATTTCTTTCAATTTTGCATTTAAAAAACCTGAACACCCCTCATTTTGAAGGTGTGTGTGTGTAGAATGTTGCTCCTATTTTGATTTTGGAATTCACTCTTCAGTTGTCAAAATGCCGTCCAAGCAAGAAGAGCAGCGTATCAACATTTTGCTCGCGCATCGCGAAAATCCGAGCTACTCGCACGCAAAGTTGGCAAAATCGCTAAAAGTTGCCAAATCAACCGTTACAAATGTAATTAAAGTGTTTGAGGAACGTTTGTCGACAGCCAGGAAGTCTGGATCGGGGGGAAATCGAAAACCGGAAGCCGCTGAGACGACAAAGAGAGTTGCCGGTAGTTTCAAGCGAAACCCTAACCTCTCTCTCCGAGATGCCGCAAATAAGCTGGGTGTATCGTCTACAACCGTGCATCGAGCCAAAAAACGAGCCGGACTATCGACTTACAAGAAGGTAGTGACTCCAAATCGCGATGATAAACAAAATACGACGGCCAAAGCGCGATCCCGGAGGCTGTACACGACGATGCTGACGAAGTTTGACTGCGTGGTAATGGACGACGAAACCTACGTCAAAGCCGACTACAAGCAGCTTCCGGGACAGGAGTTTTATACGGCAAAAGGAAGGGGAAAGGTAGCAGATGTTTTCAAGCACATGAAACTGTCAAAGTTCGCAAAGAAATAGCTGGTTTGGCAAGCCATCTGTACCTGTGGCTTGAAAAGCAGCATTTTCATAGCTTCCGGGACTGTCAACCAAGAAATTTACGTGAAAGAGTGTTTGAATAAACGTCTGCTGCCTTTCCTGAAGAAACACGGTTGTTCCGTACTGTTTTGGCCGGATTTGGCATCTTGCCATTACGGTAAAAAGGCCATGGAGTGGTACGCCGCCAACAACGTGCAGGTGGTTCCCAAGGACAAGAACCCCCTCAACACGCCAGAGCTCCGCCCAATTGAGAAATACTGGGCTATTGTCAAGCGGAACCTAAAGAAGACCAAAAAAACTGCTAAGGGCGAGCAGCAGTTCAAGGCAAACTGGCTTTCTGCGGCGAAGAAGGGGGACAAGGTGGCTGTACAAAATCTGATGGCAGGGGTCAAGCGTAAGGCCCGGCAATTCGGATTTGGAAAAGCGGAAGCCTAACTGAATATTTTTCCTGAATTTTATACTAATTGAACTTGAAAAAGAAATTTAATTTGATTTTTTAAATAAACGATTTCACCGATTTACACGCGTTTTCCCTTGACCAAATTTTGACCGTATCACCCTTTACTACTGTGCAAGACATGATGAGAGGTATTCCGCGAAAAGTTTGAAAATTCATCCGAAAAGCTAAGGAATAATTGTTGCTGTATTTTTCCCTTAAAGCTAAATAAAATGATACCTTTAGCGTTTGTGTACTATATTTCCCCTTGGAGAAATGACCTATTTTGAGCGGACAAATTCGAAATGAAACAGGCTTTACTTACATGTGAATTTTGAAATGAAGTTATTTTGTCTTTGATATATTTCAAGATTGATTTCTTTTCCGTCGATCTTGTTTTCCGTGCTGAGCACCAATGCTACCGACGCCAGGGAGGCAGCTTCCACACCCTTACCTATTGACCCATCAAATTATGGACCGGGGACCAACTGTTTTACTTCCCTTCCAAAGGTAGGCGTGATCAGAGATTTTACACGCTAAGATCAGTTTACCTAGACGGTACAAAGAGATTACCGAGATTGGCCGTAAATTGCACAAACTCACATATGGGTAAATTTTTTTTAACCCAAATATGGGTTCTTGTGAACCATAAATGATTTATTTTTATGCAAATTTGATGTAAATTTACCCATATTTGGGTTGAAAAATTTACCTATATCTGAGTTCGTGCAGTTTACGCCTGATTTGCGTAAAGTAAACCTACATTTGGGTTATCTGATCTTAGCGTGTATGCCTCAGAAAATCCCGGCGGCGCCGACTGGGATTGGGGTGAGAGGCAATCATGCTTACCACTGCACCACCGGTGCCACTATATTTCAAGATCATTACATTAATTATTACCATTGGATTATTATTACTCTAATAATGCACTGTTTGACATTTGAACTCAAATCTGGTGTTTTATTATGAATTCCCGTTTCTCTTGATATTTTTCATCATATAATAAAGGCTCTTCTACTTCCGAGAATGGCTCATACTGTTTCTTTTGATTGTATAAATCATATTTCAATAATTCGTGCACTCAAATCGATTCGTTAATGAAAGATTCAGTAAAATGATATTTGTGGGACAGTTATGCATAGAATTTTATCATGGGAAGTTAGACTTGATGTTGTTTTAAAGCAAGCCCAGAACAAATTACATCTTTTTTTTATTTTCATTCAAATGTTTGCCTTTAAAAAGTACTGTTTTATGAACAAAAGTGAGAAACGTCCAAACCCAACATGGGACAGCTATGCGTAGCACGGCAGTGTATACGTGTATCATTCAACCTTCTGTCAATGGTTGTTTTCAATCAAATTTCATACGAGTTCATGCCAGATTGAAATCCTGTCACCAGGATTAAACTAACAAAAGTAGGAAAATTGAAAACAATCTACCTGACGGAAAACCACTTTACTTTACCATTTGTTGGCCAGGGGTTCATGCTCGTATGCAAATTAAATCTGAGCTCAGAGACTGTAGTCGACCGGAATTCTCCGTCCGTGGACTTATTCTATGCAAAACCCCTTTGTATCGAGGCCGACCAAAACAGTCCGCTCGATGTAGACTTTTCTACCTGCGGGAAACTGCCTTCCGGATGACTCAACAAAATTAACAATGTGTGCATTTAAATTGAAAATAAAATATTGTGTAACGTTCCGCGATTCGGTGCGTTTCACCGACCAGGGAGACGCGCCGGAGAAATGTGAATATATGCTCGATATTTAATTAGAGCGCTTTTCATGAATAGGCCGCTCTGTTCCTTCGGGGGCAAAGCGGGAAAAAAAGGGGTTTCGGCCCAGGCTACCAGAGGAAATTTTGCACGTTTTCATACACATATTCCCGGGCAACCCAAGCTTGTATAATTTGATACCGGCATCCTTTTCGGCTCCGACCGTCATACGAGAATGTCGATGCAGGTAGAATTCGACGGAATCTTTCCCTTGCTGGCGTGGCAACGAGATTCTGTGTGGATGTGTGCCTACGTGGAAAATTTAAATTTTTAATGCATAGCGCATAAATAACAGTTCCAAACGCAACATTTATTGAAAGGATAGTACGCGCGCGCCCGTAACTTCATGAATGGCATACGTTCGGCGTCAGACACCAGGTCATGTGGGTACCAAATTTATGCGCAGATGTGAGACACTTCCTTGTGCCTATTGCCTTATAGTTACGGGTCTGGGACGGATGATTCGAGGGCCACAGTTTGGTTGCTGCTTTTTCGGGCTGTGATTAATAGAAATGAGAAGAAAAAAGGTTACATGATTTGCGTAATAATAAATGAAGGTCTATTGTGTGGCTTCTGATAGGGTAAGCAAGAATGAAATTGGAAACTTTGACGAAAAAGTTTTCAGCTGAGGAAGGATGCAATTTGTGTATTTAAGAGACGTGGTCCTTTGTTAGAGCTCATTCCGAAGTATTGCGTTCAAAGTGCTGGCAGCTTTCTAAATATCGTTGCGTTACAGTTTAGCAGAAAATTAACTCGAAAATTAATCGGTTTTTGTAAGGCAAAATGGTATTTGCAATATCAAAACGATGAAGAAAAGAAAAAAATAAGTTTCTAAAGAAAAAAGCTTCAAAAAAGGCTTCCAGAAAAAAGCTTCTTAAGAAGATAGTAAGATAATCTTCTTTCAAAATCTTATTCTAGACGCTTGCAAGTTGTTCCGCTCCTCTGACGAGTTATGAGTGCCTAATCTTTTATTTATGCTACACTTGTCATTTTTGAAGGGATTTATTTTTTCGTTTTACCGGTGCAATTTCTAATTTTTATGGGTATATTTTCTATTTTATATGGATAAAAGTGGTGTTTCTTATTGGTACATGGTACAACTATGGATGCGTTTTCAATTTTTTTTATGGTACATTTTACTTTTTTAAGAGGCAAAGAATTTTCGCCGTTCAAAAGGGCGATTTTCAGGAACAGAAAAATGCAAAAATTGAAGTTTAATCAAGTTGTTGACTTCAGAGAAGTTTTATGTGAAACAAATGCGCATCTGATGAAGGGGTTGTCAATAAATTAAGTTCCTTTGAGCGTGGCTTCAAAAATTTTAAACTTTTTACAAGGCGTTTTTATCTAGTTCGTTCATTTGGAAGGCTCAATTGCGTTAGCTTTACGGAGAGGATAACTCATTGTTCATTTTTTGTAACAAAATTCACACATTATCGAAAGAAAGGATCTGGGGTGAGGTTTCGTTGCCTGATCAGAACGTTAAGTCGCATGTATGAAGGGTAGTGCGGTTCTAGAATCGTCTGGAGTTTGAGCGGCTATGGTGACCAGTGAACGACGATTAGACTAATCGAGACGGGGGAACAAAACAAATAAAAATTATTATAGAGAGACAAAACACACTGGAATTGAATTCTTATACTAGACATTTGCAGAAACACATAAAACGACTGCATATATCAGAAATCGCGAGTTCTCCTGGGTGACGTTTAGCGATATTGAAATGTTTTACAAAATAGTTGAATTGATCATTTTCATAAGCTGCAATTTGCTAACTTATCATTTTAATTGAGATATGATGCATGTTTCAAAGAAGCCCCAGAAAATCTATTTTGAAGTTGTAGCTCTGTTAGTAGCATACTATGTTCGAGAAATGTTTGTCTTCTAGAAAAACACACTATTCTAGAAAAATGTTTATTCTCACCACAGAAATGAATTCAAATGCACATTATCAGATAATTAGCTAGTATTAGCAAATAAAACCCTATTAGATCGTTTCTATAGAGATTTAGGACAAAATGCAAAACAAAAATGCATCTAAAATTTGGAAATTTTCCATACATTCGTCAATCTCGTCTTCCGTGGGCGTAAAGTAACATTGTGCTTGACACAATATAAACAAATTCATACATTGCTAAGCGCAATGTACTAAATTTATAACTGTTGAAGTGCTTCTAAGATGCAAGCTAGTATTAGTTGCAGTAGGATTGTATGAAGACATGAATACGAAGAAGAAGATGACCGATTTTTAGTATGACATTATTACATTACAGATAGAACTTGTTGTGCTTGAATTATTGTGGATTTAATCGACTGCTAAAATTCTGATATGATTAAATTTGCTACATACATACAAACTGAAAAAGAAAACAAAATTTTGCAAAAAAAATAAAGATGCTACAAACTTTAATAACATAGGGGAAATGGATGTAATGTCGGCCTAAATGCTCCTAATATGGGCCCATACATAGATTCAGCAATCGACTAAATTTTCAATAGCGACCAAAAATATCCATTAGTACCGTCCCAATGACGAGTTCATCTAGATAAAATTGATAAATAGCAGATTCTTAGCGATGGGCCCAATCTTAGGTCTATAGGCCAACATTAGAGCCATTTCCCTTAAATGATAAATTTTTAAGATTTTTAACTTATTGTAAAATGAAAGATTATCAAAAATCAAATAACTCTCATATTGCACATAATGGACACTTTCAAATAACCAAAATCATTGAACATCAACATTTAGTAAAAATTCTGGACATGTGATTAACAGAAAATTTTGTTTACATGGTTTTTCCATACTGAGTACAAATGCTACCGACGCCAGGGAGGCATCTCCCACACTTGGATCCTACCTATCGACCCATCAACTGGATGAACCGGGGACCAACGGCTTTACTTCCCTCATAAAATCCCGGCCGTAACGACTGGGATTGAACCCAGGCCCTGTGGGGTGAGAGGCATTAACGTTTCTACTGTACCACCGGCGTCGCTGGTAAATTTTATTGTTTTTATATAGAAAACATTTGTATTAGTCCAGAAAATCGTTTCCTACGCACAAAAATACATAAATTTCGCGTGAAAAAAAACTTCTTAAATTTTACCAAAAGTTGATATCCCAACAAACAGTTTTAGCTGCAGATTAGCTTATACAGCCAAAATTTGCCTTATGCAGCTAATTTTTGCCTATATAAGCTAAGATGGAGCTAAAATTGTTTTTTGGGATCTTAACCCAACTAACAATTTTCGCAATTTAAACGCTTTAATCATTTCATTTATACAGCCTCAAGCTGTATTGAAATGTTATAATCGTATAACATTTCAATACAGCTTGAGGAAACCTTTACTCAACCTCTATACAAGCAAACTTAGTCAGCTACTTATGACTGTTGTGACGGTTGGGACAAGCTCTTATTGCATATCTATTTACGCTTCTATTCAGCTGTATTCCTGCTGTTTAGTTGTGTGTAAACTTGAGAGGCGCTTACTCAACCTTTACCCGATTCCAATAATCACTACACAGCTTTCTCTTGACGCCAGGTTAAATATTGATTACTTTTTTTTTTGTTGTTGGAGGAATTTATAATGTTTATTTTACTGCGAATCAAATTAATCGAAATTAGTTATAAGCACAACACCAAATTATCTACGCTGTACCGGAACCTGGAATCGAACTCGAGACGACCGCATGGGCAAACCTTGATACTACCAACTTCGCTACGCTAACACTTTGAACTGGCGTAAACAAATTTACATGCCCTTCTACAACAAGATTGCTGAGTAGAAGCTTTATAATAGTGCACATGAATCACTTTTCTCGACTAGTTACCCAGGTAACAATTTGATGCTTAACAAGTGTTGTTCAATCGATTTTAGTTCAGCCTTAGTTTGAATAATTGTTGTACATAGACCACGTTAACCTTTGTTCAGCTTTTAAACATCTAAATCTGGTGATTTTAATCAGCCAAAAGCTTAACAGTAATATAAATTATAAGCTTTTTAAGGCATTCAATAACAGTCTTTTCCAACCCTTGTTCAGCCTTCTAGTTTAATTAAGAATAAAATAATTTATGACCGCTTCATACCTTATATATTTTTATGGGACTGCAACAAGGTGCTGACTAACTAATTGGATTTACATATTCATATTGTTATTATAAGTCTAAAAATTACCTTTGCATTTCGGGATTCGAACCGGCAGTCACTGATTCACAGGCATCAATCATACCTACTGGACCACTTAGGCATATGTGTGGAAAGAGGTATGATCATTAACTTGAAACACGTCAAATTTAAGTTGAATAACAGCAACCGAAAGAGTATTATACAGCAATGCAGAATTGTAAACACAGAAATATAAATGTTAATGCTTCCAACTTCGTCGCAACCCACTTCTACCTGGGACGATTCATAAAAAGCTCCTCTACCTTGTCTCTACTGCTGCCGTTGCTTGGGATTAGAAAGGTAGGCAGTGAATGTAGAAGAACTAAAATGCCGGAAATGCAACGAGTTACACTGACTACATTAACAAATCAGGCTATCAAATTATTTGTAGTGCATTGCTGATTTGTGGAGTAGTGTTAAGCTTAAATAAGGCTTGTTCAATCCTTAGATCAGCTAACTTATTGAGGTTGAATTATGGGGATGCAATTAGCTTCATCAACTACTAATCAATTATATATTCAGCCTGCTTTTAATCAGCTTTGTACACCTTAAATCAACCAATAATCAGCTTCTGTTCTCACTGTTCAGCTTGAATTGTTACTTGGGTAATTCAGCTTTGTAAAGGAGCAGAGTGAAAGCTGTAAAACTACACAAATCTAAAAATAAACCTAGTTGACTGTAAAATAACTTTTAAAGTAGCGCTAAAACAGTTTACTAGTTGCGTACAGGTTGTTTAGTTGTTGAAAAAGCACTTTGGATTTTTATGTTATTCAGCAAGAGTGGTTGGTTGTGTAGATGCCATCAAATGAGTAATATATTCGCTTTATTAGCTTTGTTTTAAAGCTTAATGTTTAAAGTTGATTAATATTTGCATAGAAGTGACATTAGCGTTTATTGGGTGATGTTATTCAATGCGACTGACAAATTGAATAATGGTTGTGAACAAGTTGAGTAAACGCTCTCCAAAGCAATTTTGCTAGCTTCTACTTGTTGCTGTATCTGCAGCTTTGTTTCAGCTACTTTACAGCTAAAAAATGCTAGTTGGGAAGTTCCTTTGGAAATCGCCATAGACTTCACTTGAAACTATCCTCAGATTAAGAATCCCTTTTAATTATTATCAGAACTCAATTGGAATCATTGCCAAGGTGCTTTGAAGCTTTTTGCAAGAGATTTTGAATTCTGCAAGAGATTTCTGAATTCCGTCTCAGGCCCGACTCCTGCCAAACTTCCCAGCCTTGGAATCATCGCTGAAATTCTGTTGGAAGTCTCCCAAAAAATCCGTTGAAATTTTCTTTAAAATTAGGAGAAATTACTCTAACGTTTGTCAAATTATCTAAGATTGGGATTTTCTTTAAACAATGCGTCATCTGGACAAAACAAATGGATACTTTTAGTTACTAGTAAAAATTGGCAAAAAATGCTTTTCTTGCAAACACATGTATGAGCCCAATAGTTATAAGGGACATTAAATCTACGTTTCAATTCTCCTGAAATTCTCTTAAGAATATCTGAGTCAGATCTACCATGTTTTCTTCGTGTATTTGGGCTCACTGGTGACCGCCGATAATGATACCAGCAGAGAAATTCAAAGACGCATTGTGGCAGGGCATCGTGCCTACTTTGAACTCCGGAGGACACTCCGATCGAATAAAATTCACTGCCGCACGAAGTTGACTGTCTACAATACGCTGATTAGACCAGTGTGGCCACAGCCACGAGACCTGGAATATGCTCGTGGAGGACCAACTTGGTTTTTTCGAATGGACGGGTTTGCGTTGCGTGCCATCTACGGTGGAGTGCAGATGGAAGACGGAACGTGGAGGAGGCAAATTAACCACGAATTGCACCAGCTGCTGGGAGAACCATCCATCGTCCACACCGCAAAATCGAGAGACAAAGGAGGATCGATCAGTTGAAAGAAAGGCGACCTGCGTACCCTACGCAGGCGGTTTGGCTGGCGACATTCTAGGGTGAAACACTACTTCGTCCTAAGGGACCCCTTTCGTCAAATTCCCGGAAATTGAGAGACCAAATATAAATTTTGATTGTTATTCATTAAAGTGCTGGCTGGTTGTTTTTCTTTATTTAAGAGACTTTCATCTCTGAAACATTAGCGTGCTAATTGATTCATGAAGCATGGAATATTATTCACAAATCAATTATCATAATTTGTTTTCTCTCGGAAAAATTGCTCAACTTTCCCCCATATGGCACTACTGCCTCCCCCCGAATAATTTTTCAGACATCCTCTAAAAGTGTTTTCCATCTTTTGATGGAAGATACTTTCGGATTATTGGAAAAGATTTTTAAAAATTTTATAACTTGCTCCGGAAGAATTTTCCATCTTTCCCTAGTTGTTTTATCCGACATTCTCTTGAAATTTCTTAAAACTTCCCCAGAAAATTACTTCCGATATTCTTGCAAGTTTCTTCCAACTTTCCACGGACATTTCTGTCAGCTTGTCGCTGAAGTTTCTACCGGGTTTCCATGAAAGATTCCTTCGGTTTCTCCGGAAAGGTGCACCTGATTTCTCGCGGGAAATTCTTTCAATTTCTCCCCAAAAAAAAATCTTCCAGCATGTTTTTACCAATTTATCTCGGATGATTCACCTGATTTCCTCCAGAATACTCTTTCGACTTCTATCCGATGTTTCTTCCAGAGGTAATTCTGGCTTTCCCTGGAACTGTCTTCCCATTTCTGGAGATTTCTCCGCATTAAGTATCTGGCCATCCTACCTTATTTATATCATATGTATGAAGTTGATAACTTTCAGACTTGATATTTAATTATAATCTAACTAACCAAATACCACAAATATCTTGCAAATTCAGAATAATTTGTATGCCACTATCAATGAATACATTTCGTGAAGTGAGTCATAGAACACTGTAGGCAGCCATTAGGATTTTGAACAGCCAAAGATTTCAGTCATACCAATGTATCATTAAAAAAAACATTCTTTGGACGCAAGTCACTTTTACGTTCTTACACACCTCGAAGTGACCTGACCCGTATTCACCCGAATAATTGAAAAATCACGACGTCTTCAAGTATGTTACAAGAACCTAAACAACCCCTTATACTCAGCTCTTCAATTATCGTCCTCAAATCAGCTGGCCCGACCGTCCCTTCTGTGGAATGCAAAAAAAAACTGTCATCAAACCATTCCACTATCGTTTATTTCACATTTCAATCTTAATCCGCTCCATCCCGTATCCCTGTGGGACTGGTCAGCTCGGATTTCCCAACCATTCGGTTCAGCCTCAACGTTTGGCAATAGCTGGACAGGGGTCAGACAATCCCAGGTCAGCAGCCCGGTGAATGTAAATTTATTCAAAATATTTCCAAATGATAAAATAAAATACTCAACTCCCGGGTGCATCCTTTCGGGACCTACATACGTGTCCCGAACATCTGCGCTGGTGTGCCAGGTAGAATTTTATTGTTACCATTTTAATTTTCCACGCGCGTCGCGCTCTCACTAGAAAGGCGGATCAAGTCCATTTGGCTCACCCTTATCCCTCTCGAATGAAGCGCAAAGTACATAGGTACATAGTAAGATACAATTTGGCCGGACATTTGCTGGCTCGCGCCTCGTCACTTTTTAACGCACTGGGAGTGACCCTTTCCCAAATGTATGCACATATTTAGCTACCTTCCGACGGACCACTCAAGGGATTCCGTTTTTTTTTTCTGCCGACGGGATTTCCCATTCTGCGCTGTAAATGTAAATAATGTTCTGCCAATCCGGCTCGGCGAACGACTGGTGACCAGTTCGTTGGAAATGTGTTTTCATTGCTTTGCGGGCAGAAGGGTGATCGGTGATTGACCATACCGTCCACCATTATTAATGTCGTTAGAAGTGTACGGCGGACGCTTTGGATGGACAGTATTTTTCTGAATTAAGAAATTGATTTATGATCTGGGAAACGTGCCCACCTTTGAGGTTGCTTTGAAGGCGCGTGCTGTTTTGTAATTAGTAGCCCCATTAACGGCACTGTTGCCTTGACCCAATGGGTCAACTCAGTTGTCTGTGGTCGTGCGGACTCAAATTGTGTTGGATTCAATTTGGTAATGGTTTTAATTGTTTCTTCAATTAAGTATCATGTTTAAAAAAGGAGGTATTCTAAAAGTTAAATAATATTCACAGATAAGCAACTTTTTATCTGGTGCTTTTAAACGCTTTCACAGATGAAAATCAACTTAAAATGTAAGATATGGAATAATTATTTTAGAAAACCGTCTTTCCTGTTCAAAATGCCAGAACCCTTCTCATGACTTTTCATAACAAATTTTTTACAACAACTGTTTGGTCCCTTTCAACCAAATTGTCTTCATTGTCAGTTAAATTGAGAAGAAGTTTTCGAAGTTAATTGCTTATAATTTTGCAATAGGGGGAAGCTCCGGTGATTTTAGAGCGTTCAAGTAGTTTGACTCAAATTGCTCATTATTTACGTCATACCGCTCCAACGCGTCCTAAAAGGGGTGGCACCATCGTAGATCATTCAAAGAGTTCAATGCTAACTTGGAAGTCTAAAGAAGTGGCAAAGGTGATTTTTAGATGATTATTCTTGTTCTCTTGGAAATTTATTGTTTCAAATATGATCTGCTGAGTGCTCATTTTGACGCTTTCTGAACGGGGCTGCCAAATCAAACATTTCTTAGTAAATTTGGCCATCATATTAGTTTGAACATCCCCAGACATATTCTACGCCTTATAGACATTGTAAAAATAATTTTTCTTTTCTATCGATCGGTCTCTTTTTTGCAATCGAGTGACAATCACCGACGACGGGAGATTGCCAATTAATGATTAATCACTGCGGGCAATCGAGGGAAGGCGACTTCCACACATGGCCTAAAAAAAGGCAATTACCTTTGTTGGGATAGAACCCAGACAAATGGGGGTGAGAAAGCTGTCACGCTTACCATTCAACTGATCTTCATTTTTAATCCTATACTGATACTGATACTGATACTGATGTATGTTGAGTCCTTGTTCGTTGCCGGTTGAAGGTATGAACGGACTTTCGGTCCAAGTTTCATTGAGAACCCTATATAATTAAGTTTCTACGCCTTCGAAGCAGGCAACATGTATTACAATGCTCGAATCAGTAGATTTTTTTTTTTTTTATTAATTACTTTATTTGTACAGGCTCAATCGAATAAACTTTACAGAGCCGAGTTATCATTTTCGTTATACATTATTGATGTCTTATTTTTAAAGTTAAAGGAGCTGGACCGGATACTCGCGGTTGTCTCGAGGTTAGTGGAGATTTACATTTTTTTTATGGGAAAAGGGAGAGGGAGGTTTGAGATGTGGTTTACGATACAAATATTTAATTAATCCTAAAACATTAACTAATTTCTATTCATCTTGAAAACAAACATAAAAAGAACCCACACGTACAAAATACAAACTAAACACAAGGTTAATCAAACTTACAATCTAATGTTAATATTCTTAAAGTAAACATATATGAGTTTCATAAACTCCAGATCGCGTCTAGCCAAAATATCCCGAACTGGAACGTTAGGTTGTCTACCTCGAGCCCAATCAGTAGAAAATGATGATGGGTGTTATATGAGGATGAAAATAACAATAATCGAAAAGGTTCGGTTGTCATTGGTTAGGGTACAAAAAATATTAATATGAATCTAAAAATCAAGAACGGAAAAACGGAACTAAGATTTATTTTGTGAATCAAAAGCAAATGTTATCTAAAGTGAATTTGAAGCCAAATATTTAAAAGTGAATATTAGTTGAATCTTTAAAACAAGTGAAAGTTAATTAATTGATTTCAAAATATTTCCAAAACCTATTATTGCAAGCATTGAAATCTAAATAAAAATCGTGAGTCTAGTGAAATTAAAAAAATGAAAAACGTAAGTACATGTTTTGGAAAATGAAAAGCGAAAATATTTAAAAAAATATTTCGAAAATTAAGGAAAAAAATGAGAGTCGGAAGAATATTCTTAGTGAAAGTGGGAGCTGAAAATATACAAAAAATTTATATCTCGAGTAGATTTTCATTCAAGGGCTGGCGAGAACTAACTTCGAATAGCACTCGGCCCAAATTCGTCGGTTAGCGAAGTGCTACGGGCGAGCCGATAGACTGAGGGCGATCCCCTGTAGGTATCCTTCGTCTCACGGTTGCGTACCGTTAAGGATACAACCAGAGAGCGTGGTCATCGAAATTAAGTTCAGCCTCGCGAGCGCCACCTGTCGTGGCTGCCGGAAGTCGCGAGTGGTCTGTTGGGGGAAAGTCCACCACAGCCAATGGAATCGCCTAGGCTCACGTCCCGGGAAATAAATTTTCAATACCAGTCTAGATCAGCTTCCAAGCTCCTCTCCGTGGTCACCGGTGGAAATTCAGGTGATACCGCCAACCAAGGTGGAAAACCGAACAGGATTTTCGGACAAACGCTTCGCAGCGTGGCAAAGCAGCGCCCATGTACGTCATCCCTCGTCGGATTACGCTCCCGGTACGCTCAACTGTTTGACGGAGAGTCCGTCCTGGGTCTTAGTAACCCGAAGCCCGCTGTAACGGTACACGTGAAAATTTAGACTTTTTTACACATTATATCACAAAATCAGCGATGTGTTTTTTATTTTTTTCGTTTTTGAGCTATAATTTTTTGATGTTATCAAGTTTTGGGTTTTTCCTCAGTACTCCTATATGACTAGACTACATGATGAAGAAGAAGATGAAGGCTTGCCCCGTCTCGGGACGAGTGTATTGTTGATGGACCTGGTCTGCGATTCAAGATTGGTTTCTGTAATGATAAGTATCACGATCTTCATCGAAATGTTAGTATTATTGACAATAATCATAACAATCGGGTCCAACAGGGCACCCGATTAAAGCGATTTGGACGGGGAGAGTGGGAATGCCAACTTCCTGTTGATAACATTTCGTGGATAAAGGGTGGGCTCTTCTCCCCACTCATTGGGGCATCTTGCTGTTTGGGGGCTTGTATTTTTGCCGATCGTTTTTGGCCCTTCATTCAGCGACATGTTGAGGTCAATCAGAAGTTATTAAGCTTGATCAAGACAAACAGAGAAGAGAGCCCACTGCTGTCGGACTTAGTTTCCGTTCTACAATGGGTGGTAAACCACTATCATATCATCAATACTCCTATGTGACTAGACTAGCATGCGTCTCCATCGGTTTAAAGCGACTGTAACATGGTCTCGACGCATGGTAGTCTAGTCGCATAAGAGTATTGAGTGAAAACATAAAATTTGATAATTTCAAAAAAAATAACTCAAAAATGCAAAAAATGCACATTGCTCATATTGTGCTATAATGTGTAAAAAGCCTAAATTTTCAAGGAAAAATATAAAAACATATTGCGGTCTCTATCTACAAGCCATGAAAACCATAAAAAAACAAATTTAATCAATATTTTCAATACAAAAAAAAACTATACTAGGAACTGGTCACCCTATTAAATAGAAAATAGGGGTCTAATATTTTGCGATGAGGAACAAAACTACCAATTTTTACGAAATTCTGAGAAACACTATATCGTTTTGCTATGGAATGGCTGATATATACATCATATTCACTTTAACGCACTTGGGTCATTCGTGACATGTCCAGGGGTGAGATTTGAACTCGTGACTTTGGCATGAGAGGCTTGGATGCTAGCCACTACGCGGGGGTCGCCCCAAAATATTATAATATGATGGCGCGAATCATAGTTTTGAAAATTTCAAGATAATTCTGAGAATTTCAAGGAACTTGTGATAACTTTACAACGGGGAGTTTTTTTTTTTGTGACTTTTTTTTTTTTTTTTTTTTTTTAACTCTTTATTTGTTCCAAATTCAAAATAAATTACATTTCATTTTAACCTAGGTGCTCCAGTTACTGCAGTAACGTACCAGCCTTAATTGTTATGATATATATCTAAGTGTTTTTACATTGTTCATGTCTTGGCAATTCAGTATTTTAAACAGGTTTTTTAACCTGCATGTCAGTATAACAATTGATATCTTAAAACTAAAAACTAAAACTAAATCTTATCTAAGTATAAAGGGAATTAATCGTTGCAATTGAGGATTGCAACGATTTTTGCCTGAAATTATTAATTATTTTGTTGGACATTTGTGCTAAAGTCTCAACATTCGAAATTCTATGTACTTCGGTTGTACTGTACCAGGGAGGCAACTTCAAAATCATTTTCAGAATTTTGTTCTGAATCCTTTGAAGTGCTTTTTTCCTGGTAGTGCAGCAACTAGACCATATTGGCACAGCGTAAAGCATGGCCGGTCTAAAAACTTGTTTAAATATTAGAAGTTTATTCGTCAGGCAAAGTTTGGATTTCCTGTTTATAAGAGGATACAAACATTTTATATATTTGTTACATTTGGCTTGAATGCCCTCAATGTGATCTTTAAAAGTTAATTTTTGGTCAAGTATTAATCCAAGATATTTCACTTGGTTTGACCAGGAAATTGGAACTCCGTTCATAGTGACTATGTGACTACTACTAGGTTTCAAAAACGAAGCTCTAGGCTTATGTGGAAATATTATAAGTTGAGTTTTGGAAGCGTTGGGAGAAATCTTCCATTTTTGTAAATAAGAAGAGAAAATATCTAAACTTTTTTGCAGTCTGCTGCAAATAACACGAAGACTTCTTCCTTTAGCGGAAATGCCTGTGTCATCAGCGAACAAAGATTTGTGGCAACCCTGAGGCAAATCAGGGAGGTCCGAAGTGAAAATGTTATACAATATAGGCCCAAGAATGCTACCCGAGGAACTCCTGCTTTAACAGGTAGTCGATTAGATTTGGAATTTTGATAATTTACCTGCAGAGTTCTGTCAGTTAAATAATTTTGAACTAATTTCATAATGTAAAGTGGAAAATTAAACTTTTTCAATTTAGCAATCAAACCTTCATGCCAAACACTGTCGAATGCTTTTTCTATGTCTAGAAGAGCAACTCCAGTTGAGTGGCCTTCAGATTTGTTTGAACGAATTAAATTGGTAACTCTCAAGAGTTGATGAGTAGTTGAATGCCCATGGCGAAATCCAAACTGCTCATCTGCAAAAATTGAGTTCGTATTGATGTGAAGCATCATTCTATTCAAAATTATCTTTTCAAAAAGTTTACTTATTGAAGAAAGCAAACTTATTGGACGGTAGCTAGAAGCTTCAGCTGGATTTTTATCCGGCTTCAAAATTGGAACAACTTTTGCATTTTTCCATTTATCAGGAAAGTATGCCAAATGGAAACATCTGTTAAATAATTTTACCAAGAAAGACAAGGTACTCTCTGGGAGTTTTTTGATGAGGATATAGAAAATTCCATCATCACCTGGAGCTTTCATATTTTGAAAATTTTTAGTTATAGACCTTACTTCGTCCAAATCAGTCCCCCAGGAATCATCAAAAATATTTTCCCGAGAGAAAATATTCAGAAAATCCCGAGCAACCTGATTCTCAATAGGACTAGTAAGACCCAAACTGAAATTATGGGAATTCTCGAATTGCTTAGCAAGTTTCTGAGCTTTTTCCAAATTTGTGATCAAAATTTTACCACCTTCTTTAAGCGCTGGAATTGGCTTTTGAGGTTTTTTCCAAATTTTTGTGAGTTTCCAAAAGGGTTTGGAACTCGGGTCTAATTTAGAAATATTATTTTCAAAAGTTTTGTTCCTCAGGGCAGAGAATCGCTTTTTAATTTGTTTTTGCAAATCCCGCCAGATAACTTTCATGGCAGGATCGCGTGTTCTTTGATATTGTCTCCTACGGACATTTTTAAGACGGATCAAGAGCTGAAGATCATCGTCTATTATAATTGAATCGAATTTAACCTCGCATTTTGGTACTGAGGCAGCTCTTGCTGCAACTATAGAAGTAGTCAGAGATTCAAGAGCAAAATTAATTTCATCTTTGGTTTGCAAAGGAATGTTTGGATCGAAGTTATATTCCATAAATGTTCGATACTGCTCCCAATCAGCTCTATGGTAATTGAAAGTAGAGCTGTTGGGATTACAAATTATTTCTTGGGATATTTCAAAAGTTACTGGAAGGTGATCAGAACCGAAGTCAGCATGGGTAACCAGTTGGCTACAAAGTTGACATGAATCAGTTAAGACCAAATCAATAGTGGAGGGATTTCTTGCAGAAGAAACGCATGTTGGGCTGTTTGGATATTGAATAGTGTAATAACCTGCAGAACAATCATCAAACAGAATATTACCATTGGAATTGCTTTGAGCATTATTCCATGAGCAGTGAAGAATTTAGACCTATGACGGGTAAGTTTCTGGAGGTCACCCTTGAGAAAATTCTTTTGCTGGCCTACGCATTGGAATGGCAAATAGGCAGCTATAAACGTAAGTTGTCCAAATTTTGTTTCAACAGAAACCCCCAAAGTTTCAAAAACTTTGGTTTCAAATGAAGAAAGAATTTTATGTTTGATTCGTCTATGAATAATGATGGCAACGCCACCACAGGGTCCATCAAGACGATCATTTCTATAAATCAAGTAATTTGCGTCCTTCTTAACCTTATGGTCAGGTTTAAGGAACGTTTCAGTTATAACGGCAATATGCACGTTATGAACTCTTAAAAAATTAAATAGCTCGTCTTCATTATCTTTAAGAGATCGAGCATTCCAATTTACAATATTTAATGCTTTAAAATCCATTACTGAATTTTAAAGTCATGACAATATTATTTGCAAATTTTACTCCAGTTTGAATAGCATCAAACATGGAGTTAGATTTAAGCATATCAGAAATCATGTCAATTAATGAATTCTGTAAAAATTCCATTTTGGGGGCAGTAATGCTTCCTAAGTCAAAATTGTCAAAATTTCCGTTAGAACGTTGGTTAGTATTTTGATTTCTACCCGTTGCAATAGCAGCATAGGTAGCTCCATTAACTCGCTGAACATTGTTAGCAGCGAGGGGAGTAGGTACAGATGAAACATTTGAAGCAGGGGAGATATTTGTACCTACGGGTACGAATGTAGAATTTGTTCCTCGCTGACCGTTGTTAACAGCAGAGGAATTTGTACCTGGTCGGAAACGTGGAGCGTTTCCTACCTGACGGCTAGAACGAGATTGTAGGATCGCTTTGCGAGTCTTACATTCCCAAAAATTGGATTTGTGGTTTTCACCACAATTTGAACATTTAAATTTCTTAGGATCTTCCTTCACAGGACAGTCGTCCTTTGCGTGAGAGGAATCACCACAATTCCTGCATTTAGCTGGCATGTAGCAATTTTTAGTTCCGTGACCCCATCCCTGGCACTTACGGCACTGGGTGAGGTTTTGGAAATTTCCTCCAGTCTTCCTGAAGTGTTCCCACTTCACTCGGACATGGAGCATAAGGCTAGCTTTTTCTAAGGCCTTAAGGTTGTTTAGTTCACTAGACTTGAAGTGAACTAAATAAAAATCATTAGAAATCCCGTTGCGCGAATCACCAGGACGGGATTTCATTTTCATTTTGATTACTTGGAGTGGCACAACTCCAAGTAATTTTGCCAGTTCATCTTTGATCTGATCCAGGGATTCACCACTGGGCAGTCCTTTCATGACAACCTTGAACACACGTTCAGTTTTGGTGTCGTAAGTAAAAAATTTGTGCTTCTTCTCAGTAAGATACTTGAGAAGACATTTAAATCCGTCCAAGGTTTCAGCCAATACACGGCATTCACCCCGACGTCCAATTTGTAGTGAAAACTTAACTTTCACGAAATTCAAAAGTTCCATGCGAAGAGCATGGAAATCGGTAGTGGTTATCACAATAGGGGGAATCTTTTCCTTCTTGGCATTAAGCCGGGAAAGTTTACTAGAATTTTTCTTGGATGATGGATCATTCTCATCATCCGTGAGCAAATCAAATTGATTACTCAAATTAATTTCATCAGAAGGGGGGTCAAGAGTTTGCCCCTTTCTTTTGCGTTTAGGCGCCATGGCGGCAGTAAATTTTTATCCAAATCGACTTCCAAGCAGATTACTATAAGAATCTGAAGGATCGAAGAGGAATTTTCCAAATCGATATCCAAGAAGGATTACCTCGGGTAGGGTCCAAACAAGGATCGAAGAGGAATAAGAGTTGAACAAGGTAGAAAATTTTTTACAGGTTGAGCACTGAAAAGTGCTGTTTAAATTTGTTGTAGCTTTAGGTAGTAGTAACACTTCCTTCAGCAAAAAGCAAATAGATCCGCACGGCAAGAGAGCACGATGCGGACTGATTTTTTTTTTTTTTTTTTTTTTTTTTTTTTTTTTTTTTTTTTTTTTTTTTTTTTTTGTGACTACTTGTTCATTATACAAAACATCTAAAAGTTATAGCCAAAAGGTACAACACAATCAACACTTTATCTTCCGCTATCCAAAAAGCCACCTCCATCAGAACGGAAGCCAGTATCGCCAACGGGGGCAGAGCGCCAATGGACGCATAACGTGATCAGCACTCACACTCTCGATCGAAACAACTGCTGATGAAGAACAATGAGGAGGACCACACAATGGTTGCTGCCGAGTAAACAGACGATCGCGTGACAAACATCGAAAGTGGCCTGCTTCTGTCGTCAGCCGACTGAACACTCTACGGGGAAGTTTTAAGATTCTTAATATTAGGATCTAATAATCTCAGGGCATTTCCATAAATTTCAGGATTATTTCAAGGATTGTACACACATAGAAAATATCTCCGACTTCGGTAAATTTTTTTACTGAAACTATTCGGTAACAGTAAAAATAACAATTCTTTCGGTAGTTTTATCAAATTTTACCGAAAAACCTTAAAAAATAGGCATAATGTTGTGGTAATCTTTTGCTTTACCGAAATTCGTCTAAAATTCACCGAAAATATTGTAAAACTTTTTAATTGCCGTACACTGTAATTTTTTAACCGAAATATTGTAAATTAGGACAACGTTTTACCGAACTATCCGTAACTCAGCTTTACCTTGTCAGCAATTTTTATTCTCATATTTCACGTCAACTGCTGCTTCGAGAAGTTCCTTTTTAAATAAAAGGGAAAAAACAGTGAAAAAACCATGGAAGCGGTATTTAATGATCTGCATCAGCTGGATGAACGTCTGGTACACATTTTCCGTAAGTAATACACTTGCATTTGTCTAAAAGTTCTTCCTTTAAGATTGCAATTAAATGTTTTCTATGCGGGGCTGAAGTTAGTTCCGGTTAATTCAGATGGACGATGACCCTCCGCAAACTGCATCGATGATTCCTGTTTTTTACGTAAGAGGAGAGCCGTTGAAAAACAGCGAAGATTGCGTTATTCGCTGGAGCGAATGGTCCATTCCGGTTCTGGCAGAATTGAAACTTGCGTTCAACATACTTCTTGAGACATTTACTGTGCTCAATGTCCAACCAGCTCCAACTGACAGGCAGTTTTTTCTTTTTCTTCGCGGGGCTGTTTTGCATACTGCTACTCTGAGCACCACGGGAGCTAAATTTTTGCATTCTCTTTAATCATTTATCCAACGATTTTCTACATTTTCACCTGTTTCTGAATGAATGAATTTACAAAAAAAAAATGTATCCCAAATAACGAAAACGCATCCAATACAAAACAAAATTAAATACATTAATTCAAACTCATAATTACGTGTTTTGTTTTATTTTATTGAGAACCCAATTTTATTCCCACGGGCTTTTGAAATTAACAATATGTTCGGTAATTTAGTTTTACAATTAGTTCAGTAAACTTTACCGATCTTTTCGTATCATTTTGACAGCTGATTTTCAATCAGAATTACGGACAGTTCGGTAATTCTAAAATTTACCGAAAACATTACCGACCGCTCAGCGGTTGAGATTTCGGTAAAATAATTACCGAAGTCGGAGATATTTTCTAAGTGTGTACCATTAAATTGCAAGAACTTATCAAAAGTTGCAAAGCTTTAATTGTGTTTGAAGATGTTAAGGGAAATTACGTGAACTTCAAATAGATTCATGAATATCAGGAAAGTTGCAGGAACTTCAGGGAAGTTCTGAGAGCTTCAGATATTTGTTTAGAATTTGAAGGCAGTTGCATTAAATTCAGGAAACTAGGGAGATATTTCACGAAGATTTAAGCTCAAATAAATTCAAGGAACTGCGAATAACGTCGAGATGTTAGAAGATTGTCAGGACAAATTCATTTATTTCAGGACAATTCCAGAAACATCCTCAAAAGAATAATGATAACTTCTGGATAGATTAAAGAAATTCAGAATGGGCCACATATTGTTTAGGAACTTTAAAGAAGATCCGAGGAATGAAAGCAAATACCAAAGATTTCGAGTAAATTTGGTTTGTACGTTCTGCCAAGTTGGATTGCGGCTCTGTATTTTTAAAATTAGGCTTGGATTTTACAGAATGGACCTTGCTGAATCCATGTGACGGTGAATTGTTTTTAGCACACATAATTGTTGAGAAAAATGAGTTCAAATTCACAAAAGTACGTATTGTCATAGAATATCAACAAGCCGGTTCTGCCAAGTTGTATTTTGGCTCCACCTTTTGAAAGAAAGGCTTGTATTTTATAGAATGAAGATGGTAGCAATCGAATTTGACAGAACAGGCAAAACAAATGTCCATGAAAATTCGTACATTTGTGAATTTAAACGCGGTTATCCCAACAACTGTGCGTATATAAAAAATCTAGGTACCGTCTGGATTCAACAAGGTTCATTCCATAAAATTCAAGTTTCACATTCAAAGAGTGCAGCTGAAATTCAACTAGTCAGAACAGGTAAACCAAATTTCCTTGATAATAGGAACTTTTGTGAATTTAAACTCGATTTTCTTAACAATTATGCGTGCTTATAACAATATCCATCACGTATGTATTCCGCAAGGTCCATTCTATAAAATCCAATCCTAATTTTTAAAGAGCGGAGCCAACATCTAACTTTTAAACGCTTATTCTAATAACTTGCCTGCCGCTACGCTCCTCTGACTAAAAAAAACACAGACAGGACAGTAAATCTGAGTAGCTAAGCAGTAAAAGAGCATTTTTCCAATGGTGGCGGGGGAGCTACACATCACCATCCCTCCCCAACAGGGGAGTTTGGTAAAGGAGATGATCAACCCGATTCGTGCCTTCCTCAAAATTGACCTTTACTCGCTTTCTACTCTCTATATACAATTTTCACACTGCCGTACTCTAACGGAACTTTCAACTCGATAACGATTTCGTCTCCTCATGTATCGTATAAAATGACCACTATAAGTCTGATATTTGACGTTAAGCATCTCCAACTATTTTTCCAACGTTTAAAGAGGATTTCATCGTGTTAATATTACATTTTCATAGCTGTCATCATCGAATATGTAGTAACAAACATTTTCCCTATTCCCGTTGCACAAAATATTGAGTCGAACACATGGCACAGAACGCTATTTTGGGAATAGAATATCATGAATTTTAAAATAACGTTAAAATGATCGACCCACCTCAATGTGGAAGCTTGAAAAAAACACACACACGATCTTACAAACAAGTGAAAATCGCCGTAAAACCGTCGGGGAGAAAAACTGCGAAAATGTGCTTTTGCTCTGTTTTAGTGCAACCATCATTGTCGATGGTGGGATGCGACGCCTCGACGCTGCCTGCTGGGACTGCACAACTTGGCGCGTGCTGCCACCCAAGAAGGGCTTACGTTCACGAGCTGAAAATAAAAGTGAGAATTTGCACTCGGTGACGGCGTCGAATAGAAAAATCAGCTGACGTGTTGAGTGCACTTTTTTTCCGCGGTTATTATGCGATGGTTGAGCATCGGGCAAATTTCCCTCTTCTTTGCTCTTGCATTTATGCTGTCACTTTGTCGAGCGGTGCCCTACTGTGTGTCAGACGGGAATGTTCGTGTAGCAGCGAGTTGTCACGTAGATTTTTTGCATCTATCAGCACTGAAAATTTCTCTGATTTTATGTATGTGGTTTAAATTTGTTTGAAAGAAAAGAAAACTACTGCCACCAGTAGCTATCCCGGAAGATATGCTAGATGTGGCACTAACATATGTATAAGCAGACTGTTGTGGCATCGATAGCTTTCATTATTCTTATTTAATTTTTTATCGCTTTTGCATGTTGATTTCAACACATTGCAACAAATACCATCAAATTGTTTTTTTTCCTTTGGTTTGTTTTCTGTCGATCTTGTTTTCCGTGCTTAGCACCAATGCTACCGACGTCAGGAAGGCAGCTACCACACCTGGACCCTAGCTATCGACCCATCAACTCATGAACCGGGGACAAAGCCATTCCCTTCTGAAGGAAGGCGTGATCAAAGATGTTATACCTTAGAACATCCCGGCGGTGCCGACTGGAATTGAACCCAGGACTGCTGGGGTGAGAGTTTATCATGCTTACCACTACGCCACCGGCGCCACTACCATCAACTTGTTATAATAAGGTAAGGTATCTCACGTTATCAACCAGTCGTTGTATTATTAAAAGTCAATGTAAATAGGTTCATTGCATAGAAGTTAAGGTTATGCGGTATGGAACCCTTTGCTCTGATGCCACTTCAAATTATCTTGAGTATATTAGTTATCAGAAAAAAATACAATAAATTTAACTTTAAATATGAAGAAGTAAATTTCATGCTTGAAATCGCAATGTCAGCGATTTACTGATTAGAAAATTTTAAGTGCCAGTGTAAATCAGCCAGCTGGTAATGTGTGGATGCTTTATTGTATCACCTCAATGTGATGCAACCATTGAATTTGAATAATAGCAGTACTTTATGATCGCTCCAAATATAGACTAAAACAAATTTGATTGAAGGCTGTGCTCTGTTGTCCTATTTTGAGCACATGTATAAAAGGAGCACCAAGAGGTGATAATACTGCCTAACTAGTGAACTAAAAGCTAGACTCTAAGTAGAGACTTGCTCATACGGAGTCACTAATAAAATCTTTCTATATTTATTGCTCAAAGCACCTTCTTTATAACAAAAACTTTATACCACAAGATGGCTACTCTTCACTTTTCCAATAATTGATACGGAATACCTTCCTAATTGGATGTCGCGGGGCTTTAGGCATATTTCCATTAATATTTTATAATGATATATGGATTTATTTATAAGCATTCCGACAATTCCTTAAATGATAACATTTAGAATGCAACAGTACCTTCATGTTAATAGAACAATACACATTAACAATGATTCCCAATTTTACTCAGCATTGTCAAATCCTATTATTTACCGACTTGTAAATTGGCCTCCATAATTGACGCAAATGGATGAATCGCACTGTAAAAGCATTGCGAACAGGAGAACCAAAACAAAAGCCTCCACTTCATAGCTATAAAAAAAAGTAAATATACCGACTCCTCCTCAGCTTCAATGCCACGGTAAAGTAGCACGTCGCGACGACCGACTTTTTCACGGTGCTTTTTTTTTATTTCCACGTAAAAGCATTATTTCATCCACCCACCACCATGGCAGCAGCTAAATTAATAAAGGCGCGAATCCTTAACATAGTGAAAAAAAAAAGGCGCCAAGAACCTTTCCAGAGCACTGCACCAGCGTGGTGAACTGTAAATGAGACGCTCCTCGATGGGAAAGCTAAATAGATGATAGAGAAATGCAGAGGGAAAAAATGTAAAGTGTCTTCTCCCCATGCCCTCGTCTAGGCGACAGAGTCTGAAAGAAGAAGAAAAACTCTCAAGGTTACAAACTTTCACTCTCGTTTTCTTCAATCATCCACTGGTGGTGGAAAACGCCGACAGTTGATGCGATTTTCCGACTTTTTTTCCCAAACGCCGTGAGGAATTAAAAAGTGCACGTTTCGTCTTTCTCCCTTCTCCCTTCTGGATTGTGCGAGAAAATGGAGCAAAAAGAAAATATTATGCTTATAAACGCACCTTGCATCGTTCATTAACACCAACGCGACATTATTCACGCGCTACGACAACGAAACATGTTGCATCGCTCGACCGGAAAATGAGTGCCATCTGTTGTGTTTCATCGAATGCTTGTGGTTGTGCCGTGAAATATAAGGGCGTGTCTTTGAGTCGCAGGAACTCACCAACACCATGGCAACCGACAACGGGTGGTATGCGAACATGCATACCGACAAGAAACGCTGAAAGGATATCGATTAGGGAATACCGTCCCACATGTAGGTACCTATGATGTCCGCACGCTAAAACCACAGGATAGCTCATATGGAGGGTGGGTGGAAATTTATGTGCTTCGTTCGCCTTAGCGTGTCGGTGGAAGGGAGAAGGAGGCATGAATGGTATCTGAATGTACTTCATGCACACATACACATATACATGTGAACGGTTAGCAAGTTAGTAAATCACCGGTGCACACTGTAGACGGTCACTTCATTTAGATGGTTATATCCTTTGCATTCACTTATAGTGTTGTACACGGTAAGAAAAAATTACCCAACGGCCGTTACTATTACCTACTTTTAACTTGTTTGTCTGGGTCTTTCCTTCTAATGTTGTCAAAATCGGATGAACAAAACCACCCAACAGGGGTCGTAAAGTGTGGGAACCCAACGCTGAGTATAATCATATTCACATACTTTTGAGTACAACTAACTTGCTTTTGGGTAGAAAGCGAGTGGACAATTCCATACGAATTTCGCACAAGTAAATGAAATCTACTTTGACCCGCTTTCCCTACTTATGGCTTCCTGCACTATAGTGCTGAGTTGAGTGAAAAGAACATTCTTTTGGGTACTTTTTTCTTACCGTGTACGGATGCTGCTTGCACTGTGGGTAATTCGTGAGGAATAAAAAATGAGAGGAAATCTAGTGTTCAAAAATATCTGACATACTTCATATTAGATTTCCAATATAACGCTACATTATCACGTCAATAATTGATTTACGTCTCCAGTGAGTTTCAAATTAGGGCCCATGCTTTAATTATGTCACGCTAAATCGAGGAAAAATTGACCCCCTCTCCCCCCACCCCCTATCGTCACGGTTTTCTTATACCTAATGCATTGCTTGTCACTAAATCTGAGAGTCCCCTCCCCCCCCTTTTTTTCGTCTGTTCGGGACCTAACACTACTGCGACCAGTAAATTGATCTATTGTAGTATATCCCGTGTCCTTAGTTTAGTGCATGTTGTATTACTCCATCACTATTGAGAAATGATGAAGTGTTCAATTTTTTACAGTTGCCACTCTTGCATTTATCGCAAGGATCCGACTCTAATTGAATGGTCCCGCTATTTATACCCTTCGGAGTGTTGAAACACCCTCCAAAAGCGCGCCCCTTTGTCAATCAAAATTGGATTCCTTAGCAACAAAATTAAGGTATGACACCGATAATGACCATGCATCAGAACCCTAGTCTTAACCAACTCAAACTAGGGAACAACGAATAGAAGATTAGGAATCACATAGATGAAGACAACTAACTCATTTATTAATAATTGAGCTAATTTTTGATTTATTTGCGAGCAAATGAATAATAATTTCCCATACTAACTTATAATTCTCCCTAGCGGTGCCGGTGGTGTAGTGGTAAACGTGATAACCTCTCACCCCAGCAGGCCTGGGTTTTTTTTTGACGTAGGACTACGTCTTTGATTTCTATATGGGGGTACACTTTGTGAAAACCGAAAATGGAACATGTAACAAATTAAGAAAGATTTTGAACGTTAATAACTCAGCTGCCCCTGGTCCAATTTCAATAATTTTATCACCAATCGATCAGAAATATGGCTACGCATCGATAACAATGCTTCCGAATGTTGATTTTCAACAAGAAACTATTGAAAAACTGGTAAATGTCCAGCATTGTCCAAAAGTGTCGAATTAACTAACAAATCCACCACTTACCTACATGCATATGCTGCTTCCCCAGCACAGTCGTCAGAGATTAGTAAGTAGACGAAACAAGTCGAAGTGGCATTCGCCTCCGATCCTCGGGCGCGTGCGAATAGGGAGGATGGAATTGCGTAATTTTTTGCACACTCATCGCCATACTCAGAACATTCGCTCCCAACGACCACACCACTGTGTAGTGGTGTTCGGTCGTCGAAATTAGTAGCAGCAGTAGCAGCAGTAGCAGTGCTTTCGGCGTGTTGCTTTGAAAATTGTTCTCCAGTAACAACGAAAGGCTGCCTGCAAGCAGCGAGCTGCAGAGCCCACATAAGCAACCATCAAAGGAGGAAGAAGCTGCACCGCTATGCTATGGATCGGAATCAGTAGCTCTTCGTGAGTCGCTGCGGGTCGGTCATCTATGCCAAGCGTATCACCCTCGCTCCAAACGACATACAGCTCGACAGCCTCATCCGTGTTGAACACCCAGCTCAGAATTACTCAACCATCACTTCAAAACGGTCCTTTTCAGGGCCACCAAATATTTGTTAAAGAGTATTATTTGGACATTGGTCAAGGTCATCAGTTCCCGCAAGCAGCTAGCTATCAAGGCGCAACCTGTCTATAGAAGGTGTGGAATTGTAGGCCTGAATATATTGGTGCAATTAGTTTTTCCTCGGCTTTCATTCCGCACGATTCGTTTCTTTCGTTTAATCAATCACCCTTATAGTGACGTCGAAAAGATTGTTTAAATCGGCACTTACATATGAAATTTAATGTGGATAAAAGAATTTTTTGTATGTTACCAAAATTTATGAATGCTTTGCCACTAAATGTTGAGATAATTTATTGATTATTGAATTGTCACACTGTATACCACGAAAAAGCAGCTTGTTTGTGAGTTTTTGCCAGTTTTCAAGTAAGGAGTTATCTTAAAAAACAAATCGCCAGCTGGTATTTCCCGACGACTTTACAAATAAATAAAATCAAACAAAATCATCATGCAGAACTAGCTAGGATTTGTTTTACTTCATATTTCACAACATTGCTTTCGAGTATTAAGACATCGTCTCCCGCAAAGTTTACATTTTTCCCTCTACCAACACATACATCAGGGCTAGATAGATCTCCACAGGATCTATAGAATCCACTCAATTTCAAAAAACCAAAATGCACAGCATTATGAAAAGAGGTCAGGTTTCGACCAATTTTAATTCTAAACAAGCCAAACGATTGGAAATTTATCTACCAATCTGCTAAAATGAACACTTAATTAATTTTCAATAGGTCACTATTGAAAAATAACAAATGTCCAACTGCTGCAATGGTGATCAAAATTATCACCGAATGTCTGAAAACAGCGCATTCCCTAACACAGACTTAAAAATCGAATTCGATGCGGTCCCACTGAACGGTGCTCATTCAGTCACCGTAAGTGGTCGTGTCCAGTCCAGCAGCAGCAGTAGTAGCAGCAGCAGCAGCAGCAGCAGGAGTGCTTTCAACAACAACAACAACGAAAGGCTGCCTGCAAGCAGCGAGCTGCAGAGCTCATATGAGCAACCATAGAGAAGGAGGAAGAAGTCCCACCGCTAGGCTAGGATCGGAATCAGTAGCTCGTCGTGCTCAGCATTACTCAACCATCACTACAGAATGGTCTGTTTCAGGACCACCATAAATGTGTTAAGAGTATTAATTGGACATTTGTCAAGGTCATCAGTTCCCGCAAGCAGCTAGCTATCAAGGCTCAACCTAGTCTCTATATAAGGTGTGGAATTGTAGGCCCGAATGTATTGGTGAGATTAATCATCGTCCGACCATTATCCAGAACACGCTGGTAGGAAGTGTTAAAAATCCATATAGAATTTGAGAGAAGTGGGAATAATGCGCAATAAAATAAAATTTGTGAGAAAATTAGCTCTCACGAGTTCAATCTCTCGAAGTCCCTCGTTTTTTACATATTCTGCACAAACGATACTTTCCGCCCCGCCCCATTCATATAATTCGGAAAGAAATCCTGTGAGGGGTGAATTGAATACACTTTAATACCAAAATGCACAAAACATAAAAATTCCTAAATAAAAAACAAATCAAAATACACCTTTCAAAGTCGGGTAGATGAATCGAAAATGCTCAAGTTGACAGTCCCTTGGATTCTCTTCATCAACTTTCTCTTGGAAATAAATACTACAAATTTGATACGCTTAAAAATAAAAAAACGGAAAGAGTTAAGTTCACATTTGTTCCGTCCACTAGCGGTCCTACGTCAAGCTTCCGTTCGTGCCCCTAGGCACAGACCCTTCTACCTTTTTTCCTCTGTTCGGGACATAACACCACTGCGACCAGTAATTTGATCTATTGTAGTATATCCCGTGTCCTTAGTTTAGTGCATATCGTATTACTCCATCACTATTGAGAAATGATGAAGTATTCGGTTTTGATACAGTTGTCATTCTCTTGTCTTCATCGCAAGGAATCGATTCTAACTGAAAGGTTCCGCTATTTATACCCTTCGGAGTTGGAACACCCTCCAAAGGCGCGCCCCTTTGTCAGTCAAATTGGATTCCTTCACAACAAAAACAAGCTATGACACCGATAATGACCATGCATCAGAACCCTAGTCTTAACCACTTCAAACTAGGGAACAACGATTAGAAGATTAAGAATCACATAGGTGAAGACTAACTAACTCATTTTTTCCTTGTTTCAAGATCATCCTCGGTCCAGGCAACCCGAGGACTTATCACTATCAACAAGGCATAAAAAGTAACAAGGACTAAGATGTGTTCCTTTGATTACTGAAAAATCCTGTTCCCCTAGTTTAAAGAAGTTAGGACTAGGAATCGGTGGTAGATCTTACATCCCGTAACGTACCACGAAAAGGTGATCTACCCACGTTACGGGGCAGGCCTGGGTTTAATCCGGGATGTTCTGAGGCATAAAATCTCTGATCACGGGAAGTAAAGCCGTTGGTCCCCGGTTCATGAGTTTATGGGTCGATAGGTAAAGTCCATGTGTAGGAACTACCTCCCTGGCGTCGGTAGCATTGGTGCTCTGAGCTTGAGCTTGAGCTTGAGCTTGATTGACCGCCCACGGTTGCTACTCTGTTACTGCCAGATCAGCTGTAATTACACAGAGAACCAATAGACGATGCTTGGGACTAGCAATCATCCTCAATGTGTAAAAACTGGTGATCTTAAATTAGACAATACCAGCGCCGGCCGCGCCCGAACACAGGTCAAAAAAGGAATGGGAAGGATTGTATTGACATGACACTCGCTTTGATGGAAGCCGAGAACACCTCTGCACTTCCACGAGGAATCACTGGGATGTTGGATAAGAGGGTTGGGTTTGCAGCAGGGTTCGTTTTGGTAAACGATAAGCTGAATTGATGTCCTAACGATCATATAACGCGAAGGAGCTTGGGACTAAACCCACGGTCTTCTGCTCAGTAAGCAAAAACGTTTGCCACTAGGCAGACGAGCACCTTTTTAATCACCGAGTTGCTGTTATTACCATGTAGTCATATTAACAAATAAAACGATTGACGAATCTTGAATGTGGATGGGCCTGAGATTAGACTCATGATGTTCTGCTCAGTAAGCAAAAACGGTTGCTCTTAGGCCACCGAGCCCCTCATATCACATAATACCGTTGCTCAAATTTGTGTATCCATTCAAACCCGGAACGACAACAACGAGTTTCGCAAAATACACGATACACAAGTGATTTTACCATAAATCTCTTTGATATGTAAGGACCTGGGACCGCGTTTTTCTGCTCAGTAAGCAGGCCACTGTAACCGACGATCTTTCAAATCCGAAAACTAAAAACTACGAAAAAGTACTTAGGCCTTCATTAAGTTCCACTTAGACGCGAGGGGGGTGACTCTATCTAAGATACAGGAATTTTTTTGCTTTGCTGTTGTGAAATGCACTCGCGCTTAATAGATAGAAACACGATTGATTACGATTTTCAAGATTTCTTGCAAAAAGGTGGAGAGCAATGCAAGTAGATGGGTTTAGATGCAAGAGACGAAAAAAGATTTTTCGGAGATTGATTCGCTAGTGTGAGATTTTTCGACCATTTAAAATCGAGATTTAGATGTGTCGCACCCCTCGCTTTCACGCGACGTTCAATGACAGGGTCCTATCCAGGATTACATCTGAAAAATCCAAATCTGGCCAACGCCCACCTAAACCTGTTCTAATCCACCTGAAATGACTAACAAATGGAAGACTTTGACTACCCAGCCATGCAATAGTCTCATTCCATGCCTTATGGCAACTTGATGATTCTAGTGCGCTCATCTTTTGGCTCCACCCAGGGAAGACTTGGTCCTGTACCCAATGCTTAACTTATCTCCATTCCACTCAGCTACTCTCAATTTCTTGTGATATAGTGGGCGGAATATTATTATATGAGACAATTCAATGCAGACGTCTATCCAAATTTGGCAGATCGACAGGTAATCAGTGAGTTACCACGATAGTTGCTATTCAGCAACTCGACAACGTCCCATCGTCAACGCCTGCTATGATAATTTCCCATTGCAGACCGTCGGTAGCATTGGTGCTCTGCACGGAAAACAAGATCGACGGAAAACAAATCAACGAAAAAAAAAATCTCCCTTTCATAGAAGTTCTGAGAATTTCAGTGTAGTTCAGAAAAAAAAATCAGGAGAGCTCAGAGCTCTTTGTACCATTTTCTAAAAATTCCAATGATATTCCAAGAACTCAATGGAATACCCGAAACATTCAGAGAAATTTCAAAAACTTCAAGAAAGTTCCGACAGAACTGTAGAACATTCCAAACCATCATGAAGTTCACAGATATTTAAGGGTAAGTTCCGAGAACTTCGAGGCAGCTCCATGATCTTCATGAATATTTTGTGAACTTAGATGAAGATCAGAGAACTCACGACAGTTCCATTAACTTCAAGAAAATTTCAGGAACTATAATATAAATAAAAAAAAACTCCACAGAACTTCAGGTAAGGGCACAATTTTTTAGGTAATCTTGGGAAATGTTCTGACAACTTCAAGATAGTTTCATCGGCATCCGAAACATTGTGGGACATTTTCAAAAACATCCGAAGATCCGAATCGATTAAATTTTGCGAACAAATACCAGAAATTTTCAGATGTTCCAAGAACAAAGTCCATGAAGCTTTATAAAAGTTATGAGTCCCAAGAACGTCAGGAAAGTTGAGGGAAGTTTAATTAAAATAATTGAAAACAATATGTTCGTACTATTAAAATCAGAAAAAAAATGTGTCCAAGAATTTAGAGGAAGATCGAATAGCTTCAGAGCTGTTCTGAGAACTCATAGCAGTTCAATGATTATCAAAAGAACATGCAGGAACTTAAAGAAAGTTCAAAGGCAAGTATCGATAACATAAGGGCAGTTCCATCAAACTCAGGAAAATAGCGATAACCTTCTAGAAGTTTCAAATATTAATGATGGTTCCGAGAACATGTGGGAAGTTTAGAATATTTCACAGAGGTAGCAAGTGCAGAAAACATTGGAAAGTTTAGAGATCTTAAGGACAGTTTCGTTAAAGTCAGGGCAACTCCAAGAATATCATCAGAAATTTAAAGATCTGTAAAAGTTAGTAAAGACAGCACCTTTTTTTTATAAAGCTCCAAGAATTTCAGGGATATGCAGAAAACTCCTAAAAAGTTAATAAATCTACAGCCATATTTTGGAACTATACAGATGTCCAGAGACGTCAGAGAAGTTTAAAAATTTGTATGACAGCTCTTTTTATTTCCGGGCAGTAAAAAAAAACTTCAGGAGAATTGAGAGAGCATCAGGAAAGTTCAATTTATCTCAAAGAAATTGTACACAGCAAAAATACTGAATTTTAACAGTCGCGTAAAATCTCGTCTCGTTTAACTTTGAGCTACGGTAGGCATAAACATGTGGGTTGAAATTAGTTGTCAGCTTATTCCTTTTTATTACATTCTTCAGAACAACATGATCGCCAACATCAATCGTAGAGTATTTCGATCTCCTTCTTTGGTCGTCATAACACTTTCCTCTCTCCTTCTTACTGTTGTACAAATTCTTCATTTCCTCCATGCTCACATGTTCCTCTGTATGCTTCAATTCAGGAATTTTATCCTTCAAAGTTCTGCCAACCATCAACTTAGCAGGAAACACATTTGTTGTGGAATATGGTGTGTTCCGGTAAGCTAACAAGTAATCAAATAGATCGTTTTCACTAAGCACGTCCTCGTCAGCTCCGGTATCCACAACAAACTTGATGTTTACTCCGCCTACAGCACCTACCACGCTTCGCTTTCCACTAAGATGGAACAATTCACGGACCTCAACGTTGTTGGTTACGTCATCCACCTCACGTACGAATTTCAGCTTTCGGTGGAATTTCTTCCGATCATCTCAGGAATTGAATGCAGTCTTGTCTCTTCGTTCAAATTTGCTATGTTCTCTCCTGGATCCATGGCAGCACCGCGCATAATGCCCCACCTTCCTGCATAGGTTGCAGCGCGAGTTTCGGGCAGGACATTGCCGATCATTTTGCAAATGGTCTCCGGAACACCTCTTGCATAGTGTTTGTTTCTTGCTTACGACATTCAATTCCTCTGGTTGGTTCGACACGTGTACAGGGTGCGTGACGAATTTTTGCAGTAAATGGCATATTTGAGAAAAAATACACCAGTTATTTATTCTAGCAATGAATTTTGTGCGATTTATTTTCTTTCGTAACATATGGAAGTTGTAAGTAAATTTATTCAAAAAAATTGCCTTCCCTTTCGACGACTGTAGTTAGACGCTTCCGGAAACTGCAGTATGCACGTTTTAAAATGTTTCGATCCATAGATGTCATCACTGCCTTGATTTTAGCTTTTAGCGACTTAAGTGTGGTGTGAGGGGTTCTATTGGTATCCCGAAATCAGAAATCAGAAATCAGATTGACCGCCCACGGTTGCTGCTCTGTTATTACCAGATCAGCTGCAATTACACAGAGAACCAACAGATGATGTTTGGGACTAACATTCATCCTCAATGTGTAAGAACTGGAGATCTAATATTTAGCAATACCAGCGCCGGCCGTGTTCGAATGCAGGTCAACTAGGGAATGGGAAGGAATGTGTTGACGTGGTACTCGCTGTGAAGGAAACCGAGAAATCCTCTGCGCTTCCATGAGAAATCACTGGGATGTTGGATGTGGAGAAAGGTTGCACACGCACACGCAGGAATCGTTTTTTGGTAGAACGATTATAATACACAAACACACACACACACACGCGCGCGCACTCATCCAATTTCTATTTTTAGATCAGAACCCACACTGTGGTAAGTGATGCGATCGGTGTTAAAGAAGAATTTGTTTTCATTAAAATCTAGTGGGTATAGAATAAGGCAAAGTGAAAAATTTCAAGGAAAGGGACGGGCCTGGGATTGAAATCCCGGACCTTCTGCTCAGTAAGCAGAAACGGTAACCACTGAGCTACCGAGCCTCGTCTGAGGGGTTCTATTGGTATCCCGTTGTACGAAGCCCTATACAAAATAATCCAACGGATTGATATCTGGACTGCTTGGGGGCCAAATTTCTTCCTCACAAATTTACGAAATATTTTCCGTAAGCCATTCCTGTGCTTTATTAGCAGTATGAGCAGGTGCTCCGTCTTATCACTTTCCCAAGCCTTTTTTAATATTATACACTGTTCTTTCAGACACATTTACCGACCGAATTATTTCTTTCATGCATACTCCGGCGCGCAACAAAGCGACAACAGCTGACAGATTGCTCTCTTGTTTCGACATCTTTACGTTTACTCAACATTGTTTGTTTAAATCTTACACCTAACAGTATAAGCTATCCAGTGCTGCCAAATATATCTAAATCATGATGCACAAGCATGAGAAATTACTATTTGAAATTTACTGCAAAAATTCGTCACGCACCCTGTACTTCCTGAAGTTCGTGAATTTGTGACTTCACAGACTCGTAAGTTCGCCCAATTTTAAGTAACTCCTCCAGTGACGTGTCAGCTTCGAGATATTTAGCTCTCAGCTTGTCGTCTCCATTCGTAGCGTACACAATCTGATCCATTATCATCTGCTTGATTTGTTCACCGAATCCGGTGCCAAATGGACTGAGAATTTTTCTCCTACATTTGATCTTCTGACGGACTAGGGCCACTTCTGCACATCCTACGTCATTGAAAATGAACTAGGATGTCATCCCCTCATTTTCATTTGCCGACTAGGATTTTTCTTGGATCCCCTTCGCTTCATGTTGAGAACAGACTGGAATGACACTACTACTTCCCTGTGTTTCTCATATGCGCGCTAGAACTGCTAGTTCTCTTCACTTATTGCCCAGGTGCACGGACTTGAATAAAGATTCCCTGCGTCATCCTGGGTTTCGCTGTAAGCACAACGGACTAGAACATTGTTCCCTTTGTTTGCTCTTGATTTAATTACCAAACGGTCTGGAAATTTTCCCTTCGCTTAGACCGAACCGTTTCCAATATTGGCTGGGCTAATTATATAACTTATTTAATATTTACCATCGATATCCTCGTTCCGTTCCGTTTCGTCTCCGTCGTTGTTCCACGCGCTCCGATTATC
Organism: Ochlerotatus camptorhynchus; assembly: GCF_037179485.1. Classification (NCBI taxonomy): domain Eukaryota; kingdom Metazoa; phylum Arthropoda; class Insecta; order Diptera; family Culicidae; genus Ochlerotatus; species Ochlerotatus camptorhynchus. Next base: position 2,854,865 of record NW_027040771.1, read on the forward strand.
CTCTTCGCCAATGTAACAATGCTAATGGAATCACAACTGTCTTGCTCAAGAGGTACGATCCAACTGCAAGATTTATTGTCGAACGCCTACTTAGTTTTCACAATCATCTTTGCCTACTACAGACAGCTCCTAGACCTCGGGGAAGCTTAAAGATCTTGAATAATTAATTAATTTGATACGAATTTTCAGTATTCAAGATAAAGTGCTGATAACAGTTTTATAATCTTCAACGTTTCAATGCAGGAGGAGAGATCCTACAATGGACATAAAACATCCTAGCGTTATGATCCACACATTAAACTGAAAAACCAGTATCCATTATATTTAGAATTTTTAAGTTTATAACAAGTTGATTGCATACAAATTTGACCCGCATCCTTTTTTTAATTAGAGGGAACTGAATGACAATTGTGGGTACTATCTTCTGTACAAACAAGGGAGTATGTACTTTATACCAAGGTGGGTTGTAGTTTCTTTGAAAAACTACAGCATCCGAAAACGCAGGGCTTTGGAGTCGGCTGAAAATCGATCGACTCCGACTCTGATTCCGACTTCTCTGATTTGAAATCAACCGACTCTGAGTCTCCAATTCAATAAAATACAATTACTTTAAAAAAATCCGAAAAAAAGCAAGAATTCCCGTTGAGTTAAGTCCGCAAGTTCATCGATTGAGGTGCTAGAATGATGCGAATCTGCTCGATTTCAACAGAAAAAGAAAGCAAGTAGTCTCTTCGTCACATCGATTTTGTCGATTGAAACTGATATTATGAAACTCTGTCTGGGAGAGAAAGGAGGGACTCACGGATGAAATCTGGAGAAAAATCGAAGACCGCAGAGAAGCAAATTCCGTTATAAAGCGAGCGATAACCAGAGGAGCCAATAACGAAGCCCATCAACAATATTTTGCATTTAAAAAAAGAAGTCAAGCGCTCTCACAGACGTGCAAGCGAGAGTGGGTGGATTCCCTGGCCAACAAAGGGAAGAAAGCTGCAATAACTTATGATATCCGCCTCCTGTACATGATGTCTCACGACGTCTGAGTGGAGCCGTACTTCGTATATTTTTCTCCAAATTTTGACGGCCAACCAGCCATCAATATTCCGACATGATACGCCAAGGGCGAGGCTCCGCAAGAGACAGAAGCTGCTTTCCGAAGTATTAAACCAAACAAGGTTCCAGCATTTCAGCAATGATGCCCAAAGCTGAACCCATGCGATCCACATAAAAGTTACATCACTGATTCTGCAATATCGTGTTGGTCTCAAAGAAGCGGGGTCTGACTTAATTCGACAATTGGCGAGGCATCATGTATTGTTCTTAAAGTGTTTGTGCAAAGCAAACCTGAATCGAATACAGAAGAAAATCGACGTGACTCTCCGGTGACAGCAGGTAGGATTATGTGTCTGAAGATCTTTTGTAGATCATATGGTTAAAGGATCCTAAAAGTCCCTGTATTTGATCCTCATTTTGATGTAAACAAATGGTTCGGATGGCGTTTCGTCGTATTTGAGGAAAGGGGGTGCGCTCCCCATTGATTATTCTTCATTCGGAACAGGGAAAAGCCCATTTGAGTAGAGCTTACTTCAAAGCATTTTTTCTCAAATGGGCGAAAAACCTTCTTATCTTTTAGCATCAACAGATAACAATTCAAATGATACATTTTTTTCTTAAAACTAGACAAAAATTCTTATCATTCAAAATTTAACAACTATCGATACTAACCTACTGGAGCAATTCACGCAGCTTACTTTTATTAATCGAACGAGACAAGGGAAAATCGAAGACATTATAACAGAACGATTGAACACACAACACATACTACTAATAGTCTCATTATAGCCATAATTAGTGCGGAACGTAGGAATTCGAAAAAAAAAATGTGATCCCGTACCCTCCGACGAATATTGAAATTCAACTCAACTATAACAGCAGGGTAATCTATGTGAGAGGTAAAAAATGTCAGAAACAAAAGAAGCCTTATTTACGTTCCTACGGCTCTCGAGAAGATCGAGGCCGATTAGTTTACAACGATCTTCATAACTAGGGAGGCCCCGTAACGTGGGTAGATCATCTTTTCGTGGTACGTTACGGGATGTAAGATCTACCACCGATTCCTAGTCCTGACTATTTCAAACTAGGGGAACAGGATTTTTCAGTAATCCAAGGAACACATCTTAGTCCTTGTTACTTTTTATGCCTTGTTGATAGTGACAAGACTCGGCTTTGTCTACCGAGGATGATCTTGAAACAAGGCAAAAATGAGTTAGTTGTCTTCATCTATGTGATTCCTAATCTTCTCTTCGTTGTTCCCTAGTTTGAAGTGGTTAAGACTAGGGTTCTGATGCATTCAATTGAATTGCTAAGGAATTCAATTTTGACTGACAAAGGGGCGCGCCTTTGGAGGGTGTTTCAACACTCCGAAGGGTATAAATAGCGGAACCTTTCAATTAGAGTCGGATCCTTGCGATAAATGCAAGAGTGGCAACTGTAAAAAAATCGAATACTTCATCATTTCTCAATAGTGATGGAGTAATACGACATGCACTAAACTAAGGACACGGGATATACTACAATAGATCAATTTACCGGTCGCAGTAGTGTTAGGTCCCGAACAGAGAAAAAAAAGGGAGGTTGAAAGGATCGTGCCAAGGCAATCGGACAAACTTGAGTTGAATTACCTCTAATTGTTGTATACTGTTTTGATAGTATGGAGCCCATACAACAACTGCATACTCTAATGTAGAGCGATACAGGGTCTTTTAGCAATAAATATTTGAGAATTGTTTTGCTGCACGAAAAATGGAATCCAGGCATTTTGATGCTTTGGAGGTTATATATCCTACATGATCTTTAAAAGTTAATATTGTATCTAAAGAATACACAAATCCTTAACTATATATTCAAGTAAAATTCATATACTTCAATATATATTCAAGCTGTATGTACTAGCGATAGTGTAATCAAATAAGTCTACGGAGCATTTGTATGTATGTATGTATGTATGTATGTATGTATGTATGTATGTATGTATGTATGTAAGGTAGCCACCATCCCTTCAAAGATCTTGTCTTGTATGCAGCTCTACTTAATAGCAAGATCAATTTGAGCTACCGATCTGAATCGCTGTATGAAACGCCAAAAACGGAGGTGCGGACCCGCAAGCAGAGACACTTACACGAAATCCACGGGAATTTAAGAATCTCCTTCCAACGTTACGATCCAACAAATCGAATAACACAATTCGAAATACTTATTAAGCTTCCTACAGGATGGTTTGCAACGAAGGGCGCGTCAATCTCACTGAAACTGTTGAAGTAGAATTCACACCACCACAATCGAATCGGTAGTATAAAGAAAATGATAGACTCCGGTTGTCATACCACTCCATCGTCCAGTCCCAGGTCAAATGATACCCTGATGCTTCCTCCCAACCCAGTATTTATTTATATAATGAAAATATCTGTAATGAAGAAATGAAATATATCAAAACATTAAATATGAAATATTGAATATAAATTTATATACAAAATAGTTGATATTCTGCAATGAAAATAATAATTATTTTACATATAATAAGATGCAGCTCACAATATCAAGTGGATGTAACACTGAAATTTTAAGATTGTATTAAGCAAATATATATGTTTATCTCTTATGACTAATAATGTAAGGATGTAAATGTAAAGTGTAAAGTGTGATGTATAACTAACATGACTAACAATAAATGGGATCACGAGAAAAATAAAGGAAAGATCTCACCCGGGCATCCCGGGAGGCAATCGCAGGCACACTTACGCTAGTTACAAAAAAACATCCGTGCAAAGAAACGGATCCAATAAACGTCACTCTCGCGAAAGCACACCCGTCGTCGTCGAACGGCAAAAAAAGGAATCGGTGGGCAATTTTATGATACGGAATTTCCACAATAAACCGGGAAAGCACGAATTTCACCACATCCAACTGCGAAACACGTTTAGGAGCACTTTTGGTACACTTTCGATCGAACATACTTAATTTTTTTTTTCAAAAATAGTTGCGAGTGAACCAACATCATCATCGCGTGAATGAACTAAAATTAAAATTATCACTCGCAATGCCACAAATTTCTGGTCCGGGAGAAAAAATCAAACAACGCAGATAGCGTCAAATCTTATGTTGCTTGCAAACATGATGAATCATATTTTCTTTCTCAATTCTAAAACTTCTCGGAAAGCGAGAAAACCACCAATCACACACGTATAACCGTCTGGGAGGCAGAGTGCCAGCGCTAATCCGGCAAATGCAACCGAAAACTATGAATGCGAACGCACGCACAAAACAGAGAACAAACTTAAAACACAACCGTATCCAAAGGCATTCAAACCTGAACTGAAATAAGTCTACGGAGCATTTACGAGCAAAAGAAATCACTGAGCATTAGTCAGCATTCAAAGCCATACGATTTGTTGAGCACCATTTGGAAAAATTGTCCAGTTTCCGCTGAAGGAAATGTGTATCTTCTTGCCAGTACAGTATGAAGTCATCAGCATACGAGAGCTTAAAACATTTAAGTAAGTCATTCAGGTACAGCAAGAATAAGAAAGGTCCGAAAAGACTGCCCTGTGGAACACCAGATGTGACAAAGAATGGTTCTGATATAGTATTTCAAATTTCCACTGACAATATTGAACGACCAAACAGGTAGGAACTAAGCCAACCTAGTAAACTAGTTGCAAAAGACGTTCGAGTTTTGCGGCGATTCCACTGTAGTTTGAGACTTCGCCTTTTTGACACTAGAAAAACGAATGATTTCTTTCAGAAATTCGGGAAAGATCCAGATAATATAGAGCGGTTGAAAATAGTTGTCAAAGGGTACAAAATTCCATAACAACACCTTTTTAAAACGATGGATGGTATACCATCAGGACCGGGATTTGAAGAACATTTCAAACGAGCGCAAGCTTATTCCACAGTAAGAAGTGTTATGTGTGGATGAGGACCAATGGCAGGGCGTGAAGGTACATTAGGTGCACCTTCAGACAACTGATGAGAGTCAAGCGATTGTTCCTTATGGACGGAACAACGAACCATTCATTTTATCTGTCAAACTTTCATAGCGAATCAAAACAAACATAGTGTAGTACTAGAATTTCGACTAGAATGTGGTTCGCTTATAGATGTACTTGGGACCAATAGGCTGGTCAAGTAGTGACCCTATTTAAAATCGCTAGCTTCCACCGGTTGGTAATATGACCGTATGCACGAGTTACTGTTCTTTTAGAGCATTTTGGGAGCAGGCCTTTTAACCGATTTCAGGCGTTTAAGAGTGGCGTTGGACCAGGGTGGGTACATAGTACTGACTGTTTTGGGTGTGAACTAATCTATGGCGTAAAGTACAACGAAAGTATAAAAATCAACGCTTGTTTCAACGGTCAAGTTGATGGTGCATTCATTAGGCCTATTGAATATCCGAATGAGGCAATGTTAACCCAAAAGCAGTCACGTTAAATCACCAAAAATTAAGCGATATTTTTATAAGTAAAAAAATTATAAAAATGTCATTCTAAGCAATTCGTTTTTCATTTGATTCTTAATGAAAATGTTACTCCAACCAAAGCTACTCTGAGGATTTGTTTATACCATCTGCTTAAAATCCCAATTCTTTCAAATTTAATAATACCTGAGAGAAGGATTGATAATGTCCATTTAATTCCACTACCATATGTGTTTACCCTGACAGATACGCGTATTTCATCTACACACTACAGACTTCTTCAATGTATTGTACTAATGCTCGACTGGAAAACTAGCTCATTTATTTAACCCTACCTTACTAGTCCAAAAATATATTGACCAAAATTAATTTTTCTAGCACACTGTCCACCGGCCCTAAACCTCGCCGAACTCTCCCCTCCAGATAAGTAAGTACCACACAAACCAATAAACCGTACAACATGCACGACCCATTCCTGCCGTCACTCGCAGCGATCCGTCGGTAGGCACTCAGTCAGTAGGTAGGGTGCAAGACACCGGCAACGGTTCGCATAGCTGAGCAACATTCACATTCGATAAGCGTATGTGCGAGAGTACAGACGAACAAGGAGTCTGACGGACCGCAAATATCGATATTTTCTCGATCGCCTGTGTAGCTACTATCCATACACCGTATGCTTCAGCTGGGATGTATGAGGGTGAAGATGAATCTGTGCAAGGAGACACATGTGAATGCCAGAACAGGACAACCGGTGTCTCCGACTGCCACCCTAATCCTAACTACCCGTACCACGCGTTGTCGTCGTCGCCGCCCGCTCGTGTGTATTGAATACACATAAATATAAAAGGATCAAATATCCTTTCATTTTCGGCTTATGTATACCATTTCCCCACGGTGAATGAGCGAAGGGTGCCGCCGCACATAATTTATTATGTGCCGAAAAGTCCTCAACGGAATTTACCAGAACGAGACAGCGCGAGATGTGTGGTAGGCAACAGCAACGTGGCTACAGCATACATGAACTTTACTATAACAGGTTCCATTCAGTCTCCAATTCGGGACTCGGTCTTTCGTAATTGTGGCCATGGAGATTTTGGGGTTCGCCAAAGGGCTACTGGCTTCCTCCCCCTACCCAACTTTCACGTCATTCTGGCACGTACATAGTATGTGGGATTTTGATAAACGAGCACCAACCATTACAGAGTATGTAAATACATATAGTCGTCCGTGGTGCGGGATGGTTGTGTTGTAAGCTGCTCAACCGAATGCTGATGGAAAATCATCCCCCGCTTCGTTGGACCCTCGCGCGGCAAGAGGATGGTCACACCGGATCCTTCGATGCTCATCGAGAGCCACATGACAAAAGCATTTTTCGGAGAACCTTCGCTGACAGGGGGTAACACATTTGATACATTCCACGAAACGTGAACTGGGTTGAGATCTGGATGGGACATGAGCGAGGTAAAAATCATTAATTTAATTATTGATTTTCTACCACACGGCTTACATTCAATCTCTTTGTGTGTTTGCCTTTTTACCCTGAGTGGCATTTTTCGGTCCAAAGTTTTCGATGTGAAGTTCGACTAGTGTATGCAAAGTTGTTATCTTCCGAATTAAAATTAAGTTGGTCTTTATTCTGATCAAGTTATTGTATGCATTTCAGTAATGAAGGAAATTGAGAATGTTGATAGTAAATGAACTACCAACCGAATGTTGTTTTCTCTAGAAAAATGTGATATACCTGTGAAAATAAATAAAAGTTAGTAATTACCAGACATGACATACCACACCGGAGGAAGCGGAGATAATCCCCGATCTGGTCCAAGTGTTTATCGGGTTGGAAAATGTATCTGCTTTCCTTTGAACATAATATCATTATACTTATAGGGTTAACTAGCCCATTTCCGGCCTATTAAGCACAACCCGCACTTAGTCTTTCTTAATCTAGTGCAGTTTAGCACCAAACGGAATGTTATTATTACTGATGGCTTCCAAATTTATTTACCTTTCCGTATGTACCGTAAGATTTGATAAAGAGAAACCAATCGTTGAGATATTGTCAAAAGTCTAACACTGCTTCTTGACGCCAAACTCGGCCTACGGATTCTAAACTCGGCCTAACGCATTGAAACGCCATTGAAACGCCAATGAATTCACTTCGGCCTACCGGATGAAGATAAAAATTGAATCGGTCGGAGCGCTTCTTTTGTTTTTGGGAATAATGGGTGCAAGCCTTCATATCACGCGTTCTCATTGACTTCGTTCGGTAGCTTATTAACTAAAGTATCGTACCAAACGCATAATTGACTTGTTAACTCTGAAATCATGGATTTATTTGAAGTTTTCTGCTCGATAGGCTCAAAATGGGCTATTATGCCGAAGTAGTACTCTACCCTATATGATATTCACAATTGAATTAAGGATTGTGGAAATGCAATTTTTTTTAATATATAGACATTGATATATCATGATTTATATATTTGCAGTATTAAGGGGGATTTCCGGTTCAATTGACCTAAACTTTGGATTTTTTTTTCCAGGGAACTGGTAAGAGTTAGGGACCTGAGTTTTTTGTCAAATCTTTATTTATGCTTGCTCTACAACTGGGAATTTTTTCAAGTCCAAAAATCCAAAATGGCGTCCAATATGGCGGCTGCCCCGCGGGTACTTCCCAAAACTGCGAGCAGCCTAGAGGTCGCAAATCGTCACCTAGAAAGAAAATCGGCTCAGTTTCTTGAAGAGTATAGTGCAGAGAATGGAATGAACTAGAATCTTTGAAAAATCTCAAAATTTGACAAAATGGCGGTAACTAGGTAAATGACTTTTTTTTTCAAATGCCCTCCATTTTGTCAAATTTTTAGATTTTTCAAAGATTCTAGTTCATTCCATTCTCTGAACTATACTCTTCAAGAAACTGAGCCGATTTTCTTTCTAGGTGACGATTTGCGACCTCTAGGCTGCTCGCAGTTTTGGGAAGTACCCGCCGGGCAGCCGCCATATTGGACGCCATTTTGGATTTTTGGACTTGAAAAAATTCCCAGTTGTAGAGCAATAATGAATAAAGATTTGACAAAAAACTCAGGTCTCTAACTCTTACCAGTTCCCTGGAAAAAAATCCAAAGCTTAGGTCAATTGAACCGGAAATCCCCCTTAAATGCCAAACCATGCAGTTCCATGGATATAGAAAATTGTCTCCACTTTGATAAGGAATTAGGATACTTTTAGAATATTGTATCTTCCTGAATCTGTTCTTTGGCATATAATGGGTTAACATTAAGTATATTTTCCTAAATTATCCCTGAAATTCAAATCAGAGTTCAAACATAACTGTCTACAGTACTGAACATATTAAATAAAAGACAGTGATTGTTTGTCTCTTCATGAAATTTCAAAGAGCTCTAACTTTTTAGTTGAAACATGAAAATTTTTAAAAAAATTGTTGGTTTATCAAGCATTCAAAGATTATCAGTATAAATTGTGGCTCTTGGTAAGAAGTTTGAGCATTTTTTGTAAATCACTTCTTATTTGACTACCCTTTTTCATTCTGTTATTTCTTGAAGCACAATCAACTTAATAAGTTTAAACTTAGTGGTTGTTAGTGGAATGCTTTGAAACAGCAAATGTGCAGTTTTCAACAGTGTCAATCCCACTAAAGACTTACACAAATCTAGTACCTAGGTAAAAATGTCATGATCATTTTTTTTTACGTAGGACTACGTCTTTAATTTCTATACTGGAGTACACTTTGTGAAAACCTAAAATGGAACATGAAACCAAATTATGAAAGATTTTGAACATTAATAACTCAGCTGCCCCTGGATCAATTTCAATCATTTTATCACCAATCGATCAAAAATATGTCTACGCAATGCTTCCAACTGATGATTTTTAACAAAAAACTATTGAAAAAGTGGTAATGTCAAGCATTATCCAAAGTACAAATAAAGAGTGATAATTTTTTCACTGTTTTCATGAAATAAACGTTGTTCCCAAACGCAGTCGTCATAATCGAGTACCACTTGTTTGCGCATCATTCTGCTTTAACCTGAAAAGATATAAAAGAGATCAGTTTAATGGTCGCAGTGGTTCAAATCCCAACAAAAAAAATAAAAGAGCGCTGCTGTCTAGCCTCAACTCATTTTCGCTTCGGACGTCGTGGTGAACAGGCAACAGAAGCAGCAAAAGCAGTCGTCTGGCTCACCGTGGCGGTGTCAAACGTGTTTCCGGTCTGATCTACGAGAAAACACGAGGTGTGCTGAAGGTGTTCTTGGAAAATGTGATCCGTGATGCTGTCATCTATACTGAACACGCCAGCGGCCATCGATGTCGTCTACGGTTTGAAGCAACAGACGAACTCTTTACAATGAAGTAATGAAATTGGGTTGTTAGCGGAATGCTAAATAAAACAGCAAAAGGGTTTATCTTCCATTTAATTCCACTTAATTAATTTTGGTATCCATGACAGATACGTATTTCAACTACAATGTGCAGTCTTCATCAGTGTCATTCCCACTAAAGAACTTATCAAAATCTAACCCCCTTAAGTACTCATCCCCTAGGTAAAAAAGTCAAGATCATAGGTATAAAAATGAAACTACAATGTGTTGAATCGGAACCTACCTAACTAATAAAAACCAAAGATTTAAGTAAGCTAAAGGAGAAAAATCTACACAAATCTCTAATAAGGAAAATCCCCAAAGGCTTGGTAGCCATCATAATGAAGTAATGAATGAAGAATGATTTTTATACCTATGATCTTGACTTTTTTACCTAGGGGATGAGTACTTAAGGGGGTTAGATTTTGATAAGTTCTTTAGTGGGAATGACACTGATGAAGACTGCACATTGTAGTTGAAATACGTATCTGTCATGGATACCAAAATTAATTAAGTGGAATTAAATGGAAGATAAACCCTTTTGCTGTTTTATGAACTCTTTACAGTTTCATCACCAACTTTGGCAACAAAACGGCCCTTTTCTGGGCCAACAAGCTTATTACAGTAAAAAGTAAGAATAGAATTTATCTGCCTGTTGGTCCATATTCAGAACCACATGCCCCCAACGACCACACAAAATGCTCTCCAGAGTTGTAATCTTGTAACTAAACTTGCAAGCAGGAGTGCAAGTGATTTTGATCGATTCTCTTCATCAACTTTCTCTAAGAAAAAAATACTACAAATTTAGTACGCCTACAAATCAAAAACGGAAAAAGTTAACATAATAGATGATCGATCAATTAAAAGAACTAAATTTTCTTCACATTTGTTCCGTGATTTCAGTGCCGTCCAGCGCTCTTGTGAGAGCATCGCGACTAAGTTGCGTCGTATGGCTGACCAGGGCCCCTTCTCCAATATTCATTGACGTTTTTTTAAAGAATAAACATTATGTTTTTAATAAAAAAAAACTAAATTCGTTGAAAAAAAAACATTTTTCTACTAGCTACATGACTGAAAAAATTCTCATTTTTTATTGAACACCCGTTAGATAGTTCCGTTAGAGTACCGCAGTATGAAAATTGAAAATGAGTGAAGGGCCATTAATGCGACAGTACAAGTCAAACGCACACTTCTTTGTCTAACCCGTACGATGTACGTGGAGATTTGAAGTATGTTTTCAAATCTACAGGCAAAAAAGTGTGCGCTTGTCTTGCTAATATACTGTCTGCGGCTGTGGAATAGTACTAGCGGCGTTTCACCACTACCTAAAGCCCTACGTTTCCGAAAGCATTTTCAGTCTATGGATGTTATAATGCAATTCTTCTTTACCCAACTAATGTGTTGCTCCTCTCGTGATGACCAACTTGGTCATCTCAGAGAGAAAGCAGTAGGGTGGTTGTTGCGTGCTATACAATCATCAGCATTGCTGACGGCTACTCCCGCCTTGACTTGTTACATTCAAAGTGTTTTTTTTATGTTACTTCATACGCGAAGTTTACGATTTTCAGAGTTGGTTTAAAATGCTATCTAACACAATCACCTCCGCGTACATCGTACGGGTTAGGCAAAGATGTGTGCGTTTGACTTGTACTGTCGCATTAATGACCCTTCGCTCATTTTCAACTTCTATTCAATTTGCATACTGCTGTACTCTAACGGAACTATCTACCTACCCTCTTCTAAGACCATGCTGTAGCTAATAAATTATCAGACTGAAGCTTCATGTTAGATAGCATTTCCAACCAACACTGAAAATTGCAAACTTCGCGTATGAAGTAACATAAAAACACTTTGAATGTAACAACTCAAGACGGGTGTAGCCGTCAACAATGCTGATGTTGGTACAGCACGCAACAACCACCCTACTGCTTTCTCTCTGAGATGACCAAGTTGGTCATGGGGTCAAGTGGATCAAAAGTTAGGAGTTAGGACGGCACTGAAATCATTCTCATTTTTTATTGAACACCCGTTATTTTGCGAAAACAACAAAACTACCAATTTTTACAAAATTCTGAGAACCACTATATCGTTTTACTATGGAATGGCTGACATAATATGAAATTCAAAATGCTACTGCATATCGTTGTTATCTCAAAATTTACAAAATTCCATATGAGACTAATAACTTTCTTCCTTATAATGTTTTTTTTTCTTTTTCTTCCTAAATTCTTCATCACAGCAGCTATACTTGAAACTTTTGTTGTTAATTTATCTTATGTAAAAAGACTATGGAACACGATGGTCTTATCAAATTAAATATTGAATTCAGATATATTCTCAAAAAATCCCATTATAGTTTTAGTTGGAAAATTAAACTTGAATTTGGTAGCACTGTGATTTTTGGTTTCACAAGTTCATGTTTTCTTGCAAATAGTTATTTATGCAGCAAATTTCAAAATGAAGATTTGTCAGCACGAGTTTTGAAAAATACTCTTTTGAAATTTCATTATTTCTATCTGTAAAGATCACTGTTTCAAGATTAACTGCATATGAACGTCCACGTGTATGACCAAAACTAACTGATCCAGTAGGTTATGAAATATTACTGAAAAAAGTTTTCAAGCTCTCGGTTGGTAGACGAGAGGTACGGCAATACTCAAAAGTGTGCGCAAAAGTTATTTTTGCGCACGCTTTTCAATGAGCAAAACTTACCTTTGCGCACTATTATTTGATTTAGGAAATGTTGGCCGTTACGTTACTCTACCACATGACAAAAAAATAGGTTTCATGATGCAGAATTGCAAAAAAAAATCATTAAAAATAGTAGGCGAGCAAAATGAGTTCTTTTACTTAAAAGAGCGGGTGAAAATAAAATTGAAGAAAACGTTTTTTTTTCTCATAATATTAAGCATTCCTTGTCTCAAAATGCTGTATCTCAGTAAATACGCAAAAGGATGGGAAACACGATGGTGCTGTCAGAATGAAAATCTAAATATACTCAATCCGAGAAATTTGCGTTTCTAGATTTTAAATGCAAAAATAAAATATTTGGCAACACTGTACAAACATAATAACTGAATACTTAGATTCCTTGTCTAATTTTCTCATAATAATATTCTTTAATGATAATTGTCGCTTTATTTGTCCCGATTATATTGATAAAAGAAGGTAGTGCTTTCTTGAAAATCACGAAAAATAGAAAATGCTCCCCAGGGCCGAGGGGTGCTTCGATCGACACAAAAATGTGGGTTCATAAAAGTTAGACCAAAATAAACATCTCCTCCCAATTTGATCCAAATCGGAAGAGGTCAATTTCACGTGCCTCCGACACTTGGCTTGGAATGGCCCGTTTTTTTATTTGTTTCAAATTCAAAATAAATTACATTTAATTTTAACCTAGGTGCTCCAGTTGCTACAGTAACTTACCAGCCTTAATTGTTTTGATAAATATCTAAGTATTTTTACATTGTTTCTGCCTTGGTAATTCATTATTTTAAACAGGTTTTCTATACCTGCATGTCAGTATAACAATTGACATATTAAAACTAAATACTAAAACTAAATCTTATCTAAGTATAAAGGTAGTTCAATAACTAGACCATATTGGCACAGCGTAAAGCATAACCAGTCGAAAAACTTGTTTAAATATTAAAAGTTTATTCTTCTTCTTTCCTTTATTTAACGTCGGTCTCTGTTCCGCAATCTAGTGCCAATCACCGACGGACATCGATTGCCATCCATTGACGACAATCGAATGTGCAGGAAGGCAGCTGCCACACCTGCGTAGGATATCGCACCCATTCAACACACATGGGCCGGGACCAACAGCTTTACTTCCCTTCCGAAGGAAGACGTGACCAGAGATTTTTATGCCTCAGAAAAATCCCACCGACCTCGGCTGGGATTGAACCCAGACCCATCGGGGTGTTAGAAAGCAGTCACGTTTACCACTACACCACCGGCGCCGGCTTAAAAGTTTATTCGTCAGGCAAAGTTTGGATTTCCTGTTTATATATAAGAGGATACAAACATTTTATATATTTGTTACATTTGGCTTGAATTCCCTCAATATGATCTTTAAAAGTTAATTTTTGGTTAAGTACTAATCTAATTCCAATAATATTCCAATTCAAAATATTTAATAATTTAAATCCATTACTGAATTTCAAAGTCATGACGATATTGTTCGAAAATTTTACTCCAGTTTGAATAGCATCAAACATGGAGTTAGATTTAAGCATATCAGTAATCATGTCAATTAATGATTTCTGTAAAAATTCCATTTTATGAACAGTAATGATTCCTAAGTCAAAATTTTGAGTATTTTTATTTATACCCGCTGCAAGAGCAGCATAGGTAGCTCAATTTACTCGCTGAACATTGTAAGCAGCGAGGTATGGATGAAGAATTTGAAGCAGGGGTGATATTTGTGCCTACGGGTACGAATGTAGAATTTGTTCCTCGCTGACCGTTGTTAACAGCAGAGGAATTTGTACCTGGTCGGTGTCGTGACCGGACCGAGGTTTCCAGCCTCGGCCACTGCTACACGAATTAGCGATGCAGCTCCCACGGGTGCAGCTGCTTATATTGCTGCTGCTGATTCTGCTGCTACTGCTGTTTCTCCTGCTGCTCCTGCTGTTTATGCTGCTGCTGGTGGTCCGTCACCTCCAAAATTCGTCACAAGAATACTTTCTACGAGTAAAGTAGTAATTATGTTTATTTCTGTTATTTATGGTTTACATTGTTTTAACATTTTAATTGATTATCCTATCAGGCTAATCTTTTTTTAATTTGTTATTCTAATTTACGCATTCACGTTTTTCAACTAGTCTGCAGAATAGCCCCTTGGGGTTCATTTTTGGTTGAATTGAAAGAAATAATTTGATAACCTACCTAAATATGAATAATTTAACCTAATTTGCAAGATCGCGTATGATTTCGTGCTGTGATCTCAGACAGGCGTCTCTGAACCTTTCGAGGATGAGCATACTCCGCTCCTCCAGTGTCTGAAGACCAGTCAGGCGGTGGATCTCAGAATTTCGAGTCCGCGGGGGACTCTTGAGGATCATCCAAAGGATCTTGTTCTGGATCCTTTGGAGTTTGAGGTGATGGCACTTAGTACAGCTCTCCCAGATGGGCGTTCCGTACTCAATGGTGGGGCGGATGATTTGCTTGTAGACGGCAAGCTTGTTTTTAATGGAAAGGGTGGACTTTCTGTTGATAGAGCGACCTAATCAAGATGTTGCACTTGGTGGATGATTTGTCCACATGAGAACGGAACAGCAACTTGTTATCAAGGGTGAGACCAAGGTAGATGACTTCACTTGACCTTTCAATGGAAGTATTATCATAGTGGACATTTAAGTTACCAGGCAGGACAAGCCGAGGTGAATTGGAGTGTGGATCTGTGTTTAAGCTGCATTGATACAAATCTTCCAGATTTTGAAATAGTCTGACAGAACATCCAGGCCTGATTTGAGTTTTTTTCGTCAGAGCTCGGATCAGTCGACCCTTATAGATGATGGCAGTGACATCCGCAAACATTGACAAAATACCACCACCCGGAAGGGGAGGAACATCTGACGTAAAGATGTTGAAGAGGATAGGACCAAGGAGGCTACCCTGGGGAACCCTAGCATCAACGTTGAACGTATCAGAAGGTGAATTGTTTAAGAGGACCTGGAATGATCTGCCCGACAAGTAGTTTTTGATGATCTTGACAAGGAAGATCGGGAAGTTGTATCGATGCAGCTTGTACACTAGGCCATCATAACAGACATTGTCGAACGCCTTCTCAACGTCCAAAAATGCCATGGCAGATGTATTTGAAACAGACTTTCCTAAACCTGATTTGCTCTTTGAGAAAGATGTTATTATCATTTGAAAACACCAGCAGACGGCTGAGTATCAACTTTTTGAATAGCTTCGAGATGGAGGACAAGATAGATGGCCGATAGCTTTTGGCACTGGTAGGGTCTTTGCCAGGCTTGTGGATTGGAATGTCCAGGGAAGTAGCCAAGCACCAAACACATATTGAAGACCGCTGCAAAGTGCTCGAAGAAGTCAACACTCATGTTTTTCAACTCGAGGTTGACCACTCCATCGACACCAGCGGCCTTCATGTTCTTGGTTGATCTAATCGCTGCTATCACCTCATCAGCCGATATTCTTCTTTCGTCAGGGACAACTACGGGGGGTGGCAGCGACTCTAGACATTGCCTCCAATACTGCATTGGCCTTTTCCACTGGGGTTATGAGTAAAGATGGAACCGAATTCTGATTAGGAGAGAAAAGGGGAGGGATGGACCTCGGCTTATTTTTTAAAATCTTTGCCATTTTCCAGAATGGCTTAGCACAATCTGGGAGAGAGCGAATCTTGTTTGCAAAATCGATATTTCTGAGATCCATCATCCTGGCTTGGATGATTTTATTCAAACGGTTGCAATTGGTCTTCAGGTTAGGCAGCTCAGTACGCTGGTACTGCCTACCTTCTACGAGCTAAGATAGCCCGTATTTATACCCTACGTTATTTTCATCCGTTTCTCTATTGGCTGCTAGCTGTGCGGGGATTTCCCCTCACGATATTTCACACCAACGATATTTTTCTCAAATTGAGTGTTTCATTGCGCAATTATTTTTTTTACCTTCATATAAAGTTATAATTTTTATTCATTAATATTCCACTCTATATACCACAATCGGGAACGTGGAGCGTTTCCTACCTGTCGATTAGAACGAGATTGTAGGATCGCTTTGCGAGTCTTACTTTCCAAAAAATTGGATTTGTGGTATCCTGATCAATGTGGGCGTCTTAGTGGAATACCTGTATAAAGAGAGAGAGAGAAGGATTAGTAATTTCCATTTAATTCCACTACCTTATTTGCTTATCCTTGACAGATACGCGTATTTCGTCTACAATGTGCAGACTTCTTCAGTGTCTTGTACTAATACTCGACTGAAGAAAAACTAGGTACTCCGCTGCTTACTCGTTGATGAGTCCTAGGTAGTAACTTGAAAAGCCATGTCCTTAATCACTGTTGAGTAAAGTTGAATTCCGTTGTTTGTTTGTTACAATAATTACAACTTATTTTATATACACCTGCTTTACCTAAAACATTAATTGGGTCTTTAGTGGATCCTAACAATGATTTTAACTGGTTATGTCTACTGGTGAAAACTAAATCTAATCCGAAATGTTTTAACTGTGGTCTTAGCTTACAAGTAATACATTACATTGTTACATTTGGCTTGGATGCGTTAATTTTTGGTCAAGTTTAGTATATTTCACTTGACTAGACCAAGAAATTGGAGCTCCGTTCAGAGTGACTATATGACTAAACTACTAAGTTTCGAAAATGGAGCTCTAGTCTCATGTGAGAATATTATAAGTGGAGTTTTGGAAGCGTAAGCAGAAATCTTCCATTTCTTCAAAGAGGAAGAGAAAATACCTAAACTTTTCTGAAGTCTGCTGCAAATAACACGAATACTTCTTCCTTTAGCGGAAATACATGTGTCATCGGCGAACAAAGATTTGTGGCAACCCTGAGGCAAATCAGGCAGGTCCGAAGTTATACAATATAGGCCCATGAATGCAACCCTGAGGAACTCCAGCTCTTCTAACATGTAGTCGATCATATTTGGAATTTTAATAATTTACCTGCAGAGTTCTGTCAGTTAAATAATGTTGAACTAATTTCATAATAGGTATAGAGCGGAAAATTAAACTTCTTCAATTTAGCTTCATGCCAAACACTGTCGAATGCTTTTTCTATGTCTAGAAGAGCAACTCCAGTTGAGCAGCCTTCAGATTTGTTTGAACGAATTAAATTTGCAACTCTTGATGAGTTGATGAGTAGTTGAATGCCCATGAGAAATCCAAACTGCTCATCTGCACATTCGTATTGATGTGAAGCATCATTTTATTTAAAATATTGAAGAAAGCAAATTTTCTTTTGGACGGTAGCTAGAAGCTTCAGCTGGTTCATTATTATTGGCACAACTTTTGCATTTTTCTATTTATCAGGAAAGTATGCCAAATGAAAACATCTGTGAAATAATATTACCAAGAAATACAATACTCTCTGGGAGTTTTTTGATGCGGATAGAGAAAATTCCATCCTCACTTGGTGCTTTCATATTTCAATATATTTTTTTTTTCAGTTGTAGCTTACTTCGTTCAAATAAAGTTCCCAGGAATCTTCAAAAATATTTTCCCTAAATAAAATATTCCGATTATTCCGAGCAACCTGATTTTCAATAAGACTAATAAAATTCAAACTGAAATTATGGGAATTCTCCAACTGTTTAGCAAGTTTCTGACCATTTTCCGAATTTGTGACCAAAATCTTTCCACCATCTTTAAACGCTGGATTTTTTTTTAATTTTTGTTGTTTTCCAAAATTGTTTGGAACTCGGGTCTAATCTCGAAACATTATTTTAAAAGTTTTGTTCTTCAGGGCAGAAAATCGCTTTTTAATTTGTTTTTGCAAATCCCGCCAGACAACTTTCATGACAGAATCGCGTGTTTTTTACACACTTAATCTAGCTCGGTAAAATCTCCAATAGCCGAATACCTCGGCATTTACTTTTGCTGATATGTCTACATAATAACTGTTTGTTAGCTGATATCTCAGCAAAATGTTATTTGTTAGCTGAGTCTCGGCAATTGTTTCACTGAATCTCAGGAAAACGAATTGCAGAACTACTCGGCTGTTGGAATCTCTTCGAAAATCTTTTAGAGTGTAATTTTGCCTCCTACGGACATTTTTCAGACGGATCAAGAACTGAAGATCGTCGTCCATTATAATTGAATCGAATTTAACCTCGCATTTTGGTACTCAGGCAGCTCTTGTATCAACTATAGAAGTAGTATCAGAGATTCCCCCAAAAAAACAAGGCAGAGTCACAAATAAACGTATATTTTTAATAATTGCTGTACAGTGAACAATGCTGAAGAAAACGGGTTGGCGAATTATGAGCTGAAAAAAGCTCATTGAGATCGATAGTTGTACCATTGCAATGCATTGTTCCGCTGTTTGCTCTGATCTGATTAATTTACTCATTAAAATCGTTGACTGTCTTCTTAATTCAACACCAGAAGTTTGATTTAATAATAAACTAAATAAGTGCAATTTGCACATACATCGACGCTTTAATTTGACACCTTTTAATTGATTTAATAACATGCTTTATTATCGACGTCTAATGTTTTCTAGCTCCATTATTAGATTTCATTGCATTGCTTTACAATGTTGCTGTTCGCGAGTTCAATCCCAAGCTCAACCCTTTTTTTATTTGTGTCATTCACCTAATTAATTTAAATTGCAATCATCGATCGCATCACTCAAGACAATGAATTTACTGATCTAGTTGAAAATATAACCCATCATTCTTTCCTTGGAAATTGGAGAGGTGAAGTGGTGTAATTGGTCTAATTTAAAACAACGATGAATGAATTGATCATTCCCATTGCACGTTGAAAGAGATATAGCTGTAGAGTTGCAACCGGGAGTGCTGATAGGTATTCATTTTCAAGCAAGCTTTTATTGATTATTGAGCTGCCCATATGATGTATTCTAGGATAGCTGATTCGAAGGTACATAGTTCGAATCTCATGCAACGACATGTATCCCAAGTAACAACTCTATGCAATTTTGTTGAGTAAACTTCTTTACCACCATATTCAGTTATAAAAGGCTTATATAAACTGTTATAGAACTTGTGTGTTGCTTGGGATATGTATGTAATAAAAATCTATATATGTGTGTGATGCATGCTTCGTCAGAAAAATGAAAACAATAACTAAAGAAACAACCAATACTGTCTTCCGTTCTGTTTTCGGGTTAAATTTCCCGCAGTTGAATAATAGTTTAATAAATGCATAAAAGTGTCTCTGATTTAACTTTTCTTCACCTGACAATCCAAGCGTAAACAGCATTACTGTTTAAGGAAGCAATGTTTGTGATTGTTTATTGCGTCACGAGCATAATTAACGTCATCTCTGGTTTGCAAAGGAATATTTGGATTAAAGTTATATTCCATAAATGTTTGATATTGCTTCCAATCAGCTCAATGGTAATTGAAAGTAGAGCTGTTGTTAGAAATTATTTCTTAGGATATTTCAAAAGTTACTGGAAGGTGATCAGAGCCAAAATAGGGCATTGGTAACCAATTGGCTACAAAGTTGACATGAATCAATTAAGACCAAATCAATAGTTGAAGGATTTCTTGCTGAAGAACAGCATGTTGGGTTGTTTTGATATTGAATAGTGCAATAACCTGCATAGTGCAATCATCAAACAGAATATTGCCATTGGAATTGCTTTGAGCATTATTCCATGAGCAATGTTTTGCATTAAAATCATGACGGGTAAGTTCTGAAATAAATTTTCTGGCCTACGCATTGGAATGCCAAATAGGCAGCAAGTTGTCCAAATTTTGATTCTACAGAAGAAAGAATATGATGTTTGATACGTCTACGAACAAATATGATTACAACGCCACCACCGGCTCCACCAAGATATATTTTTGATAAATGAAATAAGGATTAAGGAACGTTTCAGTTATAACGGTGATATGTACGTTATGAAATCTCAAAAAGTTCACGATTGTTAATGTATGCGTATGCACACTTAGACATTATCGCCGACTTCGGTAATTTTTTTTTTCCGAAATCTGAATAGCTCTGTTCGGTAAAATTTATGCAATTTAATTCAATTGTTTTTCAGCTACTTTGACACTTAATCTCCACTAATATGACAAGATTTGATCATTTAAACAAGGTTGAACATGTTTTGAAACATCTTCAAATTCAATAGCCTTTAAAATGAAGGTCAAAGTTTTACCGAACGTTCAGCTGTTCTGATTTCAGTAAAATTTACCGAACCCGGAAACAAAAGCTTAGTGTGTATACGACGTGAACCCCTGAGAAACGCCGAACTTTCCAGTATAGCGTGGTCAACCTAGTATTTAGATTCGTGAATGAAGAAATGATAAGATTGACGAAAATCATGGCTTTTGCTTGAACTGAATCATAAAATAATGCTTCATAAGTAGTCAATAAAACTTTATTATACTCATATCAAAGATAATTTACAATATTTCATCTGAAAAACATATCATGCTCAGCTTGCCAGCAAATTGCTCTGTCCTTCATATATTCATTTTTCGATAAATATATAATTTCTACATTCTGTTTCCTTATAACTAAATGATTACAACTGACTTAAATGTGTGCTCATTTGGTG
This sequence comes from Ochlerotatus camptorhynchus, assembly GCF_037179485.1. Lineage (NCBI taxonomy): Eukaryota > Metazoa > Arthropoda > Insecta > Diptera > Culicidae > Ochlerotatus > Ochlerotatus camptorhynchus. The sequence continues at coordinate 2,875,960 of NW_027040771.1, forward strand.
TCTTAAATTAAATCTACTCAGCATTAAAAATAAGTTATAAAATTAGTATTTTTCAATGTCATTGGTAATTCCAACGCGCGTGCCTACCGCGTTCTGTTCAACGGAATTGGTCGTCGTGAGCGCCATCGTCGTTGCAGTTGGTCTGCTCTCCTCCGATGGCTCACCAGCTCCGCCGGCTCCACTGGTCGGTCGATTTTGCTCGACAAAATTCTTGATCGCATGATCTTCCGCATTTTGCTCCGCTTGCATTCGTTTGAATTCTTCGATTTCGAAACTGTATTTGGGTGTAGTGATGCCGAGAAACGAAGCTAGGCCTTCACCAACGTAATCGCACCCTGCCAGAACCGAGCTGCCCAATCTGCACGTTTTGTGCAACATCCAGTCGCTCCAGTTCATTTTGGACTGTTTGGAAGAGGTAAGAGGATGAGTTAGAAATATAGATGTTTGGCAAAACTTCATTTGGACATTTTTGAAGTCTGTAGTTATGGGAGTAAATATGGCCGAAAAAGTTCTGATTTCCATCACGCACTCAGATAACATCACCAAATTAAGACAAATTTAACTGAAATTTCATCTGCTTAAGCGTTTGTTAGAATTGTTGGTTTTAATTTAAAGAATTATTTTTCTTGAAATAACTTCAGACTATCAATCTGATTTAAAAAAAAAAAAAAAAAAAAAAAAACATCTATATCTGTCGATCGTGAAGGGAACGGTTTCAGGGAGTACGTCGAGTTTCTACTTCTGCTCGCTACCGTGGGTTCAATCTCAGGCTCGTCTACTAGGATAAATTCTAGATAGAGCTGGAATTAGGGCCTAACAGCTTTTGTAAACAATGACATCTCTTGATGATTTCTTGAAATTCAAGGCTCGCCCACGCAAACCAATATCCTCATCGGGTAGGGAAAGACTTTCCCTATCCGATGGTTTTCTTGGTCAGCGTGGGAGTGCCTTGAATTCCTAGAAATCATTTATAGAAGTCATTGTTTACAAAAGCTGTTACGCCCTAATTCCAGCTCTATCTAGAATTGTAACTTTAATTAAGGACAAGTTAATACAATCCACAAATGGCCACAATCATGGCTGATTTTACATGGAAAATCAGTCATGACACAGCCATTCAAGGACTCTACCAACCTTGTCTTCAATTAATTATATGATTTGAGTAGTAGCTATACTGAAGATCCGAGAGATGTCGCCCCTTAGGTGATAGGAAAATCATTTTTGCAGCATGGAGAATATCAGAAAATCCGCGATTTGTAACTTAACATGCTTTTACATAAGGAAACAAATAAACGAGTGTTTACCTTATCACCATAGTAATGTACTCGTGCAATTTTTGTGCCTCTAAAATTGCCCATAAAGACGATAATGAATAAAAACTGAAAATTTTCATGCATTTCCAAATGGTTTCCTACCATTCACATAATTTCGAAGTGACTGGCCCTATGGATGTGGATGATATCAAATACATCAAAACATGATCAATTAATTATGTTTGGTTGTTTTTGACATCATCCACATCTAGAGGGCCAGTCACTTCGAATGTATGGGAATGGTAGGAAACCATTTGGAAATGCATGAGAATTTTCAGATTTTATTCATTATCGTCTTTATGGGCAGTTTTAGATGCACAAAAATTGCACGAGAACATTACTATGGTGATAAGGTAAACACTCGTTTATTTGTTTCCTTCTGTGAAAGCATGTTTAGTCACATATCGTGGATTTTCTGATATTCTCCATACTGCAAAAATGATTTTCCTACCACTGAAGGGGCGACATCTCGCGGATCTTCAGTATAGCTACTACTCAAATCATATAATTAATTGCGATACAGTGGGTGTCAAAACAATAGAACCAGCTAAAATCATACCATCACCAAAACCTTTGAATATCAAATTAAATAGTTCTTCAAATTTCACACAATTTGAATGACAAACTTCTGAGATTTTGATAATTCTCACGCAAGGCGAGAAAAGGGCCTATCATTGTTGATCGATTCTCTTCATCGATTTTCTCTTTCGCGAATAATCCTACTGCAAATGAATTTACCATTCAGTGTGTTGATTCAGGCGCAAGCTAACATCATCTTCTGTCGAACGACACGCGACGAGACGCGATGCGACTCACGCAAGGAATAATAATAAATAATAAGATTCTTTTGAATTGGTCGCGAATCGCGTCTTCCCTGACCGTACCCTTAGCGAGAAATTCGTTTATGTTGCCGTGGTAAACCAAAGAGAAAGTCGATGACGATAATCAATCAACGAGGATAGGCAGTTTTCAAATGTTACGCGAGAATTATGGAATTGGAATTGGACATCATTCTCTTAATTAGCTATATAGGGGAAATGGCTCTAATGATGTCCTATGGATCTAAGATTGGGCCCATCGCTAAAAATCTGTTATTATCAATTTTATCTAGATGAACGCGTCATTGGGACGTTACTAATGGATATTTTTGGTCGCTATTGAAAATTTCGGCGATTGCTGATTTTATGTATGGGCCCAAATTAGTCGCATTTAGGCCGACATTACTTCCATTTCACCTATCTTCAAGATTTCAATAAATTTGCAACTAAGATGTACCTTGCACAACTTGTACATCAATGCACATAAACTTAAAATTTGACTATTATTAATTCACACAGAAAAGAACAAAATAGGGGAAAAGTTGGCTTCGGCAATACCTTATCCTATTATCGTCAGGGGGTAAACAGCGTCCTTGAGAGCTCAATTTTGGCATATGGATACATTGTGTTTCAGAGAAACTATTGGCCAAATTTGAGTGCTCTAGGACTTTGTTTACCCCCCTGACGATAATAGGTTAAGGTATTGCCGAAGCCAACTTTTTCCCTATATGAAATGCACCGATAATTTAGCAATATTTAATTTATTTAGTTTAGGATACTTTTATCACAGACAAACAGCCTGTGGACTTGGAGACATACTTCAAGTCCCCGCGTACATCGTACGGGTTAGGCAAAAATGTGCGTCTATCTTCAAAAACTGTCGCATTAATGGTCCTTCGCTCATTTTCAACTTCTATTCAATTTTCATACTGCCGTACTCTAACGGAACTATCCACCTACCCTCTTCTAAAGATCATTCTCTAGCTAATAAATCATCACACTAAAAAAGCTTCATGTTAGCATTTCCAACCAACTCCAAACAGTTATGTTTTATTGAATATTTTTCACTGTAAAATCTCGTGGCTACCCAAATAACAATTTTGGTTTTATGAGGGTTCTGTAGACCATGATTTGGACTTGTAGAATGCTATAAAACCTCGATAAAACCTGCAATGTTACTTGGGATAAAACATTGTCAATTGTGAAGAGCATCTTCATAAGGATATTAAGACTTATAAAACCAAGAAATACAGTCATCCCAGATCCCAGTATGATGGGCCAGCTAGTCACTATTATGGGTCAGTCAGTTCTGCGTGTTAATCTAAAGAAAGTGCCCATAATTGTGGGTAACCCATAATACTGGGGTGACTGTAGTCAAAAAGATAAAGGAATGTGGGTAAAGTTCAGTTCGTGTGAAAAGGATGTTACAAGTTTTGTTTACAAAAGCTGATAAGCTCTTTTCAAATGTTACTCATCAGTCAAAATATAGGTCTCACAAGAATCCTCTTTCAAACGTGATGTTCCTAGTAATTTGAAAAATTCTGGGATCTCTCCAAATACACGCCTTCTCACCAATCAATACTGATATTTGATAATGCACCAGAACCCTTGGTCGAAGCTTTTCTTGTTTCCAATTTCAAAACCGAGGCTCATGACTGTCAACAAGCAGAGCTTAGTGCCAGAATTCGAAGTGGAACTTGCATGTGTCAGCTATATCATAAAGGAGTTTGCATGGTTTTGAATTTTTTAAGTTAATTAATCAAGATGCCTGAAATTTTCCGAACAGTTCAAACTATTACCGAAGTTGGTGAAACATACTATGTTTTTGAGTTATGAATAAGATCAAGGAATGTTTCAGCAATTGTTCAATAGCTCTCTTAGCAATAGATCATCTTTAAAAGCGTTGAGTTTTTTAAAGATCACAAGATCTTTGTTATTCTGAGCTGGTTCAAGTTTCTTTTTAAATAGACTTTCAGCCTTTGGCTGGCTCATCCCTGTATTGAGTTGAAAAATTGTACATATCCACAGAATTAAACCATAGCATGAAATGTCCACCAATAGCCACCATCTGAACATTCATACATACATCCGTTTAATGCACACGCAGTTTGCAAATTTTTCACTGAGATCCAGCAAAATAAAATGTCGAGCTGCTCGGTGTTGCCAATCTCGGCAGAAAAATCTAAGTGTGTAGGTCACTCAGAACACTGAAAACTAATCTTACTCAACGAGTGAGTCCCTTTTATTCATTCGTATGGAGAAATTTCTAAAACCGTAGACTACTCACGCTCTGAGTGACCTATGCTTTTATAAATTTCTCCATACGAGTGACTAACAGTTACTCATAACTGAGTAAAAGTGACTCACTCTCTGAGCTAGTTTGCAAAGCTACTGAACGATGAGATTTGCTACCCTCAAAACACAAAGTAGCTTTGCTTAATATTCTCCTTAAATAATTATTGTTCATAAGCAACCTTTTTTTTCTTCGGATGAACTGTTTTCAGAGGCTTTGCTTCAGATTTTTAATTTTGATATTTTACAATCTTTTGAAAATCATGCAATCGCCCAATCTGTGCAGAAAATTAAGGCCATGCAAGAAGTATAATCAAGAATTATGATGCAACAGCACACAGGAGAAATTTCTAAAGACGTACACTTTTGGAAATTATCACCGACTTCGGTAATTTTTACCGAAATCTGAACAGCTGAACTGTTCGGTAAAATTTATGCAATTCAATTCAATTACTTTTCAGCTACTTTGATACTAAATATCCACTTAAATGACAAGATTTGATCATTTAGTTGAACATGTTTTGAAATTATTTTCAAATTCAAGAGCCTTTAAAATGAAGGTCAAAGTTTTACCGAACGTTCAGCTGTTCTGATTTCGGTAAAATGTACCGAACACGGAAATAAAATCTTAGTGTGTAGGTCACTCAGAGCATGAGTAGCTTACATATTTTGAAATTTAACCATATGAATTAGTAAAAGTTACTCAGTTTCCTACGAGACGAACCAGCCCAAGGCTGAAAGTCTCGTTAATAAAGAAAACTAAACTAAACTACTCAGTTTCTGAGTAGGACCGTTTTCAGTGAGGCAAGGAATTACAACTTTAATATTTCCAATAAGAATACACAGTTCATTACAATGCTCCCGAGACTTAAACCGTAACACTCTTCTCCATCCCATCCCCCTAGTGGATTACCACTCAACTAATTTTCATGTTGAAAAATAAATAAACAACCTTGATGGTTGCTATGAATCATTCGTCTTGAACGAAAATTCATCATTAAGTAAGAGATTTTCTCAAAACCACACATGATTATCCCTACCTCATCGACATCTTTCACTCCTCCCTCCGATCCAGCAGCATCCACCTTGTCCTTCTCATCGTCACTGAATTCCTCCATTGTTCCATCGCTGAAATGCAACACCCTTTTCGGAGCTCGCACCTGGACCTCTACGTCTTTTTCATTTTGGATGAAATTGGCCGACGCTTCAACCTTATTCTTCATCGGTATGTCCACTTTGGTCATCTTTGCCCAAATATGTTTCGTTTGCTGATGATACCTATGTGTTCTTAAATGCACAAAACTCGTTTTTTTAAATATAAATGCTTCCAACTTTTGATAGCAAAGCTGATTGACTAGACCCTCCAAGGACACGACTTGCAAATTGCAATATATCCTGCGACGTCGTTTTCTCCGTATATTACTTTTGTTATTGTTTGGAAACTATGGTGCAACGATCTCATTATGTGGAGATGTCAAATATGTATGTGTCAAAATTTGACAAGAACAGAAATGAAAGGAAATGTGAGTTGTTTCAGAAGTTCTAACTGAGTTATTTAATTTTGTGGGAATTACTTAATTTGGCTGAAAACATTTAGGCTAAATTTATGAATAATTTTTCAAATTCCAACGTGATTTTATACATGAATTTATTTTCAACCGCATTCTCATTGTATGATACATATCCGCATAAAGATCCTTAAAAATACTCTATTGAATGACATTTAAAATGATCTGGCTTTATTTAATAGTAAACAGATAAAGAACACAATAATAACGAGAAAACCATAATTTTCATCAACTTTCAGTTTTATTTTTCTATTCTATATACACGTTAACCTCCGTAACACTTCTCACTGCTACTGTTCGGCATCGATTCACTGCTTGGCAGACGGTTGCGGCAACCGGAATTTCTCCATTTCGATTTCGGCCTCAAAGTAACTGTTCTTGTCGTAGCAATAGTACTCCGGAACCTTGTAGTCGGCATCGTGGGCAGCACCCGGACCGATGGGTCCCGACTTGCTGTGAACGCACTTGCTACTCAGCCCTGGAACGTCGCCACTGAGTGGTTTTGGTGCACCGGCCTGGGTGGCCGCACCGGGTTTTCCAGCCGTTGGAGGTTGACTGTAGGCACGGGCAGCCACCAGCCGGACGAGGATGTCGTTTTTCAGCAGGATTTGGCGGATCATTTTCTTTCCAGTCTCGTTGGAACCGTGTTCCGATAACCACCTAAAAAGAAAATAAAGCAGCGGTTATTCAATCACTGCAACTGAGCTGTCAAAGGCCTATATACATCAGCTCTTGCGCACTGAACGGCGTGAACGAAGAAGTAATGTTGTTGAATTTATGAGATGGGCCCTTTAAGCTAATACGCAATTTATCTCGAGTAGGGCAGGCACTACTTTGGACATACCGAACAGAATATTATTATTTATCGTTATTAGGGAGGCTTTCAGCCTTGGGCTGGTTCGCCTCCACCGACCGAACAGAATACATCAGATACACACTTAGTTGTTTGCCGAAAATGGCACCACCGAGCAGCTCGGCATTTATTTTTACTGAGATATCAGCAAAACTTCGCTTTGCTAGCTGAATATCGGCAAGTTTTTCACTGAGATCAAGCAAAATAAAATGCCGAGCTGCTCGGTGGTGCCAATCTCAGTAAAAAAATTAAGTGTGTACTTGCAGGAATTTTATCAGCTACAAATTGGTGCAACATCACTTTTCTATTAAATTTAAGGAACGAAAGTTATTAATGATTCAAGTCACTGATGTCTTATGATTATGCTCAATCAAGAAGGCAACATTGGTGTTTCTGCTTCGTAGCATAGATCACAATAATCATGGCTGCTATATCACACTGCAGATAACAACAAATGTATCTTCCGCAAAGTTGTAGCTAAGCAATATACAAAAAGGCTAGAACACGATGAACAAAAAGTTTAGATTCCCATAGTAAATTCTATATAAACTTCAAATGGTTCGTGCCAAGTCAGTTTATTACCAAATGAGTTACAATTTTGGTCGGCTTGACTCAATGACGTTTATATAAGGTCTGGGCCAAAGGGCTTATTGGTCCCGAATAGAAATTTACATTAGCCCAACGTTTGATTTTGATGTCTACATCAGCATCGAAATCAAATGTATGCCTGATGTCAAACATTAGGAAACATTATGATTTAGTTGTATTTAAGCAATGTAACATGGTGTATACATCAGAAATTTTGGAACAAAATTTTGCCATTCTTATGTCGGTCTGACGTCAAAAATTTCAATCTATTGACATTAGAACCAAACGTTTTAAGGATGTTTTCAGATGTACAAAACGTTAGAACTAAACGTTGTTCGGATGTTTTTAAATGTAAACGTTTTCTGATGTTTTCTAATGTAGATGTTTCCTGATGTTAGAAACAAACGTTTTTGGATGTTTTCAGATGTAAAAAACGTTAGAACTAAACGTTTTTCGGATGTTTTTATATGTAAACGTTTTCTGATGTTTTCTTATGTAGAGGTTTCCTGATGTTAAAATCAAACGTTTTTCGGTTGTTTTCGGATGTAAAAAACGTTAGAATTAAACGTTGTTCGGATGTTTTTATATGTAAATGTATTCTGATGTTTTCTAACGTAGATGCCTCCCGATGCTGGAACCAAACTTTTTTGGATGTTTTCGGATGTACACAACGTTAGAACTAATCGTTGTTCGGATTTTTTCAATTGTACTTCGTGTTTGTTGTTCTCTGATGTTTTCAGGTGTACAAAACTTTTAAAGTAAACGTTGTTTGAATGTTTTCATATGTAGATGTTTACTAATGTTTTTAGATATACAAAACACTAGAATCTTACTTTTCAAATGCTTTCAATTATATTTACAACACATTAGAATTAGAAACATGATCGTGTAAACACTACACACCATTGTTGTTAGATTACATCATAAAAATGCGTACATAACAGTCAATGCTGAAGCTCCCGTTTCCCACCAGTCAGTTAACTGACCTTAGCTAACCTAATATCATTGCGGCAACTCTCTATGCGGCAGGGGAACTATGCCATAGAGATTGCTGACGTTTGTCGTACGTAGTGTGCGTCAAGTATACGTATACGCAAAATGTTTTCATCGGGAAAAAAAACTTCATAGCGGAAAATTTTCCCGATGAAAACAAATCACTTACACAATCATACTTTAGCAATCTCTATTAGCGCGCTAAGAGTTGTTAGACCACTGACATAGGCGCCAATTTGTAGGTGACGAGGCACTTGGTGACATTACAGCGAGCTTGACGATTGTTGCAGCATTTTTTTTAGCAAACTACCAGTTAAGGTGCGTAGTGTTTAAAAGATCTTGTTTCTAGCTCTAATGCTTTGTACAATTGAAAGTATTGAAAAAGTTAATTCTCATGTTTTGCACAACCGAAACCAGCAGAAAACATAAAATTGTACAAAAAAAAGTCATCCATTCTGGTAGACTATCTCTTAAATGCATAAAGAATAGCCATTGCTTAAGCTCCCGTTTCCCACCAGTCAGTTAACTGACCTTAGCTAACCTAATAGCATTGTGGCAACTCTCTATGCGGCAGGGGAACTATGCCATTAGCGCGCTAAGAGTTATTAGACCACTGACATAGACGCCTATTCGTGGGTGACGAGGCACTTGGTGACATTACAGCGAGCTTGGTGATTGTTATAGCATTTTTGAGTGAACTACCAGACAATCATGACAATGTGATCGCTGCGCCTCCAGATCTCCCTTTAAATCGACCCACTGCACACTGGACTGTGCCAATTTGTCAATAATGCATGACACTTTGGACGGGGTTGCTGGCTTGTTTGGTCCACTGTTCGGATATACAAGTGGCAAGCCTTCCCCTTCACGGATCGCTCCAAAAATTGCTGCAAACGAACTGCAAATATATAATAAACAAAATTATTGTGCATGAAAAATATGACAATGGACAATGCTCGAGGAGCACTGGGAGTTTTCGAACGACGCGTGCTTAGGACCATCTTTGGCAGAGGGTATATGAAAATGGTGAATGGAGTAGGAGAATCTAGATAGAGCTGGAATTTGGGCGTAACAGCCTTTGTAAACAATGACTTCTCTTGTTGATTTCTCGGAATTCAAGACACGCCTACACAAACCAACATATCCATCGGGTAGTAGAAGTCTTTCTCTAATCGATGGTGATGTCGATTCGCCTGGGAGAGCCATAACTTCCGAGAAATCATCGAGAGAAGTCATTGATCACAAAAGCTGTTACGCCCTAGTTCCAGCTCTATTTAGGAATGAACCACGAACTGGCGTAACTTTATGGCGAACCCAATATCCAGAAAGTCGCTAAAAGTGGAAGGGTACAATGGGCGGGACAACAATCCCGCAAAAATGGTGTTTTCCTCAAATCCGGCCGGTACAAGACGCAGAAAAGCACAGCGTGCTATGTGGTTAGACCAAGTGGAGTAAGATGTAGGAAGTGTGGGACCAGGCTTCCAAAAAGTACAGCCTCCTCGCGACAGTTGGTTTATACCTGAATTGACTGTTGCATTGTGTGATTTACTACCGCTTGCTACCGTACGTTCAGACCTGAATTCGAAGTGTATTGGCAACAGCGCACGCACCAACGAATGAAAGCTGTATTAGAACAGTCGCATCTATACCCGCTTTGCTAAAATCATCGTGCTTGGAACGTAGTGAACCGAATGGGCTGTATTTATACAATTCTTTATGACCAGGTTCTCAATGTTTCTGTCGTCATAACTGTTGAGATGGCAACCACTGCACCTTTGGTGCCCCTCTTTTTCCTACACCACTGTAGTTTCTTTTGCTGGTGTTCATTATTCATTTTTCATCACTTGTAAACAAAACACGAGAGAATACACATTAACCTTTTTATCGCTTCTTGTAAATCGCGTTGTTAATCGTTTTATTCCTCCTGGTCCATCCGAAACCCTCTTTAGGTTGTGGGCCCAGGTCGCTTCGGAAGTGTCGGGAACCGAGTAAAGTGTAACGGTGTTACGATGGTGGAGGAAATACAGAACGATCGGTATCATCTGGCGTTGTTCGACGGAAGCAATTATTCGGCGTGGAAATTTCGCGTGACGGTGCTGCTTGAGGAGTACGACTTGCTCAACTGCGTCGAGCGGGAGTTGGCTGATATTGCTGAAATCAAAGAAGAAGCCGGTGATAATGCAGAAGTGAAGAAGCAGAAGGCGGCCGCCCGTGAGAAACGGGCCAAGCAGGAGAAGAAGTGTAAATCTCTCCTGATATCGAGGATCCACGACTCCCAGCTGGAGTATGTCCAGGACAAGCGTACCCCCAAGGAGGTTTGGGACGCGCTGAAGAGAGTGTTCGAGCGGAAGAGCATTGCCAGCCGGATGCACATCAAACGGAAGATACTTGGTATGCGTTTCGAAGGTGGGCAACTCTAAGAGCATTTTTTGCGGTTCGATAGACTGGTTCGGGAGTACCGCGGCACAGGTGCTGTGATGGATGATTTGGACGTAGTGTGCCACTTGTTACTGACGCTTGGACCGAATTTCGCTACTGTTGTGACTGCTCTTGAGACGATGCCGGAGGACAATCTGACGATGGAGTTCGTCAAGTGCCGGCTGTTGGACGAAGAGACCAAGCAGAAGGGAGCAGATATGGAATTGTTTACCGCGAAAAGTGATACTGCGGCGTTTTCCGGTACGAAGTCGGGAGTGAAGCAACCGAAGAAACTGAAGTGCTTCTATTGTAAGAAGGAAGGCCACAAGATGGCCGAGTGTCCGGAAAAGAAGAAGAAGAGTTCCGGTCCGAGTGGTCACCAGAAAACGAAGGCGAACGTTGCGGAAAGCTCCGACTGAAATGGTGTCAGTTTTGTTGGCGTGAGTGGCGGGATGGAACCGCAGAAGACAAGGTGGTTCATTGATTCCGGTGCGTCTGACCACCTAGTGCGCGACCGGGAGTTATTTTCCGAGCTACGTCCGTTGAAGAAGCCGGTAGAGATCGCTGTGGCCAAGGACGGCGAATCGATCGTCGCGAAACAGTCCGGTACGGTGAAAGTGGTATCGGTGGTGGACGGGAAGTCGATCGATTGCACTGTCAACGATGTGCTGTACGTTCCGCAGCTACGGTGCAATTTGTTCTAGGTGTTGAAGGTGGAAAAAGCTGGCATGCGGGTAGTGTTCGAAGACGGCAAAGCTAAAATCTTCAACAACTCCGAACTGGTAGCTTGTGGTGCGCGCCGGGACAAGCTTTATGAACTGGATTTTTACTCGTTGGACCAAAGTGCGTGTGAGACATCGTTGCTTTCGTGCGGTCGAATCAGCAAAGACTTCAAGTTGTGGCACCGCCGGTTCGGCCACATCAGTGAGAAGAATCTCAAAGTTCTTGCTCGGAACGGATCGGTAGTGGGTTTAAAACTGAACCCGGATAAGAAAAGTGACATGATCGTGTGTGGACCCTGTGTCGAAGGGAAGCAAACCCGGCAACCGTTTTCGTCGCGCGGTGAAAAGCGTTCGTCGCGAGTGCTCGAGCTGGTCCACTCGGACGTATGTGGACCGGTTACGCCAGCAGGGCTGTATGGATCGAAATACTTCGTGACCTTCATCGACGACTGGAGCCACTTTACCGCCGTGTACTTGATGGAGTCAAAGAATGAGGTGCTGGAGTGTTTCGTGGCGTATGAAGCCATGGTGACGGCCAAGTTCGAGAGGAGGATTTCCCGCTTGAGAAGCGACAACGGTGGTGAGTACTGCGGAAAGCGTTTCAAACAGTTCTGTAGGTCGAAAGGGATCCAGCAAGAGTTCACTGTGCCGTACACCCCGGAGCAAAATGGGGTTAGCGAGCGCATGAACAGGACCCTTGTCGAGAAAGCGAGAGCGATGCTGCAGGATTCGGGAATAAGCAAGGTTTTCTGGGGTCAGGCGGTCCAGACGGCTGCGTACCTGATCAACAGGAGCCCGACCAGTGCGCTTGATTCGAACCGAACTCCGTTCGAATTGTGGGAGTCGCGAAAGCCGGATATTTCGAAACTTCGAGTATTCGGATGTCGAGTGTTTACTCACATTCCGAAAGAGCTGCGGAGGAAATTGGATCCGAAATCGTGGCAAGGCATCTTCGTTGGCTACTCTCCGAATGGCTATCGGGTATGGGACCCGAAGAAGGAAGCAATCGTTGTGGCTCGAGACGTGGTGTTTGTGGAGACCGAAGCACCATCGAAGGTTGATGGCCGGACCGAGGGCCGGGCAAACCCCGAGGGCGAATTCTTGTTTTTGCCTCGCAGCCGGAACGAAGAACTGGATGAGGATCTGGAAAGTCGGAACGCTGAAACGGATGAAGAAGAATCGGATGAAGAAGGATCGGATGATGAATTCGGAAGCTTTTCGGAAGATCCAGCTGAGGAAGATGCGAATTCGAATGCAGAAGCAGAGCCGGTGGAGGAGTCTACGCTAGTTGATGGAAATCGGCCGGTACGTAACCGGCAACCACCAAAATGGCACGACGATTTCGATGTCGAGTACGCGGGATTCGCATTGAGTGCTTTGAACTATATCGATAATATTCCGAGCACGATTGCTGATCTGCGGAAGCGCGAAGACTGGGGTCGCTGGAAGGAGGCGATTGAAGATGAGATGGATTCGTTGAAGCGCAACAACACCTGGACGCTGACGCGACTTCCTGAAGGCCGAACTGCGATTACCTGCAAATAGGTCTTTCGAGTGAAGCATGGAAGCGGCGAAGCGGGCGACCGGTACAAGGCCAGACTCGTGGCTAGGGGCTTTAGCCAGAAGAGAGGGTTCGACTATTCCGAGACGTATTCTCCAGTGGCGAAGCTGGATACCCTTCGAGCTGTTTTGGTCTTGGCGAATAAGGAACGCATGCATCTACACCAAATGGATGTCAAGACTGCGTTCTTGAACGGAGAACTCAACGAGGAGATTTACATGGCTCAGCCAGATGGGTTTGAGCAGGGGAAAGGCCTCGTTTGTCGTCTTAATCGTTCCTTGTATGGCTTGAAGCAAGCGTCCCGCGCGTGGAATGAACGGTTCCACACATTCATAGTGAAGATGGGTTTCGTCCGCAGCGAGAACGACCAGTGTCTTTACGTACGAGGCGAAGGGGAAAACAAAGTCATCGTTGTGCTCTACGTGGACGACATTTTGATGGCCAGCTCGTCTCTGAAAGTCTTGGAAGCTGTGAAGCGTGGATTTTCGGCGGAATTTGAGATGACGGATGCAGGAGAAGTAAAGCAGTTCTTGGGAATTTCCGTGGAACGAGATGCGCCGAACGGGATCATGCGGATTCATCAGCGCAACTATTTCGAAAACTTGCTGCAACGTTTCGAGATGAATGACAGCAAGCCGATATCCACGCCTTTGGAGAATCGGTTGAAGCTGACGCGAGGAATCGAAGAACAGAGGACGTCGAAGCCGTACCGCGAGCTCGTTGGCTGCTTAATGTACGCTTCGCTAACGACGAGACCGGATCTTTCAGTAGCCGTGAACTACTTTAGTCAGTTCCAGTCTTGTCCGAACGAGAATCATTGGGTTCACCTCAAACGGATGTTAAGATACGTCAAGGAGACTCTGGATGTTGGACTGATCTTCCGGGATGATGAGTGTTCGCCAGTGTTGGAAGTATATTCGGATTCAGATTGGGCTAACGATTTGGTTGATCGTCGTTCCGTAACCGGTTGCATCTTCAAGTTGTTCGGTTGCACTATAAGCTGGATAACACGGAAGCAGCACACCGTGTCATTATCATCGACCGAGGCCGAGTTGTCGGCGTTGTGCACAGCAGCTTGTCACACGCTGTGGCTGATACGCTTGCTACGGGATCTGGGCCAGAAGATCGATGAGCCGATAGTGGTTCATGAAGACAATCAGTCTACCATTCGTATCGCCGAGGACTGTCGTGATCATGGCAGACTAAAACACGTTGACACCAAATATCATTTTTTGAAGGACTTGATACACCAGGGCGTACTGAAGATTAAATTCGTCGGAACATCGGAGCAACAGGCTGATATTATGACGAAGGGACTTCCGCCCTCACCATTCAAGCATCTACGATCGTTGCTAGGACTAGGACGATGCTGTGGTTGAGCAGGGGTGTTGAGATGGCAACCACTGCACCTTTGGTGCCCCTCTTTTTCCTACACCACTGTAGTTTCTTTTGCTGGTGTTCATTATTCATTTTTCATCACTTGTAAACAAAACACGAGAGAATACACATTATCCTTTTTATCGCTTCTTGTAAATCGCGTTGTTAATCGTTTTATTCCTCCTGGTCCATCCGAAACCCTCTTCAATAACAGCCTTCACAAACCGACGACATCCCTCAGCTTACCCAAGTGGCTGTCACGAAAAGGCTGTCACGAGACATTATATACAATTAATATACGGCAGTAGAGTATGGAAGAAATCCAGAAGAATGATCCCGAACAGATATGTCGGCCCGATGTCGGATCAATGTAAGGTCAATTTACGGTCGACGTCGGTCAAATGTCGGGTCGATGTCGGGTCAATTATGTGTTTATGTCTGGTCAATGTCGGGCCAACATCGGGTTGGGGTTTGGTAGAAGTCAGGTTGGTGTCGGGTAGGCTTATATTTTTCGCCGGAGACCGTGCGTTTTTAAAAAAATATCGGATGAAAATTTTGCAATGGGCAGCACGAACGTGATATCAACCGAACGAGCTCCGGCGCCACACTGGTAGTGTAGTAGCAGTCTTACGACATACAAACAAAATTTCAAAGCCAGCAGCAACGAATCGGCAGTTTGACGGACTGCTTGTTGTATGTACGAGGAACGTTACGAATGACCATCCGAGGCTGTCATAGCCGAACGAACAAAATACATGACTAAGAACGAGCTGTCGTGTACTGCACAAGACGGCAACGTTGCATGTCGTATAACAGCCTCACTGTGGGCTGTCGCTTATAGCTCAATCTCAAGGCTGTCGTAGGAAAAAGAAAGCGACAGCCGTTGGAATACTGTCATGAGGCGGTACTTTTGGTATGCCTGTGTGGGACGCTCGAGAAATTGGAGACAAGCAGCCAGGGACCGAGTTAGTTGGCGCAACTTGTTATACAGGTTAGGTTCCGAGGGACGTCGGATCAGCAAAAGTAAAGTAAGTATACAGACAAACAGACATAACACTCGCAAGATGTTCATCGAACAAGCATTTATCGGTCAATTTAAAAGTATCTTAGTTGGTAGTACCGCCACCTGTGGCGCGCATAGTCAATTCCCTTGCGTTTGACGTTTCCACACTACCGCCATCTGTTCAGCGTACTACCCACCACAGTGTACTCAACAGAGGGCGGTAATGTTTTAACGACGATGTTTTACAGTGAGAAATATTCAATGTGTTATGTCTGTTTGTCTGTGGTAAGAATCTTATACGTTGGCTAAATTGTTATCCAAACTGCCTAAAAGTTCGAAGAAATAGTTATTAGATAGTACAGAATTCTAAATTGGCATTATTTATGAAAAATTTACATTAGAATTCTTAAATCTCAGTCTTTCCCTGATTGCGAACCACACTTTAAATTTTATATAAACTTTCGACCCATCTTGTGTACCATCATAAGGCTTGATGAAACTTATTCCACCCGGAAACATGTTTTTTTTCGGAATTATGAAGTCATTATAGGGTTAACTACCCCATTTTCGGCCTATTAAGCACAACCCGCACTTAGTCCTTCTTTATCTAGCGTAGTTTAGCACCAAACGGAATGTTATTATTACTGATGGCTTCCAAATTTATTTACCTTTCCGTATGTACCGTAAGATTTGATAAAGAGAAACCAATCGTTGAGATATTGTCAAAAGTCTAACACTGCTTCTTGACACCAAACTCGGCCTACGGATTCTAAACTCGTCCTAGCGCATTGAAACGCCATTGAAACGCCAATGAATTCACTTCCGCCTATCGGATGAAGATTAAACATTGTAATAATCATTGTATGTAGTATACACTGGCTTGACGAAATGGAAATAAAGAATAAAGAATGAAGATAAAAATTGATTCGGTCGGAGCGCTTCTTTTGTTTTTGGGAATAATGGGTGCAACCCTTCATATCACGTGTTCTCATTGACTTCGTTCCGTAGCTTATTAACTAAAGTATCGTACCAAATGCATAATTGAATTGACGAACTCTGAAATAATGGATTTCTATTAAAGTTTTCTGCTCGATAGGCCCAAAACGGGCGATTAGGCCAAAGTAGTTCTCTACCCTACGACATTTTGTATTTTTAAGTTACAAGAGGACGTTGCAAAGGATGAGTTTGACGTATGAAACCTGTGCATTTAGTTTTCAGAGAGTCGCAATCAGCGAATTATTCATTAAGCTGTAAGCTCCAATCGGTATTATCCTCGGATTAAATCCCGATCAAGAATGTCCGGCTGCTTTGATGTCGACATCAGAGTTATTCAACACGATGCTATGCAAACAATTCGTAGATCATCCAAACAGGGACGGTATTAAAAGTTAATCCGAGTTGGAGCTTACCGCCATTATTGCGGCTCTCTGAATCCAATATTAATAGGTTGAAAAAATGGTTTAAAAATGGAACCTAAATCCAAAATTTCATAAATTTTGGTTCACATGAACTATCGAGGGCGGCGACACATCTAAATCTCAAGTTTAGATGCTCAACAAATCTCACACAAGCGAATCAATCTTCGAAAAATCTTCTTTCATTTGTCGCATCTACTTGCACCGCTCATCATCTTTTTACAGGAAATCTTCAGAATCGTCATCAATCTTCTTTCTATCTACTCAGCGTGCGCGCAGCTAGCCACAGCAAAACACAATCTTTTTTGCATCGTAGATAGAGTCGTCTCCCTCGTGAACTATGATAAATCAGTTTTATTACATTTACAAACATCACCATTTTAGCGGCCCTCGCCATAGAGCGAACTGTCATTCAAAAGGATATTAATGTCATCTAATGCAATTTATCGACAATTTAAATCTTGGTTTACAAATCAAGATGAATGTCTATGGGAACGATAAAAATATATTTGTGATCAGAAAACGAAGCTCGTTCAGATGATGTATAAAAATTTGTTTGTTTTTCGAAATTATACAACCCAATTCCAGGTTTTCCACACGAAACGAAAACTAATGGATACGTATTCGGTTTCCCCATAGGGATATGTATTCGGTTTCCCCATCAGGATATGTATTCGGTTTCCCCATCAGGATCCGTATTCGGTTTCCCCATCGGGATCTGTCTACGGAATCCCCATCGGGATCCGTCTACGGAATCCCCATCGGGATCCGTATTCGGTTTCCCCATTGGGACCCGTATTCGGTTTTCCCATCGGCATACGTATTCGGTTACTCCATGGGGATCCGTATTCGGTTTCCCCATTGGGACCCGTATTCGGTTTTCCCATCGGCATACGTATTCGGTTACTCCATGGGGATCCGTATTCGGTTTCCCCATTGGGACCCGTATTCAGTTTTCCCATCGGGATCCGTATTCGGTTTCCCCATCAGGATACGTATTCGGTTTCCCCATTGGGACCCGTATTCGGTTTTCCCATCGGGATACGTATTCGGTTACTCCATGGGGATCCGTATTCGGTTTCCCCATCAGGATACGTATTCGGTTTCCCCATCGGGATCCGTATTCGGTTTCCCCATTGGGACCCGTATTCGGTTTTCCCATCGGGATCCGAGGGGGGCGACACATCTAAATCTCAAGTTTAGATGGTCAACAAATCTCACACTAGCGAATCAATCTTCGAACAATCTTCTTTCATTTGTCGCATCTACTTGCATCGCTCATCAATTTTTTGCAGGAAATCTTCAGAATCGTCATCAATCTTCTTTCTATCTACTCAGCGTGCGTGCAGCTAGCCACAGCAAAACACAATCTTTTTTGCATCGTAGATAGAGTCGTCCCCCTCGTCGGGATCCGTATTCGGTTTCCCCATCGGGATCCGTATTCGGTTTCCCCGTCGGGATCCGTCTACGGAATCCCCATCGGGATCCGTATTCGGTTTCCCCATTGGGACCCGTATTCGGTTTTCCCATCGGGATCCGTATTCGGTTTATTCGGTTACACGCATAATACATCGTGATGAAGTTTGATTCTAATGTAACGTTAGGTTCTGTTGTCATTGGATGTATTCTGATGTTTTATGCGTGCAACAAATTACATCGTGATGATGTTTGATTCTAATGTAACGTTAGGTTCTGTTATCATTGGATGTATTCTGATGTCAAATTTTACATCGTCAAGACGTTTGATTCTGATGTAACGTTTGAGGCTAATGTATTTTTTATGTACTTGGACGTCACACTGAAGTCTGAATACATTAAGGTTACAGCAATACACGTTAAAATTTAATGTATTGAAGATGTCTGCTGATGTTTCCTACATTACAATTTCTATTCGGGGTCCCAACAAACATTGCATTCAGAATAAGAGCTTATTCAGGCAAAAATATGCTTCTTCAGCTAAAAAATGGCTTATTCAGCTATTATTCAGCTCAAATTGTTTGTTGGGGTGTTAGTGAAATGTGCAAATGGTTAGTGGTGTTCGTATTATATTGCAATGTTTATCTTTTTACACGAAACAGCTGTTGGCAGTGACGTATTTCTATCTGTTCTCAGTATGTCGGCAGTGACGTATATCTATCTGTTCGCAGATGTCCAGCAATGTTTACAACATTTTTGCTTCTAACACCAGCAAGCTGCATGTTGGCCCAGACCTTATATAAATGTCATTGGGCTTGACTGACTTGGAACCGTCTGAATTGAAAATTTCAAATTGTATATTAGTGTAATGCTCATGCATGCTGTGTTAGTTTTCCATATGGCATATGGTTAAAACATCAGTAATAACAATCGTCAAAATATAAAACAATAGAGTTCTCTACCACCGCTAGTATAAGCATAGAGGTAACTCTAAGACCACTGGGTCCCGAAGAAAATCATTATTATTTTTGGCTCACTCAGTACCAGAACAACGGTCCCAAGCAGTCCCAAGCTATTTCACTCACCCCTGCATGTTCTGCATGAATCCACACACCCCTGATGTTATCTGTCAAACTTTCATAGCGAATCAAAACAAACATAGTGTAGTAATAGAATTTCAACTAGAATAGGGTACGTTAATCGTTTGCTTGGGACCAATAGGCTACTAAAGTGGTGAGCCAATTTAAAATCGTTAGTTTCGTATTGATTGTTGGTATAAGTGAGCAGTTTCACTAATACAAGCGTTTTACTGGTTCAAAATAAAAAAAAAACAAACCGCTGTCAAGTTGAACACTTTGACAGCTGATTTCGTGGTTGAAAATAATAAACAAATCGATTTTATACGGCTACACTAGCAACGTTGTATTGGTGAAATCTTGCGGCAAGAAGTCGATAATTGATTATTATTTTTTTACCTGAAAACTCATCGATGAATTTTGCGCAGTTGAATCAACAATCAATACGAAACTAACGATTTTAAATTGGCTCACCACTTTAGTAGCCTATTGGTCCCAAGCAAACGATTAACGTACCCTATTCTAGTTGAAATTCTATTACTACACTATGTTTGTTTTGATTCGCTATGAAAGTTTGACAGATAACATCAGGGGTGTGTGGATTCATGCAGAACATGCAGGGGTGAGTGAAATAGCTTGGGACTGCTTGGGACCGTTGTTCTGGTACTGAGTGAGCCAAAAATAATAATGATTTTCTTCGGGACCCAGTGGTCTTAGAGTTACCTCTATGGTTGAATTCTGTAAGGCAAAATTCATAGGCGAATAAACTCATGCATGAGATTTGAGTTTTTCCGATCATGTAAATTTATTTTATTTTGGAACAATAAAGTGTTTACAAAACTCGAAACCAGATGAAAGATCTTACTACTGCACCATATTCAGGCTAAGGACCGGGTGTCCTGTGCTGTACGAAGAAGCCAACTCCATTCCACTCGATTCAAGCTGCATGTCGCCAGATACGCCATTTGCAGGTCTTCTTCAACCTGTTCGATCCACGTTTCCCGATGCGCGTCTCTTTGTATTATTTCTGTCAGGTTGCTATCAACACGCAATCCACTGTAGTCTTTAAGATTATTAAGTATGACACCAGGTTAGCAAACAAAAACGAACTGGTTACAATTACAGATATAAATTTCCAACAGAGTTTGCAGTTGCTTCACAGCGATATAAATGTGAAAAAAAAAACTTACGAGTCCCCCTCTTAGTTCGCCTTTTTGTCTACCTCAAATATTCATAAGTGTTGCAAGCGATCAAGAGGTAATGAACAATCAACAAAGCATCCTATGCACTAGCAACCCCGCAATCTGATGCTATCATAATTTTCAGCAATGTCAGGAATGGTCACGAACCCCCGACATTTGCCACTACTACTACTAACTCAAGGTATCTTCGAAATAAACTTCAAAGTTGCATTTTTTTATCAAATGTTAAATTCAGTCCTCTATATCCGTAATACGCACGCACGCAAACCTTTGTAGACTACTCGAAATTTTTGACGTAGAATTGTCTAAAAACCAAAATCGACCACGTTACGAAAAGTGGTTAAGTTTTGACCTCGGTTTTGACCACATATAACCAACAATCAATACGAAACTAACGATTTTAAATTGGCTCACCACTTTTGTAGCCTATTGGTCCCAAGCAAACGATTAACGTACCCTATTCTAGTTGAAATTCTATTACTACACTATGTTTGTTTTGATTCGCTATGAAAGTTTGACAGATAACATCAGGGGTGTGTGGATTCATGCAGAACATGCAGGGGTGAGTGAAATAGCTTGGGACTGCTTGGGACCGTTGTTCTGGTACTGAGTGAGCCAAAAATAATAATGATTTTCTTCGGGACCCAGTGGTCTTAGAGTTACCTCTATGATATAACCAACAATCAATACGAAACTAACGATTTTAAATTGGCTCACCACTTTAGTAGCCTATTGGTCCCAAGCAAACGATTAACGTACCCTATTCTAGTTGAAATTCTATTACTACACTATGTTTGTTTTGATTCGCTATGAAAGTTTGACAGATAACATCAGGGGTGTGTGGATTCATGCAGAACATGCAGGGGTGAGTGAAATAGCTTGGGACTGCTTGGGACCGTTGTTCTGGTACTGAGTGAGCCAAAAATAATAATGATTTTCTTCGGGACCCAGTGGTCTTAGAGTTACCTCTATGATATAACTCTGTCAATAACGGATGGATTTTAATTCTAAACAAGCCAATCGATTGGAAATTTTTCTGCTAAAATGAACACACTATCAATTTTCAATAGGTCACTATTGAAAATTACACAAATGCCCAACTGTTGCAATGGTCATCAAAACTATCACCGATTGCCTGCAAAAAGCGCTTTCTCTAACACAGATTTTAAAATTGAATTCCATCCGGTCTCGCCAAACGGTGCATATTCAAGCACCGTGTGTGGTGCTGTCCGGTCGGTCATCATCAGCAGCAGCTGCAGCAGTGCTTTCGGTACGTAGCGTTGAACATTGTTCTTCAGTACACAACGAAAGCCTGCCCGCAGGCAGCGAGCTGTAGCCCACATGCACACAGAGCTTAGATTACCGAAGTCGGTAAAATTTTTAGTGGGTTTTCAAACAGCTGAGTTTTCAGCAATCAACCCAGTAGTTTTTAATTTAACTGAAAACTCCGTAAATCCCAGAATCTCTGAACTGTCAAAAATTACTGTTTAAGTCAGTAAAGAAATTGCTGATTCAGTATTTTATGTCAGTATTTTGATGAATAAGTCATTAAATTCATCAAAAAAAGTTTATTACTGGCAGTAATGATTTCTTTTTGGGTTTCATATGATGGGTAGGATTAAAATCACAAACGAAGTGACAGACGACTAACTGGTGAAGAAATCAATTAAAATAATGTGGTTCGCTGTAATAGAATTTTCTTAGTAGCTTGTGCCATCAGCCACCAGATGGACTAGTATTTTTGTTTTGATTTGAACATAGTTGATTTTGTGTGCAATATGATCTTTGACAGTTTGCAAAGAGTGTATCATTTTGTCATTTTTTTATGCATTTCAGTTTAGAGTAGAGTGAAAGAGATAGAACCAAAACATTCTAGTACATTTAGTGTTGCCATGTGGTACAATCAACAATCAATACGAAACTAACGATTTTAAATTGGCTCACTACTTGACTAGCCTATTGGTCCCAAGCAAATCGATTAACGCACCCCATTCTAGTCAAAATTCTAGTACTACACAATGTTTGTTTTGATTCGCTATGAAAGTTTGACAGATAAAATTAGGGGTTATTCGATTTTCCTATGTTTCGAGGGGTGAATCGATTAGCTTGGGACCGAAGATAGTACCAGAGCTGAGCCAAAAAGTTGAGCACATTTCTTCGGGACCTACTAGTCTTAGAGTTACCTCTATGGTACAATCCATTAGTAGTGTTGCCATGTGGTACAATCCAGTAGTAGTGGTGTTGCCATGTGGTACACTGAAAAATTGCAATAGCAGGTGCGTCACCAAAGTTTTCGAGCCGCTCCGTCTGTCACTTCGTTTGTGTTAAAATGTTTCTAATTTTTCACAATTTTTATTTGGGGACTGAGATTAACATGTTTAGCGCTTCCTGGTGGTTCAGCTGGTTGGTAGATTTCTTCGTGTGCCAGATTGCGTGTCCATGTTTGGAGCTCAACAACAGGCAATGTTAGGGAATTGTTCAACTTCAAAATCAAAATGCAGGAGTGCATAAATTTTCACAAAGATTTTCTATTATCACACAGAGATTTCCAAACAAGTTCGGACGCAAGGCGCAAGCTAGTTGATTTACGGTTGAGATCAGTAAATGGAAACATAATGCATACTTTAAACCCGGTACTCTATTTGACTGAGTTTTAGTCATTCACCGTCAAGCTGTTATTTTACGGAAAATTCAGTACTTGCTATTACCATTATTACGATGTAATCAGAATTTTAGAAAATTATGAAATTTTAACTTCTAAAATTTAATTTTGATTCGTATGTCTGAGATTTAACTGATGATGAAATATTCAAAATCTTTAAAAAAAAAGCTAGTTACAAAATTTATTCAGAATTAGGTAGAGAATTTTCTGAGGATTGAGATGCTCTAATTACAAAATGCAAACAAACGATTATTGCTTGTTCAAAATCAGTAAGGCTCCCTGTAGATAGAGCTGCTCATCGTTAAATAAAAAAGGAATCATTTCTTAAAACCATTTGAGATTTGAGAAAAAAAAACAACAGCTTTTAAAGTTCGACTGTGAAACAAATCGACATGTACCGTTTATTGGATCCATCTTATAACATAGCAATGTCAGCAGATTTATCCATTCTATGTGATGATTGATAGATTCCATCGGATTATCACTTAAAAACTATGACTGCGATATGGAATGATTTATATCGTAATTTCACATACTTAGTACTTGATAAAACTTTGCTTCGAACGTGGTTAGCGATAGGTAAGATGTATATGAATATTGTCGTATATATTTCATGGTGAAAAACTGTTGATATGTCATGGGTGGGAACAGACATCTAGAAACTAATGGAAAATCATATAAGTTTGCACTATGAGAAAATTCAGTAAAATATACCTGTTTTCATGATGAATATTGCTCACTAAAATATATATCTTATAAGATAATCATGTATATTTTATTGGAGTTGCTTTTACTGATTTTTGACGTTTGTTGATATGTCGCGTGTAAATAGACATGTAGAAACTATTGGACTGTCATTTAACTTTGCAGTATAGGAAAACATGTATATCTCATTGTAATAGCTTGCTTTGATTTTTGACGTTTAAAGATTGTAAACAGATCTATCCCAATCATTAAATAGTCATATAGAAATGCCTTTTAAGAAATCCAACAGCAAGCATTTGTTTTTGCATGTTTTTTTCTGGGATGAATATCGCTCCTAATAAAATACATCTTACATGATTGTTCTTTATAAATTATTGAAACAATTTTCAACGATGTTAACATACACTCATTAAAATGATTAGTTGAACTAAATACTACTAACAACAATGATACTGTATTGAATAATATTTGTTTGTTATTGTTTCATATGATAATTGGTTCCAGAAAAGAATGTATTGAGATTGAAAAAAAAATGATTCTACTGTAATATTTACTTTGCTATGATTCTAATTGGCTTCTACACGGCTAATTCAGATTCCAGCCCTAAGTAGTATTCGAACTTCATGAGCCAGTTCTATCAAATCATATAATTTAGTCGTTGATTTATTGCACACAGGTGCATTAAGAGAGATTTGAACAAACCACACCACCGAAACGAACCATAAATTTGTCAGTGCTATTTGTCTCCAGTCTAGCAAAACGAGCATTAAGTTGCACTACATTCCATGTCGGGAGAGCTGTTCTTACTTCATGCTATTTGAACGAGCTCAATCTTGAAGTCAGCCGTGGCCCAGTGGAATCGAGCACAGACACCGAAAGCATCACACCTCAACAGATCTTGATCGAATCCCAAATCAGCTACAATAAAAAAAAGGCACAACTGTGAAAGCTCCCCCACTGCCTGATGTTTATTTTTCGAATTTATTTTTAGAAATCGATTAAATGTATGTGTCAAAAGAAGAAGTAAATTTCATGTTATTTTCACATAAACTTTACTTCGATTGATTTATGACACATATATTATATTGTGGTGAAAAGTATAGCTTATGCTTATGGGTTTCAAATCCATTTCAGTTAATTATTATAATTTGATCGATTTTCATTTATCATATGACGATCATATAAAAGTTACCAAATTATCAGCATTGTAAATGTATCAGATATTCATATAGAATTTACCTGACACATTTTCAATCATATCATTTTCAATGGATTATCTTATAGCGCAAATTTATTAGACTTCCACATAACACGAATATGTCAAATTCGTTCAGTGTGGAAATACGCGTATATCTCGTGTATATTCATCTACCATTTGTTTCAAATCGAAAAAATCAGCTAAACGCTTCAAACGATTCGAAATAAAGTTGTCACGGCAATTATTATTAAAATCACTAGCTAATATATTCAATTTACTAGAATCAAGGAATGTGTCGAGCCAGTTCTATAAAACTTTAACTGGGTGAGAGAAACAAAACACCATGGACTTGACAATGGGATAGCGATTTCGAGCCAATTTACTGTCAAATCCGAGCCAGTTTCTGATTGGTCGATTTGACAGTAGCAATCGTGCAATAAAAAGGACAGAGGGATCGCATCAATCTGGCTGGCGGTGATGCCGGAATCAATGTTGACGTCAATGGCGTTGTTAATTGTTTATATTTGCGAAAGGAAAGTTGAAAAACTGAGTGTACTGCGTGTTTTAAGCGATGGATATTGTTGTTTGTTTATGGTTGTTTTTATTGTGTTGAGCAAAAGCAAAGATATCTTATTAACAAGATATCCCACTAATCATCCTCATACAAGTCATATAATGACCACCCTTATGTGATCTCAGTGCCATCTTTTGAGTGCACTTTGAAACTGTTGGGAGTTCCCCGCCAACTTCACCATCAGGGCTCATTAACTGACAGGTGTCAGCATGACAGATGTCAACGCGAACTTTGATGATCAGCCGAGGAAAGACGATAACATCCTCGAAGTCATCATCATTATATTGCGATTGTTTGTGATTGCTCCGATTTTCAATCATTACCACTTTATACGCAACAGAAACATTTGAGAAAACAATCACATATCCAAGCGCGCATCATGATGTGCTTGTAATATGTTATGCTTTCGAGCGAAAGAGTTTCCAATACCACCGGTATCAGTAAGATGCAAATCTCTAATAGTAATTGATGATTTGCGGAGCTGGCACAAGCATAAAAGTAAGCATGGAAAAAAGATTCACTCTCTCTAAAGAATTTTTCCAAAACCCCAGCCACTGGAAATGAAACGCATCGAAATCATTGCGAAACGTAATAAAATATGAAGTAATGAAATTGGGTTGTTGGCGGAATGCTACGTAAAACAGCAAAAAAGGTTATCTTCCATTTAATTCCACTTATAATTAATGTTGGTATCCATGACAGATACGTATTTCGACTACAATGTGCAGTCTTCATCAGTGTCATTCCCACTGAAGAACTTATCAAAATCTAACCCCCTTAAGATAACCTTTTTTTGCTGTTTTATTTAGCATTCCGCTAACAACCCAATTTCATTACTTCATTATGATGGCTACCAAGCCTTACTTAAATCTTTGGTTTTTATTAGTTAGGTAGGTTCCGATTCAACACATTGTAGTTTCATTTTTATACCTATGATCTTGACTTTTTTACCTAGGGGATGAGTACTTAAGGGGGTTAGATTTTGATAAGTTCTTTAGTGGGAATGACACTGATGGAGACTGCACATTGTAGTCGAAATACGTATCTACGTATACGTATAACATTTTTTGCTGTAATAAAATATGCCGTCTTCTTTGGTCAACGCAGCACGCATTCTATTAAAAAAGTAGAAGGGTCTGTGCCTAGGGGCACGAACGGAAGCTTGACGTAGGACCGCTAGTGGACGGAATAAATGTGAAGAGCATTTAGTTCTTTTAATAAATTGATCAATAACTATCTATTACCTCAACTTTTTCCGTATTTGTACCAAATTTGTAGTAATTTTTTTCAAAGAGAAAGTTGATTAATAGAATCAATCAAAATCACTTGCACCCCTGCTTCCAAGTTTGGTTACAAGATTACAACTCTGGAGAGCATTTTGTGTGGTCGTTGGGGGCATGTGATTCTGAATATGGACCAACAGGCAGATAAATTCTATTCTAACTTTTTACTGTAATAATCGAAAATGAGCTAATTCCATACAGCAGCGCTCTTTTATATCTTTTCAGGTTAAAGCAGAATGATGTGCAACCAAGTGGTATAAAAGCTATGAGTAGTTTGCTATCAAGTAGCGACACTGGCTCTTTTCCTTTTGCGTACACGGCGAATAAGAACGACCCAAATTTGAGATTAGTTCACTCATAATCGCCAAAAGTGCAGGAACTCAGCGATGAGTAAATTTGTCTCATGGTTTCCTGTGGAAAACCAAAAAAATCTGCCAGAAAATTAGGAAATTGACAAAAAATTTATTCAGTCTCGGAGTAGTACCCATAGACTGAGTGAATCCAATCCGTACTTTTCTCAAATTCGGAAATTTTTCCCTGGAAAAACCTGGAAAAAAACACGAGGCAAATTTACTCATCGCTGAGTTCCTGCACTTTATTTCTTATTTTTGAGATAACTAAACTCAAATTTGGGTCGTTCTCATTCGCCGTGATATCACCTTGAAAGATACCGGCGCCGGTGGTTAGCGTGATTACCTCTAATCCCAGCAAGGCTGGGTTCAATCTCAGTCGCACCGGCATGTTCTGAGGCATAACATATCTGATCCCACCTTCCTTCGGGAAGTAAAGCCGTTGGTCCCCTGTTCATGAGTTGATGGGTCGATGTGTAGGGTCCAGGTGTGGGAGCTGCCTCCCTGGCGTCGGTAGCATTGGAGCTCAGTACGGAAAACACTCAATAAGTCCTATCTACATTGATCGATTCTCTTCATCGACACTCTCTTTCGTAAATAACTCGGCTTCACAAATGTTTCCTGTCGTCTTCGTCGAATTAGATGCTAGATTGTTGCTTCTTCCGTCGAAAATATCCGGCCGTGGCGATTCAAAGTTGATCAAGGATGATCCAAATAATTTGTACCCCTGCTTCCAGTTTGATTACATGAGCATTTTGTGTGGTCGTTGGTTCTGAATATGGACAAACAGGCAGATGAATTCTATTCCTACTCTTTACTGTAATAAGCTTGGTGGCCCTGAAAAGAGCCGTTTTGTTGCCAAAGAAGATTTAACCTTCGAAACCAAACAGAGTGCGTCTCTGTCACTTTAAAACGTAGATGACATCCATGGCCGCTTACGCTTGGCGTGTTTAGTGTAGGTGACAGCATCACGGATCTCATTTTTCAGGAACACCTTCAGCACACCTCGTAAATCAGATCGGATATACGTCAGACACCACCACGGCGAGCCAGACGGCGTTTGGTTCTGAATATGGCGATGAGTGGGCAAAATATTACGCAATTCCCCATCCTCCCTATTCGCACGCGCCCGAGGATCGGAGGCGAATGCCACTTCGACCTGTTTCGTCTACTTACTACTCTCTGACGACTGTGCTGGGGAAGCAGCATACGCATGTAGGTAATTGGTGGATTTGTTAGTTAATTCCACGCTTTTGGGCAATGCTGGACATTTACCAAATTTTCAATAGTTTCTTGTTGAAAATCAACATTCGAAAGCATTGTTATCGATGCGTAGCCATATTTCTGATCGATTGGTGATAAAATTATTGAAATTGGACCATGGGCAGCTGAGTTATTAACGATCAAAATCTTTCTTAATTTGTTACATGTTCCATTTTCGGTTTTCACAAAGTGTACCCCCATATAGAAATCAAAGACGTAGTCCTACGTCAAAATAACGTTGGAATAATCAATACTTTCCTATTTTATAACGTAGAAAGTATTTGTCAACGCCGGTGAAAGCAAACGCAAACGGAAGTAGCCGAAGCTGAATGATGACGATGAGTGATGACACCACTTCGTGTTTTGATTTGCGCTGTACTGTCCGCTTAGTTATGTGGGTTCGTTCATGTATAGTGTGCGTGTTTTCTTCCAACGCTGCAGTTCAACCAACAATCAATACGAAATTAACGATTTTACATTGGCTCACTACTTGACTAGCCTATTGGTCCCAAGCAAACGATTAACGTACTCCATTCTAGTCGAAAATCTACTACTACACAATGTTTGTTTTGATTCACTATGAAAGTTTTACAGATAAAATGAGGGGCTAGTGGATTTTCCTATGTTTCGGGGGGTGAATCGATTAGCTTGGGACCGAAGAGAGTACCAGAGCTGAGCCAAAAAGTTGAGCACGTTATTTCGGGATCTTCGGCGCTGTTATCGGTCTCTATAAATTCCAAAGAGTGAAGGGGGTCTGGCAAAAGTGATGTGGTCCCAAGCAAACGATTAACGTACTCCATTCTAGTCGAAAATCTACTACTACACAATGTTTGTTTTGATTCACTATGAAAGTTTTACAGATAAAATGAGGGGCTAGTGGATTTTCCTATGTTTCGGGGGGTGAATCGATTAGCTTGGGACCGAAGAGAGTACCAGAGCTGAGCCAAAAGTTGAGTATGTTTCTTCGGGACCTTCTGGCCTTAGAGTTACCTCTATGATATGACCATAGAGGTAACTCTAAGACTAGAAGGTGTCGAAATAACGTGCTCAACTTTTTGGCTCAGCTCTGGTACTCTCTTCGGTCCCATGCTAATCGGTTCACCCCTCAAAACTGAGGAAAAACCAATAACCCCTTATTTTATCTGTCAAACTTTCATAGCGAATCAAAACAAACATTGCGTAGTACTAGAATTTCGACTAGAATGGGATACGTTAATCGTTTGCTTGGGACCAATAGGCTAGTCAAGTAGTGAGTCAATTTAAAATCGTTAGTTTCGTATTGATTGTTGATATGACTGTCTAGGATGCTTGCAATATCTTAGTCTTAGAATTATGGCAATTGATCTAATATCGTTGACTTTTATTTACATTTGTATTCGAAGAATTTATACTTACAATCTGTATCAAAAATGCTGTTTGTTTATTCTAAAACATTTGTGTCAGTGTAGACAGAACTGCTTATCTTAAAAAAATAATCATTCCCTAAAACCATTAAATTAAGACGCAATATGTTTTGAGGGAAAAAGCGAACAGCTTTTAAAGACCCAAGTAACCAAGTAACCACCAAGCCCGTTAATAGCGAAATAAGGGCCTTTTCTGCAATATAAGGCTGATATACGACTTTAAATTTTTATATTATCCTTATACCAGCATTATTTGCATCAGTGGAGTTGATGGTCACTTGGTATATCTCATGTTTAAAAGAAGGAAAACAATTTTAAAAATTATTGAATTTGTTTGCGTTAAATTTAAGAAAACACGAGTTTGATTACGAGAATTGCAAATCTCGGAATGATTGTGCCAGAAGGATTATTACCGACGAAATGATCTTCGGTGAAATCTAAGAGAAGAGGTGACAATACGGGGGCGAAAATGAACAACTTTTCTGTCAAACGTGAACCAGCTCCTGATTGGCCGATTTCATGTGCGTAAGATAGAGATAGAGATAGATAGAGATAGAGATAGAGATAGAAATAAAAGAGAAAGAAGCCAACTGTCACCTCTTCCTCTTAGGGTGAAATGACCGATGGCGATACGTTCTTCGGCGGATAAACCCATTCGGTGAAATTTTTGGCGTCAAAATGACCAGCACCTCCACACTCAGAATTTTTTTTCACTTAGATGTTACATGAAAACAAACATAGATTTTTTTTCCATCTAGTTTTTCACGTAAATTTTACGTTTTTCATATGTATATCGGTTTCAAAGTTCTAATTTCAATCCACATACAACTCTAATAGGTAGTATATAGGCTTTGGAAGTAAATTCCACTTTATTTTCAGTACCAATGCTCTCGACGCCAGGAAGGCCGCTTCCACACCTGGACCCTACCTATCGACCCATCAACTCATGAACCGGAGAGATTTTATGCCTCAGAAAGGTTTTTTTTTAATTCAATTGACCACTTTGTCAAGCAGTTTTGGCGTGACTTTCTACCAGCGATTTCACAAAACTGGACGAACTAATTTCTATTTTTTTGTGAAACGCACAAATGTTGGCTATTTTTTTCGAGGTTCTAGAAAAAATCTCAAAATAATGTTTCATTTCAAAGTTTGAGTGGTAGTAAACGTCATTTTATCTGCTCGAATGAAGTGGTTAATTTTTAATATCTGAAGGTAACGTCGAGGGGATTGACTCTATCTACGATGCAGGAAAGATTTTGTTTTGCTGTGGTTAGCTGCGCGCATGCTGAACAGATGGAAAGAAAATTGATTATGATTCTAAAGATTTCCTGCAAAAAGATAATGCGCGATGCTAGTAGATGCGAGAAATGAGAGAAGATTTTCCGAAGATTGATTCGCTAGTGTGAGATTTTCTGAGCATCTAGAATTGAGATTTATATGTAACCGTATTTTTTTCCAGGGAAATTTATGTGACAAATCTTTTGAGCGCCCTGTTCGGTAATTTTATATCAGGAGCTGTTCGGTAAAAGTCAGTGAAAAATTCAGAAATAAGAAAATTTATTCTGAACTTGTTC
This sequence comes from Ochlerotatus camptorhynchus, assembly GCF_037179485.1. Taxonomy (NCBI): domain Eukaryota; kingdom Metazoa; phylum Arthropoda; class Insecta; order Diptera; family Culicidae; genus Ochlerotatus; species Ochlerotatus camptorhynchus. The sequence continues at coordinate 2,907,587 of NW_027040771.1, forward strand.
AGACTTTGTTCAGTATATCCATAGAGGTAACTTTAAGACCAGAAGGTCCCGAAGAAACGTACTCAACTTTTTGGCCAAGCTCTGGTACTATCTTCGGTCCCAAGCTAATCGATGCACCCTTCGAAATATAGGAAAATCCATGAACCCCTCAGTTTATCTGTCAAACTTTCAAAGCGAATCAAAACAAACATAAGTGTAGTATAAGAATTTCGTCTAGAATGGAGTACGTTAATCTATTTTCTTGGGACATATATCGATAGTTTCGTATTGGTATATCCATTTAATTACAAAAATTAAAGCACAGATAAACAGACACAACAATCGCAAGTTGTTCATCGAACACGCATTTAACGATCAATATAAATGTTAATAGTTGGTAGTACCAGAGTCGATGATATAATACACTAATAAAAATTCAATGATTATTTTTATGTGTCCCACACATGAATTTTTGCAATGTGATAAAAAAATGATATATATGTTTCGGACACATAGTTCTTATGTGCACACATACAATTCATGTGTAACCACACATACCATTCATTTGACTCGTAAATTTCATGTGTACTTCTGAGCTCGCTTCTGAGTGGATTCTGTTTATGTGTGGACACATGAAAATCATGTGGAATTTTACATGGAAATTCGCCATTAAAAATGTGTTGAATTTTATCAGTGTAAGAATCCCGCCATGAGGAAATGTTGCAATTTCTTAAAATGTCTAATGCTTACATTGCATACTGGGTCAGGAATGCAACCTAGCGGAGCAAAATTAATAACTCCGAAACGAAGCATTTCCGCGACTTGGTGTCTTCGGCAAAATTTCTCGTCATAATAAGGACCATCTATTGACATAAACAAATAGTTCAAAACTCTTCCGCAAAGATGGTGTCACAATCTAACTTCTTTCTCTGACGTTTTGGAAACTTGATGTCTTGGGCAAAGTTGTTTATCTTGACAAAATGAACAGGTCTTTCAAAGACGCAAAATTTCCACAGTCTACTGGTTCCAAGTTATATGGAGTTAAAGAAAAAAATCTCGAAAATATGGTTTTTTTCTGTTTCGGTTTTTCTGCTTACAGCTTTATAATGTTATATTTTTCTCTTATGAAAATACATTAAATAAATAGCTTTTGTGAAGAAACATACTGGATTAAGCTTCAAATTTCAAAGACATTGTTGAAAAAACGAGAAAAAAAACACAATTTTGACATTTTCAGCAAAAATTAAGCAATACTCGATAAACAAAATATCAAAATTTGAGAGAGGTATATTTTGGTGTTTTGTAGATTTCTTCATTTTAGTGGAACATGTTTTTTTTTTCTATAACTTTTTTTAATGTATTGAATTTGTGTTTCGAAGACTTCACGACTTTGTCAAAGTTGGTTATCTTGATAAAATAAACAACTTTTCTTAATACGTTAAAACTTCACAGCCTACTGTTTTCGAGTTATGTGAAATAACAGAAAAAAAATTGCTTCGCAGTGGTGACACGAGTCCTGGAGTTTAACATTTTTTCCATAACATTTGATACATTTTGCGATAACCATTGTGACGACACACAAAAACAAACTGGCAAGCGGCAAAAATGTCATGACATTTCTAAACTGTTTTCTGCCAGCGACAGAACATTTTCGCACAAAGAAGCAGACAAGACCGGCGGCGCGCGCGACATAAATTTATGTCGTGTAGAATTTTGCTGATTTCTGGCTAATTACTGCATTTATTTGATGTTGATTGCATGGAATTAAAAGATAAGAATGAAGACTAACCACTCATAAGCATTGATGTTAAAATTATGCATAAATTAGGGAGTTGGTAATTTACTGTCACACGCAAGCCTGCAGCTAAAATTTCATTACAATAAACTGTTTGGAAAAATCAGGCTGCGAGATTTTATTTATTCTCTATCTCCGCTGTTCGCTTGGAATGTAGTTATACACGGTCGCCCGTGTGCTGGCTGTTTTGTTTCGCTCTGGACGATGGTTTTTCAAAAAATGTACTGTTGCCACCTCTGGTTGCAAACAATCAGGCTGTGTTTCATTTGGAAAATTTTCACTTAGATTTGACTCTTCGAAAATAAATTAAGATGTTCGAAAATCCCTCTGTTGTTGATCGGCCGATTCTCAAGAAAGCGTCTGTCAAAATTTATTCCTTGTCGGTCAGAAATAAGTCTGCTGGGGTAGCAGGTTTATTTTAAAATTTTCCATCTGTAACATATAAGTAAAAATTCACCAAATGGAACACAGCCTCAGCACAGCTTCAGATTGGTACTTCTGGCTTCACTCTTGGCGGGACTCTTTTAATAACATTGACTCTGACATAGTCTATTCCCTTGCGTTTGACGTTTATACCGCCATCTGTTCAGCGTACTGCCCACCACAGTATACTCAACAGATGGCGGAAGTGTTTTAGCGACGATGTTTTATATTGAAAAACATTCAATGTGTTATGTCTGTTTGTCTGTGATTTCATTTGAATTTACTGATTTTTTTTTCAACTGTTCAAAAACTCGGTAAAATTTTATCGACTTTCTCTTTCGGCCGTCCATAAAGTACGTAGGCAGTTTAGGGCTTGGCAATTATCCACGGCCCATTCAAATTAAAAATTGTATGGACAATTGTCTACGCAGGGGGAGGGGGGGTGTCAGGAATCCTTAAAAACTGTCTACGTAGTTAATGAACAGCCTTGAGCTCATAACCGTTTCTTGTTGTGTTTGTCGTATTAGATGTTAGATAAAAGATTCTTTTGTCGATCTGTGTGCTGATAATACCTGATCCCCATGGTCATGTAAAGGCATCTTTACATGACCATGGGGATACCAAGAGAAAGTCGACGAAGAGAATCTGTCAATGTTACTTAGGACCTAATGCGATGTCCAGCTTGTGAACTTTATTAAATATTGTTCAGGTGATTTAACCGAATTAACTTCATTCACCCCTAACACATTACAGGTCGGACTTGATTATCCGCAGTTCACCTTTTCTATCGTCGGTTTCTCGCAAACAAAAACTCAATCTTTCAAAATTACAACATTACCATCCTTCAGTTTAATTCATAACTCCAACCCCATTATATGAGTCTGTGCAAAAAAGGTAAAGGTTTATGAAGAGTTTAGAATTTCACTTCCAAAGTAACCGCCAAGCCCGTTAATAGCCCGATAAAGACCGTTTGGCATTTTTACCTAGGGGATGAGTACTTAGGCTCTGAACCATTTGGTGGATTATTTTAACTTTTGGTTAAAATTTGACAGATGGAAAGTTATCGATTAACCCTGCTATCCGAGCGTGGTTATTTCTGACAGACAAGAAGTTAAATTTTGACGACCGTGGCTCGAAAACCGGTTGATCGACAGCACGGGGATTTTCGAACATAAGAAACTAGATAAGAAATAACTTTCGAAATGTCACTTTTAACTACGAGTTAAATTTAACTCGGCAAATGGTTCACAGCCTTATACCATAGAGGTAAGGTATATATACTGTCCGAATATAGGATCAAATCCCATTTTTAAATTTATTTACCAGTCAAATTGCTTTTTGACGTAATCACCTTCCGATCAAAATAGTTTTCGATGTTACTTAAGTCACCCAATTTCTATGGAGATGCCGTTTGACTTAAGTAACAGCGCTGAGAAACCCGTGAAAAGTGTGCTTTCGTCGTTTCGCTTTCCCATTATTAAAGTGAATAAATCGAACTGTTTGTTGCTAAGATGATTTCGGTGGTCCTAAAATGATGAATGGGCTGCACGTAAGGAGACGTAATTGATAATTCTCCCGAATATCCTGGTAAATACACTTTGACTTAAGTAACAATAGGGGCCACCAAACGACGTATAATAACTTTTTACTCAAAAACCAGTATTTTTTAGCATGAAAGCTAGCGATTTGCATTTGTATGATTAAAACCCTGCTAAATATGTTAAACATTGCTATCACTATGAGATTATATGTGTTTACTTGAAAATAGGAATAACTTTTCGGTCATCAAAACAAAACTTTATTTTTCTCGGATTGGTGCGAATGTTACTTACGACATAATGAAAATTTGCTCTTGATATAAGCCATAGTCTGTCCGGGGTATTAAGGGATTAGATTTTGAGTTTTTAGTCTTTAGTGGGAATGACCGAGGGAATGACACTGATGAAGACTGCACATTGTAATCGAAATACGTAGGTATCTTACATGGATACCAAAACTAATCAAGTGGAATTAAATGGAAGATAACCATTTTTTGCTGTTTTATATCCTTGTACGTTAATCTAGCACGGAAACTAGATTCGGAAATAATTTCTTATTGGAGTATTTGGGCGCTTATATGTGAGGGTAGTTTAAATGCTCAGTAAACTTAGTAAATATCTCCAAATTGGATTTGCCAAATTAACATCAATTATTGGTTTTACAGGAGGTATTTCCGCATGCAATGTTTGGAAAAGACAATCTTCCAAATGCACGAAAAATGTTTCAACATTATTCACACATTGTCTCTGGAAATTAATAAAAACTTAAATAATTCCATACAACAATTTCATGAATATCAAGAAAGATCCCGGGGAATGTTTTTCAGCAAACAAATCAAATGAGAATAGTGAATATACTTATAAAAAAAAACAATAAAAAGACGTCAAGATCAATGCATAATAAATAGCAACATATTAACTTTAAATAGTTTAATTGTTTTTACAGAGCGCATACGAAAAATGGCTCTCTTGTTATGCCGACAACATTGACGACGACTTAACATATCTTCGACATGAGTGATTTTCGCAATTTTCAATCACCACACTTTTAATCTGACGCATCATCATGATCATCGTCATCATTTGATATTGATGCTTTTTTTCTGTAGTCAACCTGGTTGAAATTATTTATTGATTGAGTGCTTTTATGTCATTATCCAAATTGTTAATTCTTAATTAAACGTTTTACTTCTAATAAATGTATCCAATTTGTGACTACATGAAAGAAAGACAACTCACTAACCAAATGCCCTATAATGGAGTTTTCACCGTGATGCGTATGTTATTTATGTTGGCATGGATTTGTTTAGTCTAAAAAGAGAGAACAGGAGGGTTCAGTCGAAGGTGGAGCTTTGTGTACCTACAGACAAACAGCGGAGCGCTAGCCCCAAACTCTTCTTATCAGAACGACTGCGTCATTGCTTGCTCACGCTGTACATTGATTAAGATTAAATTTGCACTGAAATCCATAGTGATAAAAAAGGTGAATAACACTTGCTGCAGTGTGAAATTTGTGAAGGAATTGTTCGAAATTTCTGACATTATCGAATAAAGAATGTCCGAGCAATTTGATGTGGTCGTATTTGGATCATTAATCGTGGACTTTATAAGGTAAATTAGGTGCGATAAGTGAGCAAATTAATGATGGTCAGTTAATTGAAAATTGAACTGTATCGAATGTATATAGCTATGTTCCACGATTGCCGAAGGTGGGTGAGACACTGCACGGGACCAAATTTGCAACTGGTTTCGGAGGCAAAGGGGCAAATCAATGTGTCGCGGCGGCACGACTTGGCAGCCGGACGGCAATGGTAGGAAAGTTGGGAAACGATCCATGGGGTAAAAATTACTTCAATGCTCTGCAGTCGGAGGGTGTCAATGTGGATCATGTTACCATACTGGACGGTCAGAGTACCGGAATAGCGCAAATCAATGTTGCCAATAACGGGGATAATCAGATAGTGATTGTCGTGGGTGCAAACAATAGTCTACACCAGGATGATGTTCGGGCAAGTGCTAATGTACTTAACAATGCGAAGGTTTTGATTTGTCAACTGGAAACTCCAGCCCAAGCCACGATTGAGGCGTTGAAGACCTTTAACGGTACATCAATCATGAACGCCGCTCCGGGCTTGGAAAATATTCCGCTAGATCTGCTCAAATGTTGCTCTATATTTTGTGTAAACGAATCCGAAACGGCGCTCATAACCGGGATGGCAGTTGAGACGGTTATGTATGGAATTGGAATACCTTTGAGAGATGTCTTCTTAATGGAAACTATGATTTTCAGGCAAGCAAAATCGGCTCTATTCAAACTCCGTGACATGGGTTGTGGAACGATCATCATCACTCTTGGGGAGAAAGGGGCAATTTTTGGCTTGAAGGATTGTGCAAAAGTTGTGCACGTGAAACCACACAAAGTTGATAAAGTGGTGGACACGACGGTAGATTAGTGTGGAGTCCCATACGACCTCCTTGGCATAAAACATGTTGTCTATTTCTCACCCCCAGGGAGCCGGCGATGCCTTCATTGGAGCACTGGCACATTTCATCGCAACCGATCCTTCCGCCGAGATGACCCACTGCATTGCGGCTGCAAACCTAGTAGCCGCGCTTTCAGTTCAAAAACCCGGTACGCAGACGAGTTTCCCTCGATTTGAGGATACGGGGCTACCCATGGTGCTGTCATCTAGCCAATGTGAATGGGAATACATATGAAGCTTGTTCACATTTTTAATCTATGCTTTTATTGATAACTGAATAAAGGTTTTCATGTTATTACAGTTTACATTACTATATTATTTTTATTTTCCAATTTTCAAACTTACTATTTAGATTCATATGATGTTCTCAAATAAAACATAACAGTTTTGAATATGAAGAAAAATCATTATCGTATTTACAAACTACAAATCATGTGTATTTTTTAATGCAATATTTCAAGTATTTCCTACTTGGTACAATATATATTTGACAACTACACACTATCCTTAAATTAAACGTTGAAGAAGTATATTACGCGGATTAAATGTTTTCAAACGATGCATCTGGAACCCTGAAAGTAAAAAAAAGGAATAACAATAACGCATATAAAAAAATCATTTAAAAATGCATGATAAACTAAAATAACGGTGTAGCGCAATTTCGGTTTAATGCTGAACCCCTCACTGTCGGCACTTTTAGGGTTCGGACTGAATTACCGACAGCCGAAAGAACGTCACCGCTAGTCGTAACCCAAATACCATAGTTTTTTTTTCGATCTGTCGCAGGTTGTCTTGTTCGAACGGGGGGTAATTTACAACAACAAAACGATGGTGTATCAAAGGTGGATAAGTTGTCTTAACGAGGGGTATACCATGCGATGTCGACTAAAGGGCGAATGTCAATATGGTGAAGCCACTATTAACATGCGCCCTTTGTCAATACGCTTTTCAAAACTACTATAATTTGGGTAGAATCCACCCAGATCGGTCAAAACTAAACCTACCGAAAAATGGGCACGCTAAAGTTGGGAGTTACAAGTTGACTAATGAACAACATCGATCGGATTCAGAAATAGAGCTAGTAAAATATAGAGAAAGAATAGCGCTGCCTACCGTCGCTGTTGAAACACCTTTTACTTGCTTTCAATAGGCTTTTCCAATGCACCACCAATGGAGAGGATGCCCTGGTGACTTCGAATGCAAACGTCAACGAAACCATTTGTTTACATCAGAATAAGAATTTCTCGCACCGCAAACTAAAGCATTTTTCATTGAATAACTTGCCAGTTTCTATCGGCAATTGTCTTATTTTACGATTTTCCACAGATCTGAACTGATTTGTACCTCAACTATTCACACACAAGAAATCCGGAAGATCATAACCACTAAAACGCTGTCCAGACTGGAGAGTTATAACATGTTATAACGGTTGTCAAATAATTGCAACACAGAAACCACCATCAAGATAGCGCTATAACATGTTATAACTCTGTAGTCTGAACGTACTATAAAGCGCTGTCCAGACTGAGCAGTTATAACATGTTATAACGGTTGTCAACTAATTGCAACACAGAAACCACCATCAAGATAGCGCTATAACATGTTATAACTCTGTAGTCTGAACGTACTATAAGTTACTATTCTAATTTTCCATTTTTCTCAACAAAAATATTGCTGAACCCAAGCAGGATCCTCGCGAAAACGATATAGAATTAGATTTTTCAACTGTAGAAGTTTTGGGCATCTCAGATGAATCACGTTAAAAAGTCTCACGGCAAAAAATTTTGCTCACAACACTCTTTTTGACGTGCTCCTGACGCCAGACAGACGATCGCTTAGTTTCAAAGGCATATAGTTATTAGCTCTATTGATTCAGGTCAACGTTGTCCATTTGTCAACTTGATAACTCCCAATATAGTTTATAATTTTTTGAGTAGGTTCAGTTCCTAATTTGGGTTGTTTTGAATTAATGTTTTATACTATCCAGTACTAATTTGTGGCCGGATTAGCACAAAGTCGATGTTATAATAAGAATCGAGAAAATATTGCGAACAATCAGCACTGTTTGTGATTTATTTTTCGTTAGAGCAAACGGCAACCAGATTTTTTGCATTAGCATCGGATAACTTTCATTCAGAAGTGAAAAATGTCATGTCGATAATGGAGCTTCTGGGAGACAAAAACAATTATAGAACCTGAAAAATGCTCAAACAAGTACTAAATAAAGCGAAGTAATATTTTTCATCTAAAATTACTAAAATATTGTCAGTAATGAATGCTGGCTGTGGAACAATAATGTTTATTTACTTTGCTTGTTTGATGTTTGATACCCCACTTGACAGTTCGATTGGTACTTCTGGCCTCGCTTCTGGCTTCACTCTTGGCGGGACTCTTATCACAGACAAACAGACATATAACTCGCAAGTTGTTCATCGAACAAGCATTTAACGGTCAATTTAAAAGTATCGTAGTTGGTAGTACCGCCACCTGTGGCGCGCATAGTCATTTCCCTAGAGTTTGACGTTTACACACCACAGTGTACTCAACAGATAGCGGTAATGTTTTAGCAACGATGTTTTACAGTGAGAAATATTCAATGTGTTATGTCTGTTTGTCTGTGCTCTTATTATAACATTAACTCTGGATTAGCGGAGTGATCTGATAATCCGACTGTCAAATTCATACAAATCAATGTTACCAACCTAACAATGTAAATAAAGCTGCTTACACGCTAACTTGAAAGTACCGATTAATGGGTAAAAAATACCCATTTTGAATACTGGCTACCCATTAATGAGTAAATAATTTACTCATGAAATAATTTAAGCCACTTTTCTTCAAGATGAGTCTTTTTTAACCATTAATGGGTACTTTCAAGTTAGCGTGTAAGAGACCGTGATGTCGGATTATCGAGTTGTCGGATTAAGATGAGCCGGATTATCGGGAGATACTGTAGTTTTTGTACTCACGCTATTATAAAACTACTCAAACATAGCTAGAATCCACCAAAATGGAATTCGAGTATTTCTTATAATTGCAGCTGATGCAAAACATTTTCGAATGGACTTGTTAAACACCCGATTGATAGATCATTGCACGATGACGTCATCAACACATATGCAAGTTTCCGTTGTACACATGGACTTAACCTTTTGTCGGTGGCATCGCTACACTCACAAAATTCCACACATTTTTATTGACGAGTTTCCATGTGAGATTCCACATGATTTCATGTGGCCACACATATACAGAATCAACTCAGAAGAACACATGAAATTTATGAGTCAAATGAATAGTATGTGTGGTCACACATCCCTAATAAATATAAGCATAAAAGAGAGCTTAACGACGTGTTCGGGGTATCATCCAAACCATTTGTGGGATGGTTTACCCATCCGGGATACAGTTCGTTTATGGTATTTGTTTATTAGGGATGGATTTTATGTATACACATATTAGGTATGTGTCCGACACTTAGATATCATTTGTTGATCACATTGCAAAAATTCATGTGTGAGACACATAAAAACAATCTTTGGAATTTTCTTAGTGTATGATTATTGGATGCTCTCAAAACGATCAGATCAGAACGAACGATCTTTGATTGAAGTGTTACCGCCTGAGTATATCGACTAGCGTGAATTTAACAAGAGCTATAAAATCGTTTGGAACATATTCTGAAAACCGACAACGCGAATTTCACTTTTTTTAGTTTCAAATTCTGACACCTTCACTGATAAAATTTCAAAGATTGTTTTTATGTGTCCCACACATGATTTTTGGCAATGTGATCAACAAATGATATCTATGTGTCGGACACATACTTAATATGTGTACACATAAAAGCCATGTGCAACAACACATACTATTTATTTGACTCATGAATTTCATGTGTGTTTCTGGATGGATTCTGTTTATGTGTGATCACATGAAAATCATGTGGAATTTTACATGGAAATTCGTCAATAGAAATGTGTGGAATTCTATTAGTGTTGTTAACAAGCTCCATGAACTGTCAACAAAGTGAGGTTAAATCTTACCGTGCACTGATCTGTTATGATGCTGAGTATGACTTTCGTTAGTTCTAAAATCTATCCGAAGTTTAAAAAATACCTACCTCTTGTAGTTTTCTTTCTCAACTCCCAAAAACAATCCATACTCCATTTATCCGTGACACACACATGAAATTATATCAAATATATCATATTAACAATATGATCCATTATCGGATCCATTTATGCCTTTTCCAAATGTTGCAATGGCGACCCACAAAATATTGCTTCACGCACCATCTAGCGTTGAAAAAGGTCAGCAACAATCATTCAATTACAATCGAGGAGTGCGAATATAGGACTTATTACAAAAGCAAGAGTCAAATTATTTTCATTAATTACATTGTGTATATTACTTTAAAATTTGTCTGACATGTCACTGTTGTCATCAAATAAAATAATATGCTGAAATACATTCATTTGAAATATTAAACAAATTTTCATTTGGTTTACCCCTCGTGACGATAAAAAATACAATGGTGCTTTCATCGCTAAAAATTCGGTTCGCCAGCTAAGCGAAAGAGTGTATCATATTGTTAATATAATATATTTGATTATATGCAAACTTTCTCCACTTCTTAACAACAGGGTTAGAAGCATGGTTGCCACGTATTTTTTTTTGGAAATATCAGGAACTAGTGATTAAAAATCAGGATTTATCAAGATAGGTATTTTCTTCCAATTTTGAAAGTGATGAGCGAGAGGGAGGGACGAGAGGGGTTGTTTTTATGACAAATCAGGATGGTTCTAAAAACGCAGGTCACTCAGCGCGATTACGTTTTGGAAATTTATCTTTCATCTGAGTAAAAGTGACTCTCTCTCTCTCTCTCGTTCTGAATTACCAGGCAAGTCTCGATATAGTGCCGATATGCCAAATTGGTATTATGCCAAACGTCGTTATGTGAAATCGGCATTATGCCAAATGGGGTACTCCCCAACAGGAGGAATCATTTAAACTAAAGAAACTGAATTTGGTAAAGAGGCGATATGCCATCCATTTGACAGGTTGTCTGCTCGATTTGAATAACATTTTACAAGACTAACAGATAGTCGATATTTGGACGTGTCACCGCCACTATTTGGATTCAGCCTCTTCAATTTAATCCTTTCTCCTTGTGCCGTGCAAGCATCATAAGTTAAACAGCGCCTAATGTTGGTCAGTTTGATGTTTATTACACACCCGGCGTTGCTTGAGAAATTTGATGCATTACTTCTTCTTCTTTTTTCCTTTATTTAACGTCGGCCTCTGTTCCGCAATCTAGTGCCAATCACCGACGGACATCGATTGCCATCCATTGACGGCAATCGAATGTGCAGGAAGGCAGCTTCCACACCTGCGTAGGATATCGCACCCTTTCAACACACATGGGCCGGGACCAACGGCTTTACTTCCCTTCCGAAGGAAGACGTGACCAGAGATTTTTATGCCTCAGAAAAATCCCACCGACCTCGGCTGGGATTGAACCCAGACCCATTGGGGTGAGAAAGCAGTCACGCTTACCACTACACCACCGGCGCCGACAATTTGATGCATTAATATGCTAACTCACTTTGCACTACAAACTGAATCACTTATCACTCGCTTATGTCTCACCCATCTACTTCTCATGCCCTGCCGTAAAAAAGTTTTCATGTAGTTTCCATTGAGAATGCACATAACATTTTTCCATTAACAAAACCAATGATATTTATCTGAATTCCACATAACATTCATGTGATCACATGAGTTCTATATGATAAATCACTTAAATTTCATTTGACACATAAGCTTCATGTGATTTGTGGTGCAATTGACCATTTTGTCAAGCTTCTGCATTCATGTTCCATCAGATGTCACAGCTGTTGTTTGCGGTGACATCTGTCGGAAACTAGGCACAATCTGTTTTCCTATAATTGTTCACAGAGGACACTGCAGTGCAAACCATGTCTGGTACCTCTATATATGCATTTAGATTATTGTTCGAAGTCCCTCCTTTTTTACACATTCTGCACACAAAATAGCTCACCCCTCACAGAATTTCCCGCCGAATTTTATGGATGGGGCGGGGCATAAAGTATCTTTTGTGCAAAATATGTAAAAAAGGAGGGACTTCAAATGTTAAAGCAAATGCATACATAGATGTACCAGACATGTTTTGTAGTGTCAGGTACTCTATTTTGTAATATGTGAAAGGGAAATCACAAATCGATTGTCAACAAAATACATGGCATGTTGAGAGATTGAGCTCGTGAGAGAGAGTTTCTCTCTCAAATTTGAATTTTTTTGGCTCTCTGGGGACTGGTAGTAAAGCAGGTAAAATTGTATGGGGAAAAATCATTTTTATTTAATTGTAGCTTGTTGAGCATTAATTTCCGGGAAAAAACTGAACGACAAAGCCCCTGACTAATTTCTTTAGGTTGTCGTTCACTTTTTTTGACCTGAATATGCACCGGAGGCGAATTATTCGCACTTCTCTCAATTTCTATGTGGGGATTTTTATCACTTCCTACCAGCGGAACAGCGCCATCTCTGTGGAAAATGGTCGAACAAAATGATTAATTCCCAATTATGATATCACATGAAAGTTATGTGAAATTCTAATGAATATTTTCCATTGGACATGTGATTTATTCTTTGAGTGTACACTCATAGTATCAAACTCTCATTTTTCTTTTGGCATTCCAACGAAAAAGAAAACGAGCATTACGTACAAACGTTGACGTTTATGTAAATATTACAATATTCAGTTGAAATTGTATAGTTGTACCACAGACAAACATTGAATATTTTTCAGTATAAGACATCGTCGTTAAAACATTATCGCCATCTGTTGAGTATACTGTGATGGGCAGTACGCTGAACAGATGGCGATAGTGTGTAAACGTCAAACGCAAGATAATTGACTATGCGCGTGGCGGTACTATCAACTAAAAATCATTTAAATTGACCGTTAAATGCGTGTTCGATGAACAAATTGTGAGTCTTATGTCTGTTTGTCTGTGGTTGTACTAACTATGTATTCTGCTTAGCTTTTCAAAGTCTTTATATACTGTTTGATGTATATACAATATACTCTTTAATCGGCAATTACGAACATGATTATCTGTTAGAAAAAGCTATTTTATAATTATTTAGACACAGTTCAACTTATGGTGCTTGCACGGTACGGTTAATTTGTCATTCGCTCATCCACGTCTCAACTCGCTCGGAGTGATAAAAACAGAAAATGTAGTTCTCGGAACAACTTCGGAAAATACTGAATCACTTTAGAGAAGTTCGGAATCACATTGGAAAGCACTGAATCACTGCAAGAAAGTTTGAAATCACTTCGGAAAGCATTGAACAGCTGTTATAGGCATATGTGTCCTACGGTCCATAAGGATTGCATAGAACATGAGATAGTTCACTTTGCACTTTGGAAACTACTGAATCAAGTAAAGAAAGTATTCAATCACATCAAGAAAGTTTGGAATTATTTCAGGATGAACTGAATCACGTCAGGAAAGTTTCCTCATTTTCCGGCAGATTTTTAAGGTTTTCCACAGGAAACCATGGGACAAATTTTACTCATCGCTGAGTTCCTGCACTTTTGGCGATTATGAGTGAACTAAACTCAAATTTGAGTCGTTCTCATTCGCCGTGTAGAGAGTTCGTTTGCTTCACCGGGGAGAACCACCCCGGTGCGCGGTGAAGATTTTGGTTGTTAGCTTGCTGCATACAAAGATTTTTTAAAGGTTACTTTTTCTATTAACGTACAACAGTATGTAGTCAATTGTTTTAAAATTTGGTAAAATAATAATGTACACATTTTGGAACTGCGAATACGGGAAGTGCATCAGCGCATCATTATTGAAATTTTTGCTTCAGTTTAGTCGACAGACAGACATGGGACAGAGATCGATTAGGATCACAGCGGGAGTTCCACAAGGCTCCATCTTTGGTCCAACGCTCTGGAACGGAATGTACAACGGCGTGCTAACGCTGAAGCTGCCCAAATGCGTTGAGATCGTTGGATTTGCGGACGACGTCGTCTTGACGGTAACAGGCGAGACGCTGGAAGAGGTGGAAGTGTTGGCGACCGAGGTGATCGACATAATTAGTAACTGGATGCAAGAAGCGAAGCTGCAGATAGCCCACCACAAAACTGAAGTGCTATTGGCCAGTAACTGTAAACCGGTGAAGCAACAGTCTCTCCAGTGGTGCCAGGATAAATCTCCGAGGAGACAAGCAGAGATTCACCCCAGAGAATGATATCTCTCGCACCCGAGTGATTCTCCCCTGAGAATTTTCAACCCTGCAAAATGTGTCGAAGCGACTACCGTAAAGTGCTATAATTCTGTGCTTTTTGTCAAAATTCTCGGTGTTCCCGGCGTATTCAGAAAGTAACGAAAGTATTCAGTAAATTTGGGAATTAAGATTGGTTTATGTGTTATATGTTAGAGTTATTAGATTACCAAGATTGGTTGAAGTTTAGAGTATTAGACTACGAATGGTACTCTGTTCAGAATTCCAAGAAATTTTTAAGATATAGTCCTAGGCAATTCTGAGGTGAATTCCAATGTATATTTGAGGAGAAGAAAGAAAGTTCTGAATTCCTAGGTTATTCTGAAGAGACTTGTATTTGAATCATGAGCACGATACCAGATGAATTTTACGGATAATTTAAAGTGATTTATTAAGAGAATGATAATTTCAAAGGAGTGCTGATTAAGTCTCAAAATATAACTTCAAGAGAATTCCGAAAAAAAATATCGGAAGGACATCAGCCAAATCCCAAAAAAGGAGCACAATTTAAATGAAATTGTTAGGAAAGTTCCAGCAAAAATTCAAAAGCATATTTCTGAGGCAAATTCCAGAGAATTTCTGAGGATCGTTTTGAGTTAAAAAAAAATGTTTCGAAGGATGTCAAGGGAATTTAATTATTAAAATATATAGCTTCAAGTGAATTTTAAGAAGAATTCTAAGATAATTTTTGGGATAATTTCTAGTGAATTCCAAAACAATTACGAGGAATTCTCTTAGGGAATTTACTGGCAAGTTTAAGGAGAATTTCAAAGTAATAAATACAGATGACGCCCCGCCAGTGGTGGATAAACTAGTTTTGCGGAATGAAGATTTTCGAAAAATCGTCGATTTCTCTTCAACCCTTGCTTCTAACGGTGAGAAAATTTCTACATTTTGTTCTTTTTAGTAATAGTAGCATTATGTAGAAATAATATATCGGACAAATTGCTCCATTATTGATGTGTTTAATTAAAAGTTAAGTTCGCCATACATTTTCCAACAGCCCAAACGATTGAAGGCTGCTTGCCCTCTGGTAGAGAGTGCTGTCAAATTCAGCATGAAACACCTAATTCTGAATATGATAAATTGATATTTTTTGACATACCGTGTCAAAAGAGCAGTTTTTCTTTCTGCTCGCAATGTTGAAGAACAGAACACTAAAAACAATACCTTTAAATTTATGATGAAAATTGGATTACATGTGCATCATGTTTAGACTAAACAAATACAAGAATAATGTATCACCATTGTTCTGATGTCTTATAAACAACTTATAACATAACATGTTACCACTCCTAGTTTTAATATGGCATTACCAAAAAATAATCTAATTAATCTAAAAAAATAATTTTCGATTTGAAATTGGTTGGAAACTAATTGTAAAACATAAAAGGATAAAGTTGAAATCTGCATTGCTCAGAAATCATGCCACTCTCTTAAGTTCAATTTCGTAAATAAGTTTGTACCGAAAATTAAAATTCAAATCAAAAAAATTAATTCAATGTTCGGATTTTATACTAATCTGGTTTGATCTCTCTTTGTGTATTGGAATATTCCGTCAAAACTTCACACGACCTTTGTAGTGGTCAAACGCCTAACAGAATATTAAGACCTGCTCCTGGATATAAAATAATGGCCCACACAAGAACTTCCGGCACGAAATCCTGCAGTACAATAAGTACATGCCTCGCCAATTCTCACACACAGTCAGATCTTCCTTTTCAAACATCTTCACAAGAACTCCCTGCATACATTCGGTCGGAAAAGTCGTGGTGCCCCAGTTGGTTGATGAAAATTGATGGTTTCAAAGTGTTCAAACCACCGTTTCAGCAAGTCACTGGGGTCAGCGTCTTTCACATCCATCTTTATGTTCATCCTTGTTCCACTCACGCGTTGTGAGATATCGTAGAGACGGAAATAGCCTTTGTCGGTCACGTAGTACTCCCATCCGTAAGAGCACTTAACTTGCTTCTCTATACGTCTAAGAGTATAGTTATCGTCCGCTCTATCGCAGCATATGCCTTACAATCTTTATTAAAGTTTAGATAGTGGTCCACTCTTTTCACTGAAAGCGATGCTGCTCAACTAGATTATTCTCGCTCGTCACGATCAAAGCATTCTCGATGGCCGTCCATTATTGTAATCCACTGCCGCTGCGTGGGTCCTTCAAGGAACGACCTCTTCACTGCTGGATCTTCTAGTCGAATCACCGACCAAGTTTCTCCTCCCATCGCCGGTATCTCCTAGATCAGAAGGTGATGGGGTAAGACGTTTCCATTTTCAGTGGTAGAATCGATTTTCGGTATGTTCATTGCGGGAAACTCACGTAACTTTAAGCACTAGTCGATGGATTGAAGAGCATGCAGATCTGAAAATTTGAATCGCTGCTTGCTTCTCTAACACTGAGTAGCATTGTCAGCTTCGAACATTAACTAGATCATCAGTTGTGTACCGAGAAAATAACTATTGAAACAAATTGTGAGAGAAACAGCTTCCGTAAACAACCTATGCTGACTATTTAAGCAAAATGCAACTTATCCTCTGGACATAAATTTAAAAGACACAAAGCAAAAACTCGAGGAAGACTCACGAAGTGCAGTAGGTAATGTATTCGATTTGTAACGCCACACTGTATTCTAATAAAATGTATTTTATATTTATTGTACGCTTAGATTTATAATCGACAAAGCAAAGACCTAACTTTATCTCCTATTAGACATGCTAATAAATAACGAGTACTGTTTGTTTCGTTGCTCTAGCATTAGAGCAAAGTAAAAATTTGGAAACATAATAGTAAGTCCCATCAAATGTACGCCATCAAATTTAAAAAATAATGTCTGTTAAATCAACGATATTTACCTTTGAATGGATAAACTCTTTTCGACACCGTTGCGAACCAGTCAATCGTCTCACGATAAATCAAACTCGGATTTCACCATCCGTCAACATGTGTACGGCTTTCTCTCTACTCAGACTGGGTGTATGCGTGTTGTGGGCGGTTCAGATGTTGCTTGATAAAACAAATAAAGCTATTTACATGCCACTTTACTGCACGCTGCTGCCGAATTAGGAAGCCGACAGTTCCACACAGGAGTTTTTCAGATTGACAAAATCTACCACGGCCAATAGAGTTTCAATGTCCTGGCTACCGTTCAGCTTGCAGGGTGCTCCCACCAGCTGGCAGTTCTTCCCGTCGACATTGATAAAGAATGTATCGTTCTTGAAAATGACCGCCCGGTCATACTGCAGATTGAACTTGCCCGGCGTAGCCGTCCGCCGTCGGAACATGATGTTGCAGGGTTCGTAGTTGCGTTTCTCCTCTTCGGAAATGGCGCGGTCTTCCACGTCGCCACTGAATACTTCCTCGTCATCGGCCGGGAGCACTTTCCGCTTGGTTAGAATGATCTTGTGGGACCACTCCGATGAGGGAAGCTGAATGTTGGCTGCCTCATTGCCAAGCCCAATCATGGACATGGCAAACGATGGCCGTTCCGGTTTGTTCTCAGTGTTTGGGATATTGATGACGTACCTGGCGGGAGAGGTTAAATGGTTTGAATGAATTAGCGCTGAACATCCTTCTCGGGTAAAAAGAGGGCATAGGCTACATACCATGTTTCATAGCATGTGATCTTCTTCATCTTGGGACTACTACCAGAGGAACTGGTTAGCGCAGAGATTGATCTTTGAACTGCTCCGCCGATCGGTTTATTCAAGGCATTCGACGTATTCCGTAGACCGGTCGATGCAACAATCGGCCGCGGAACAGTCTTGACCGGTGAACGTTTCACCGGTGATGATGGTGGAGAATCAGGCGTTACTATCAGTTTCACGTTGTTATCCGGATCCGTCAAATCAATCGAGTAGTGCTTGTTGCCGCTGTTTGCAACCAACTTAGCAAAGGGACGACTGTCGCCCAGTTTCATAGTTGAGTTAAGAATTCGAGGAGGATTCTTCTGAGGACTTGTCGAACCAGATCGGTTCAGGGTACTGGACGTAGCAAGTCGGCCATTGTTGTATTGTTTGTACACGTTGTTGTTGTTGTTGTTGTTCGAGGCCAGAGTTTTGACGCCCGTGGCCGCCGGGCTCTTGTTCACCGGTACCGTTTTCGTTTCGGAACGGGTAGAATTTTCATCCGAATTAGCAGGAGGTCTTCCACGACCTCGCATCACGGTAGGGCCGGCTACAATCTTCTGAACTTTGTTAGCGGTCACAATGTTGGTTTGCAACATGTCTTCAAAGTCGACTTCGTCATCGTTCGTCAGGTTGATAACCGACGCTTTTGAAACAGACTTTTCCCCTAGAGGCTGCTTTGCGGTTAAACTAAGTCGTCCTTTCTTGGAAGGTCGGTTTATCCGAAGATGATCCAAATTGATCGGTCGTTTCCGTTCCAAAATCGTTGCCACTAATTGGTTGTTGGTCTTGGGTTTTTCCGCAGAGCTTGCCTTCGGGACGAGATAATCGTCCGAAGAGTCACTATCGGAAGATGAATAATCGTCTTCTTGGGGACTTTTACGGCTGATTCCTACTTTCCGTACATCGGGCGTACTGGCAGCCTTTTTCTTCAAGATATCGCCAATGCTCACGATCCGGATAGTTGCTTTATCGGCCGTGCTTTTACCAGATCCTTTGCGATCATTTTCCGGAGAGCGGATTGGATCGACGAGATTCACTTCGGATTTGCTCTTCTTCTCCCCCAGAGCTCCGATAGTCGGTTTTGGTGTTGACTGGGCAATCGGCTTCGGCAACACTTTGGAGGCTGGTGTTTGTATTGGCTTCAAACCAAGAGGCCGGCCACTTGTCTTCGCTTTGTCCAGAGCCGGTAAACTAATCGACTTGCTCATAGTACCTTTGCTTACCTCCGACGAATCCTTCGCTAGCTTGGTAGGAGCAGACGAATCTTTTGCTTTTACAGACGTGTTCTGCGGAGATGAAGCAGCTGAACCCTTATCGGAGAGCAAACTGGACCGAGTGTTTCTACGGACCGGCTCATCCTCGCTATCTGTGTCATCATCATTGGAATCCAATGTGATGGAAAGTTTGGCTTCCTTTGGAGGACGCCCCCTTTTAGCTGGCTGCGCTTTATGTCCACTATCTTCTGCGCTGGAATCTGCAGCGACTTTACGCTTCGGTCCGGCAGTGACAACCGGTGGTGGGGTAGGCCTGCTGGCAACTACTGCTTTGCCTACTTTTCTAGCAAGAGGCGAGATTTGTTTAGCAATCAAAGGACTCTTCCGCAGGGATTTCCTACCGACATTCGGACCCGTCTCACGACTGACCCCGACAATCTGAACATCATCATCATCATCATCATCATCATCGTCGTCGTCGTCCGTTGGAAACTGCGGCGAATCTTCCGGTTTTTTGTATCGTTTATCCAGGATTGACTTCTCCACTTTTTGCTTCTGCATAGCAACCGGATTGATAAACTTCTTGGGAATGACCGAATCCTGTTTGGGAGATGATTCCTCCGGTTGCTTCCTCCTGAATAGTAGGTTTCTGGGTTTCTCTTTCTCTTCCGTTACTTTCATCGGAGCGAGTTTTTCCTTTTCCGGCTTTTCGGGTTCTTTAGCCTTACCCAACATTCTTAGTTTCGGCTTTTCAGGATGTTTTTCTGGTTGCTTCTCCGGTTGCTTTACCGGTGGTTTACCCCTAATCGGTGTTTTATCTAAATAGAAAAGAACAAACTGAAATGTAGCAAATGACTTCCATAAAAACGACATAAAATCAAACCTTTCACAAGCGATGTATCCAAGTCAAGCTTCCTCTTGATATCCTTGTTGATGGGCGTCAGCACGACCCGAGCCTTGCCCATGTTCAGCATGCTCAAATCCATCTTTTTCAAAACTTCTTTCCTCAAATTTTTAACTGGCTCCGTCTTTGTAAGCCCCTTCGGTGGCCGTCCCCGTGGCCTTCCTGTCGAGGTGGCTGCTGGTGCTGGTTTCTTCGCCGCAGCTACCCCGGTACTCCTCCTACCGACAGCCCACTTCGGTGGCATGACCTCGTCATCGTCGTCCTCCTCCTGGTTGTAGTCATCTTCGCTGGCGTCGCTGTCCGGGCTGCTCGAGCGCGTGGAAGTCGTGGCCAGCACCACGCTGTCGTTCAGATACTTACGATTGGGTTTGATGGTGCGCCGCGAACGACCAGCCGTCAGGGTTATTGACGCCTCAGCCGGTGGAGAGGGCTCTTCCTTTTTCTTCATCCGAGGCATCTTAGTTGAAGGCGTTTACACTGTGGATGCGATTTTATTCTGAAAGAAGAAACGAACAATGTATAAAGTGCCATAATTTCACGCATCTAAGTCCCTAATTTCACGAAGTTTTCAAAAAAAAAAAAATCTTAAATAATGTGGTCAGTATTAGGAGATGCATCGAATATTTGGGTTCAAGATTTAGGTCTAATTTTCGACCTAGTGTTTAAAGAGTCACAAATTCCATTCCGTAGTTTGTTGTAACTGTCGGCTTCGATCAAGCGTTTCAAGACCAAGCAGACGGCATCTATCGGGATACGCAGGATGGTTAGATTCCTGAGGGCAAACTGTATGAACCTTTTTTTGGACTCGCACGATTCTTAGGTTCAATTTCACAAGGGAACAACATAGCGCTTTTAGGCATTGTGGATCCGTGAAATCCTTGGTAATTTTGGAGATAAAGCCAAGTTGACGGTTTGCCTTGGAAATAATCGACGCATATTCATAAATTATCGGGTCTTTGGAACGATGGAAGGTCATTACGTGACATTTCGCGATGCTGATGGCAAGTATATTCGAGCAACACCAGTGCACAAACATGTTGAGCAATATTTGCAGGTGATGACAATCCTCGTAGATCTTAAGATCAACAGCATATATGAGCATGCACCTATAGCCAAGTGAAGATGCAACGTCATTGCAAAATATGTCAAATTACTATATATATTACATTGCAAAATATGTCAAATTACTATTTGACATATTTTGCAATGACGTTGCATCTTCACTTGGCTATAGGTGCATGCTCATATATGCTGTTGATCTTAAGATCTACGAGGATTGTCATCACCTGCAAATATTGCTCAACATGTTTGTGCACTGGTGTTGCTCGAATATACTTGCCATCAGCATCGCGAAATGTCACGTAATGACCTTCCATCGTTCCAAAGACCCGATAATTTACGGCCCCAAATCGCTTCCTTGTGGGACGCCGGACGTGCCAGTCAGGTACGATGAAAACCATGACACCAGTCTATTCGAGGCTCCCAATCGTGATAATTTGCTGAGTAACATTTTGTGATCGATTCTGTTTCTTCCATAGCTGTAAAACAGGTGGTAGTTAGATCCATCAAATTAGTAGCTACGGGCCTGCCGGGAATGAATCTATGTTGATGGATCGAGATTGTAGCACGCACAATATGATCGCTGGCGAAATTACTAAGCATTTTTCCAATGGCCAAATTTTATAGAAACTAAACGATCGTTGCCCGAGTGATGCCCCGTAACGTGGTTGGACCACCGATTCCTAGTCCTGACTACTTCAAACTAGGGGAACAGGGTTTTTCAGTAATCAAAGGAACACATCAAGTCCTTGTTACTTTTTATGCCTCGTTGCTGGTGACAAGACTCGGCTTTGTTCACCGAGGATGATCTTGAAACAAGGAAAAAATGAGTTAGTTAGCCTTCATCTATGTGATTCCTAATCTCCTATTCGTTGTTCTCTAGTTTGAAGGGTTCTGGGGTTCTATGTATGGTCATTGTCGGTGTCATTGCTTAATTTAAACCTTAAACAAAAATGGCGTCCAAAAATTACCGTTTAGAGATAAGCTTTTTTTCAGCAGAATTGCTCTACAGTACGTCTACTTTGATGAAAAAATATGAGATGAGATTTGCATTAATATGTTGATGATCTATATCTCCAAAATCTCATGGAATCATGAATTCGTATAAAATCAAAGAGTTTCACTGCAAAAATGATCCCAAATTATGTTTTGGTATGTCGGAAAAAGCAAGATCTGAGCAGGAGAAACGCAGAGATAAAAAAGTCCTTCAAATCTTCCTGGAGTTACGATCTTAAAGTTACATACATTTATTTGTACAACATCATTATGTTGATGTCGTCCGCAAAGCACACAAATTGACCGGATTTCGTGAAAATCGTACCCCGGCTCGTCGCATTACACCTTCTAGAGCGATGTTGAAGAGAAGGCAGAAGAGTCCGTCACCTTGTCGCAGTCCCCGGCGAGATTCGAATGAACTGGATAGTTCACCCGAAACCCTTACGCAGTTTTACACACCGCCCATCGTTGCTTTGCTCAGTCTGATCAGCTTCCCAGGAAAGCCGTTCTCGTCCATGATTTTCCATAGCTCTGTGCGGTCGATACTGTCGTATGCCGCCTTAAAGTCGATGAACAAATGATGCGTTGGGACCTGGTATTCACGGCATTTCTGGAGGATTTGCCGTACGGTGAATATCTGGTCCGTTGTCGATGAAGCCGGCTTGATAACTTCCCACGAGCTCGGTCATTTTAGGTGATAGACGACGGAAAATGATCATTGTAGGCGGCATTCAAAATGGTGATCGCTCTGAAGTTCTCACATTCCAAATGGTCGCCTTTCTTGTGAATGGGGCAGATAACCCCCTCCTTCCATGATCTTAAAGTTCTATAAGCCAAATAACATTTTGTGCAATACAAAGATGTGTTACCAAAATATTTATCATTCTCAAAATTATCCTGGCGATATTTTACAGGTTAATCGAATCTTGATCGATGTCCACTCAGAATTTTTGAGCATTGTATGCTTCACGGAGTCTCATAACAGCATTTAAAATTATTAATTGTGTTTAAAAAATAGCATTACTGGATTATCCAAATCATTCCGGACTTAACGAAGAAAACTAAATTCTTTGATATTCCCTGATTTTCCAGTCTTTTTTCAGGTATAAATAATCATTCACATCAACTAAAGCAGTAACCGAATGAAACCTGAATGAAACCTCAAATGAAACTGCAATCCTTTTTATATCAATCAGCTTGCTATCTTTCAATCTACAAGAACTTAATAATCTTAATCATAAGCCGATCGGCTTAATCCCAATAACATGCATTTTCATCACTAGCTTGATCGCCAGAATGTGTTCCACAAGTTTATGATCCCCTTATTTTTCCTCAACTTACTCCATTCCCTCTCCTTGACATGTCAATTTCCTCACCCTTATTAGTTCTTTTTCAGACTGTTTCTGGACTGTCCGCGTATGAAACATTTGTCTTTATTCCCCCGCTATAAAATATATTCCCCGTGCACACTTCAATGCCCATCTCAGCTCCGTTGAACATTTATTTTATTTATTTATCACCGTCTTCGACTAGTCGTACAGACTGAACTATTTTTACTTATAAACTAGAAATTACTACTAATCCTATTTCTAAAAACGTTTTTAGTCAAGTTAAAATCGAATTCGTCACAGACAACATTGAACAAGCGAAGACACGAATCGAAAGGGTTGTTGTAGCCGTAGTTTGTTCTGTGGTATGGGACTGCTATTAAAGCTGAGCTCCGAAACCGTCGAGGAGGAATGTTGAGCGGGATCTGTGCGAGAAGTTCAGGGCAATCTATAGATCCTCCAATGACATCGACAATAAATAGCCGCTGCATCGTTACTCGTCTGACAGATAGTGGTTCCAATCCTATGAGCTTGCATCGGTCAGAATAAGGAGGAAGATTGGTTGGATCGTTCCAAAGAAGGTGTCTCAGTGCAAACCGTAAGAACCTTTTCTGCACCCGTTCAATCGTGAGAACATGAGCTACATAATAAGGGGACCAAACCGGAGCAGCGTACTCCAGAACGCTACGAACCAACGAGCAATAGAGAGTTTTTGAAGCGTGGATGTCGGTAAACTCGGAAGTGTGGCGACGGATGAATCCCAGCACAGAAAAAGCTTTGGCAGTGGTAATGCTCACGTGTTCGTTGAATCTGAGCCTCGAATCGATGGTAACGCCAAGGTCACATATGGACGACACACGTTCCAATGATGCAGCTTCCATTCTGTATTGATGAAGAATGGGATTATTGCAGCGACCGAAGGTAATAACTTTGCACTTTATGTTATTGACCCGCATGCCATTATCGCCACACCATGTTATGGATAACACGTTAAACCAAACGCTTGATCGCAGCAGGATACCTCCGGTGGGAAATCGTTCACAAGCACGTATTGCACATCCCAGCCTAAGGGGTTAGACAACTTTACTCTGAGCTGCTTTTTTACAGCGAGTAACTCACGAGTAATTTAATGTACTCGACGTTTATTAATTTTTCTCTCTGCTTACTCTGTTTACTACCTTTGTAAATATGCGTCTCATATTAGACGTCAGTTTTTTTGTAAACATAGTAAAATTGATCAGATCGGCTATTGAAACGATGTGGATGCCAGTACCACTTGGATCAATAGGCGTTTGTCCGGAAAATGGCTCGAACGATACTGGGAAAGCTTCCAAAAGGGGCCAACGTCACCAGTGCATTGGCATGGAATTTCATCTGATTCTCTGTGGTGATTGCCAGGTGCTGCTGCTGTAACTATTTTGGAAGTACTGTTTGTTCGTACTCCTTCGTCTCGAAAAGTTTTATGTGAATTAACTGCACACTTAATCTAGCTCGGTAAAATCTCCAACAGCCGATTAACTCGGCATTTACTTTTGCTGATATCTCTGCAAAATATCTGTTTATTAGCTGATATCTCAGCTAAATGTTATTTGTTAGCTGAGTCTCGGCAATTGTTTTACTGAAGCTCAGCAAAATAAATTGCAGAATTCCGGAGAACTTTGAGAGTATTTATTTCCATTTCGGTTGGGTGTAATTGCTGTTGTAAACAAACATGTCAGTCGCCAATTTCTCGGGAATAAAAGCCAAATCTCGGAATCAAATTACACCACATGCTAGATGAATCATTCCTTTACCTGTTTGTGTTGTTAATTTTCTAGACTGAGCTTTTATTCGCAAGAAATCGTCAAGTGAAGCGTTTATTTACAAAATCAATTACGCCCAAATCTCAAATCACTCCGGAATTACTCGGCTGTTGGAATCTTTGCGAAAATTTTTAAGTGTGTGAAGGTAGGCTATTTGTTCTCGTAAAATAACCAAGGGAATCCCAACCGAGGAGAACGTGCAATCGTTGCGGGAAATCACCCGTATATAAGAGGCAACAACCGATTAACACCCAATTCCCAATTCAAGTTCCGAAGGCAACGCTTCGAACCATTACCCCCGCAATGTTCAGTCAGAGTATACAGTTCAGCCGCCACTGCCGAAACCGGTGGTTACGATCATTGATCATCGTCCGGTCCGGACCTTAATCCCATCAACGATGTACCGGAAGAAATCGAAGTGAAAACCGGTGAGGAAGACGAAGAACAAATATTCTGCAGAGTTTTCAGAAAGCGTGGAAGGAAAGAGGTCTTGGTGATCTGAAGATTAGCAACAGTAAATCCGATTAGACCAAGTACAGGATCATCGCTATGGAGTTTGCCGTCAAGAAACCGAAGAACAAAACATGCTCCGAATATAATAAATAATAGAAAAATAGGGGAAATGGATGTAATGTCGGCCTAAATGTCCCTAATTTGGGCCCATACAAAAATTCAGCAATCGACTAAATTATCAATAGCGAACAAAAATATCCATTAGTACCGTCCCAATGACGCGTTCATCTAGATACAATTGATAAATAGCAGATTTTTAGCGATGGATCCAATCTTAGATCCATAGGCCAACATTAGAGCCATTACATAATCAAATTACGGAAAAGAACTCATTTTCTTCTGAAAGAAATATCCTCTCTGGCTTTACATCGCTTGGTCATAAGTATACGCACGTCAGCTACCGCACGTACGTAATGATGTTCAACTTCCACGAAGTCTTCCGTCAACGTCCACAGAAGAATCTCGGTGGTGTATCGCAGAAACCGGACAAGGCACAGTAGTAGCACCAGAGGTGGGAGGTTTCCCGCTGGCAGCAGAACGGCGTCGTAGAAATCCAAAGCTCGGTTCACAGTGTCAGCCAGTGGCATGTTGTCGCTTCGACTAGTATCAGATGACGTACGGGGTACATATAATTTGCAGAATCTGAAGTATTTGGTCAGGCGGATTGAGTTTTTCTATCACATCACGCGGGATGTTTCCTTTGTTTTTGTTTTGTTTGACAGCATCTTTTCGGCTTCGCACCTCCAAATGTTGCTGTGATGCGAAAAGTGAGAAGGCAAATGACAGTGTGATTTACTCGAGGTGCCTCCAAAGCAACTCTGAAATTGCTCATGATTAGAAGCTGTCTTGCCCCTTGTCCCAGCCCAAGTAAGATTGCACGTTTTTTGAGGTTTTAAAGCATTTTACAAGTCTATATCATAGTTTACAGAATCTTCATAAAACCCAATTTATTACTTTACAGGTAACCAATAAGTCCGCTAATTTGGATTGCTATATAAAGCTAGCGTACGACTCATAAAGGCCTTCGGCAAATTATTAGTCGGATTATTATTAACCAGGCTTGTTAATTACTTGGGGTTGCCCCCCCCCCTTTCTTTCCATCAACATAATCGAAAATTTAATATTCAGAGTTGTGCTTTCACAAAATTAGAAATTTTGGTCCATGTGACCCTGAGTACAATATTTAATAATAATCCGCTGCTTCAAGCAATCAAAAAATCCGTCCATCCAAGCAGGATCATAATTCTAAAATTTCATTGGATAGCTTAATGTCTGAATTTATCCGGCTCTTAAGCACACAATGCTGAACTAGAACTACTAGTATTCAGAAATATATCTCTTAACTTTTTGCCATTCTTGCACTTACAAAAAGACGCTCCAACCCATTTTCTGAGGTTTAATTTTTGTTGGACCGAACTAAACACAGCGCCACCCAGAACGCGCTAAACCACTTGGAGCATAAATTTTGTCACAACCCCAACAATGTATAGCTCTACTCAAAGATGTAAATAGATTTTTACCGCCCCTTTGAATCCCACTTCAACTCAGGGACGGTCCAAAATCATCCAAATTCAGTTCGCCAAGCAGAATCTCACGAACACTAGCGTGTAAAATCATAGGGTTTTGACAGTTCTCACAGTAATGCATCTGTAATTTTTATAGAGATTGCTGACGTTTACCGTACGCACACTACGTCACGTATACGTATACGCAAAATGTTTTCATCGAAAAAAAACTTCATAGCGGAAAATTTTCCCGATGAAAACAAATCACTGACACAATCATACTTTAGCAATCTCTATACAATACATATGCAGCTGGAGAAGACTACCGTATGCGTGATAATGTTTGCACCATCCACCATCGTACAAATCTAGATAGAGCTGGAATTAGGGCGTAACAGCTTTTGCAAACAATGACTTCTCTAGATGATTTATAGAAATTCAAGGCTCGTTCCGTCAAATCTACATCACCATCTTTTCGGAGAAGACTTCCCCTACCCATGGTTATGTTGGTTTCCGTGGTCGTGCCTTGAATTCCTTGAAATCATCGAGAGAAGTCATTGTTTACAAAAGCTATTACGCCCTAATTCCGGCTCTATCTAGAAATAAGGTTCCCCCAATGCCTTGGTTTTCTTTGCATGCACGTAAGGTGCTGTTCATAAACTACGTAGACAGGTTAGGGGGGTTGCCAATTATCCACGGTCCATACAAATTTTAAAAAATTTGTATGGACAGCTGTCTACGCAGGGGGGGGGGGGGGTTAAGAATCCCAAAAAACTGTCTACGTAGTTAATGAACAGCCCCTAACCTATAGTTCATACCGTACTGGACGAGTGCACCGATGAATTTGAGTTCACTCACTTGAGAAAAAGTGACACAAGCTGCGGGCAATGTTTACTAATCATGAACACTAATGGTGGTAAGCTCCAACCGGTATTATCCTCGGATTAAATCCCGATCAAGAATGTCCGGCTGGTTTGATGTCGACATCAGAGTTAATCAACATAATTCTGAGCAAACATTTTTCAGATCATACAAACAGGGACGGTATTAAAAGTTAATCCGAGTTGGAGCTTACCGCCATAAATGTTTATTATTCTTTTACTTTTTCTCGAGTGAGTGAACTCAAATCCATCGGTGCACTCGTCCGTAGGCTGCAGGCCAGTGACAAGGCCTATACCAACAGCAGCGTTTGACAGTAGGCAGCATGTCCCGGGCTCAAATCGTTTATTTTGCTGTGCTGGGCCCGCTGTCACGGTATAATATGTTGCCTACCAAGGGGGGGAGGTGGCTGTCAAACACGAACAATCGTCGCCTACCTCGCATAACTGGTTCCAAACGTAAACAAGCCAAAAGAAACCTACAGGGTTTGTTTACGTTTGGAACCAATTTCATACAAGAATGATCAGTAGGCTGATTTGACAGCACGTCCCTCCCCAGTTGCCTACGCGCCTGCCACTGGGCTGGTAGGCTGTGTATAAAAGAAAATGATTTACTTAGTTTGACAGTTGCACCATGACGAAGTGGCAGCGTATTCGTGATTTGTCCCACGCGCAAATGTCGCAAAAAGACATTTCAATCGCTGTGGGAGTATCCCGGTGGACCATCAAAAGGGTTTTAGACCGAGAAAAGAAAGGACAACTATCCGCGAAGGTGGCCACAGGTCGGTTGAGAATTATCCACGGCCCATATAAATTTTAAAAAAATGTATGGACAATTGTCTACACAGGGGGAGTGGGGGTCGTGAATCCCAAAAAACTGTCTACGTAGTTAATGAACAGCCCCTAATAGTGATGGAGTAATACGACATTCACAGGGCTGGTAGTGGGTATGTGATGTAATAGTAGTGACTTTAGAGACTAAAATCACGAAAATAGTGACCAAATAGTGACCTTTCAACCATTAAAAAAGTGACCAATAGTGACATTTATTGATCGGAAAGTTATGGTTCAGTCACAGACAAACAGACATAACTCATTGAATATTTCTCACTGTAAAACATCGTTGCTAAAACATTACCACCATCTGTTGAGTACACTGTGGTGGGCACTACACTGAACAGATGGTGGTAGTGTGTAAAATCAAACACAAGGGAATTGACTATGCGCGCCACAGGTAGCGGTACTACCAACTACGATACTTTTAAATTGTCCGTTAAATGCTTGATCGATGAACAACTTGCGAGTGTTATGTCTGTTTGTCTGTGGTTCAGTTATTCCGATATTTTTCATACTTTTAAAAATAAAACAAATTTGAGTTTGATTTGAGGATCACATAAATTTGTTATAAAAAAATAAGTACGAATTAAATAAGCAAGAGCACAGTCCAATTCTAACCTCCATTTCCTCACTCTGCAGATCACGAATTTGTTATTAGATCGCGAAATTGAGGCACAGAGAAAAATGTTCAAAGTACCGATTTTAGACAATTTTTTACAATTTTAGGACAACAATTTTTGAAGATCTAGAATCATACATATCCTTTAGATGCATTTAGCAACATAAAGTACTGCAGTCTAGAATTAAATGTATATAGATCTAAGTTAGCCATGAGCATATTAATAAAAGATCCTTCTCTTCTTTGTAGTCGCTATAAAGAACTGGTCGTCTTTTCACTTTGCTCCATTCCTCCCAAGAATATAATCTTCTGTAACACCTCAAACATAGAAAAAGAATCATAACTCTGGGATCAAGACATCTTTTCTAGATCGCAGTTTAAGAAAAAAAAACTAATTATTATGGCACGAGTAAAATTTTCCCAGATGCAATGATCACGGACATAAAACAAAATTGAATGCGTCTAGGATTTTAAATCTCGATCGGGAAAAATTAGAGATTTAGGAATACATTTCAGAATTTTGTTTTTGTATTACCGGAATATTAGTATGGAAAAAATACAATACAATTTAATGGACTTAAAAAGGAACTCAAGAATCTGTGACATGATTTTTTTCCTCGATGTTTGGACAAATACTGAAGCTACCGGGGGTCAAATATTTTTCAAATGTCTGGCTTTTGAAGCTTGAAAATTTTCCTAGACCATGTTTTGACATTATACATTGAACCAACGGTAAAGGTAATTTTTACCTGAAAATTCAGGTAACTTCTTCAAAATAGGAATACAATAAGGTTCACGTGCCGGACATAAAATGCAATGACATGGTAATGAATTCCACTGGATTCACTGGACCAGTCCACATGTCATGCTGGTAAAGGTTAAGTGAAATTCAAGTAAATTTTTCGTGATTACATTGCATGGTATGAACAATTTCTTGTCGTATTCGAAATTCAAAAAGGGCGATAGAAGAAAGTGCCCTTTCGTCGTTGTTGGACGAGTTGGAATTCCCAGGTTTCTTCATTTGAAAACATGAAGTAAGTAAGTAAGTTTTATAATTTTTATAAATTAACACTCATTTATAAATTAAAAATGAAATTGCAGAATACGGGAACGGATGGTTCGAGGTGCTAACAATCAACAATTAATCATTTTGTTCGACCATTTTCCACAGAGATGGCGCTGTTCCGCTGGTAGGAAGTGATAAAAATCCCCATATAGAAATTGAGAGAAGTGGGAATAATTCGCTTTCGGTGCATATTCAGGTCAAACAAAGTGACCGACAACCTAAAGAAATGAATCAGGGACTTCGTAGTTCAGTTTTTTTTCCGGAAATTATTGTTAAACAAGCTACAATTAAATAAAAATGATTTTTCCCCATACAGTTTTACCTGTTTTACTACCAGCTCCTAGAGAGCCAAAAAATTCAAATTTGAGAGAGAAAATTTGCTCTCACGACCTCAATCTCTCAACATGCCATGTATTTTGTTGACAATCGATTTGTGATTTCCCTTTCACATATTACAAAATAGAGTACCTGACACTACAAAACATGTCTGGTACTTCTATATATGCATTTGCTTTAACATTTGAAGTCCCTCCTTTTTTACATATTCTGCGCAAAAGATACTTTATGCCCCGCATACATAAAATTCGGCGGGAAATTCTGTGAGGGGTGAGCTATTTTGTGTGCAGAATGTGTAAAAAAGGAGGGACTTCGAATAATAATATAAATGCATATATAGAGGTACCAGACATGTTTTGCACTGCAGTGTCCTCTGTGAACAATTATAGGAAAACAGATTTGTCTAGTTTCGATAGATGTCACCGCCTACAACAGCAGTGACATCTGATGGAACATGAATGCAGAAGCTTGACAAAATGATCAATTGACGAATGAGATCATCAGTGACAATTATTCAATAATGTAAATTAGTGTTTTTTCCTAGAATGCAATCATAAGATTACTCAATTAAAGCGAAATATATATCTATAGTCTATCACCAATTTACTTTATCATTACTACAAAATCCAGTAACATTTACTTGCTAATTCGCGTAGCTTTTAAGTGATGCCAATTTGAAGATAAAATTAACGTGAAAATCAATTGATTTCTATGTGAATCACTCAAATGTAATCTCTCCCTCAAAAAAAAAGTATTATTCACCTGAAAAATGCGATGGAAAATATCTACGTACCTTTTCAGGTGAATTTTACCTACCTTTTTGTGTTGCAGTGTAGGCTTGGACAATTTTCAAGATCATAATGTAAAATATCCAGAATATTGGGTCTAGAACTTTTTTCGAAATTTCTGAAGATGTATGATAGGTCTATGACAATTTCAAGATAAAAATAAATAAAATACTAGATTCCGTCAACAGTTAACGTTTCCATATGTTCGCAGCTTTTCTTGTCAGACTTTACTCTGAGTTGTTAAACTCAAATTCTCTCAACATTGGTCGTAAAAAAGTGACTAAATTTTAAGGAATAGTGACTTTAGTTACTTTTTGATGAAAAAAGTGACTTTTTTTTAGTGACTGACTTGAAAATAGTGACCAAGTCACTAAAAAGTGACCTGCTACCAGCCCTGCATTCACTAAACCAAGGACACGGGATATACGACAATAGATCAAATTACTGAACGCAGTGTTTTATCGAAGACAACAAATCAAGAAGACTGGCAACTTTGCCAGAATCCAAGCGACAGATACAATGGCGCTGTGCTTGAGTGAAGATATAAGCAACGCATAGAGGATGTAATCTTTGCTATTAAATTCGTTCGAAGCATTTACCTTTGCGCGGCAGATGACGCGATTGTACCTGTCTCATAGCGTTCGTATGAGAAAATGGAAGAGTTGCCAGTCTTATTGATTTGTTGTCTTCGGTTTTATGCAGGCTTGCTGGAATACCCCAAACTCGCTGGAAGTTTTAAAATACTCTTCAGGGTGGCCAGTGAATTTTCATTTTGAAATTCCCGGTTTTTTCCCGGTTTAAATCTTTAAAAATTTCCCGGTTGTTAATATTCAACAAAAAAAAAACAAAAACGAAATTTTACGCATTTTTAAGAACGTGCTGAAAGGAATTTACTGAAATGTGATTTAAGAAGATTCCCAAGATCGTGGGGCTTTAAATTTGTGTAGAGTTTGAAACTAGAACTTTTTTTTT
This sequence comes from Ochlerotatus camptorhynchus, assembly GCF_037179485.1. Lineage (NCBI taxonomy): Eukaryota > Metazoa > Arthropoda > Insecta > Diptera > Culicidae > Ochlerotatus > Ochlerotatus camptorhynchus. The sequence continues at coordinate 2,940,571 of NW_027040771.1, forward strand.
TCAAAATCTGTGATTAATAATAACTTTCGTGATACAAGATTTGGCGAAAATTTGTGAGATTTTGAAAAAATTCAAGATCACATATTTGAAGGGGCATTTTAAGGGTTATAACAAATTACAGAACAATCTTTAGAATCTAGTGAACAAAAATTTGAAAGAATTCAATGTGTTGATTTCAAACAAATATTGAGAAGGATTCCCACACAGCTTTCGAATGAGAAGTTCTGAGCAGAATACCAGAATTATTGTGACATGAAATCCTTAGAAATTTTTAGATGTATTTGGAGGGATTTCTGTGGAGAAGAATGAATGTTCTAAATTAAATTGTTATGTAATTTTAGAAGATTTCAAAAGGAGTTGTGAAAAACAAAACTTTGCGGAAAATTCCTACGTGATTCTGAGGAGATTTGTATGGGGATCGTGAGGAAAATGACAGATGAAGTTTAAGAAGTATTCCAAGAGAATTATGATCAGAATTCAACAAGAAACAGAGTTCTAAGAATGTTCTGGCAATAATTTCAACCCTAGTGCGGAAAGATTCATCACAGAACTCCAACAAAATTGATTGCAAAAAAAAATGCTGACAATTAGAAAGAATTTCTTTAAAATACTCCCAAGGGTTTCTAAATAAAAATTTCGAAAGAGTTTTGCTGTTTTGAATAGAGTTAAAAGATTTTCAAAGGAATCGAAATGTCCAGATAGGCTAAAGAAAATAGGTATTTTTAATGCACTACCAATGTAGAGTGCGCCAAGCGAATTCGAGAGGAACGTCAGCCAAACCATTTGTTTACATCAGAATGAGGATTTTTCACAACGCAAATTATAGCATTTTTCATTCAACATCTTGCCAATTCTTACTTATTGTTTATTATAGTCACTTTAACGCTCTTGGATCATTCGTGACTTGTCCGGGGTGATATTTGAGCTCGTGACTTTGGCGTGAGAGGTATGGATGCTAACCACTACGCCGGGGTCGCCCCAATTTTCATCAGTAATTGCCATACTTTACGATTTTTAACAGATCTGAACTGATTTGCACTTGAACTATTGATATACAAATCCAGAATATAATAACCACTAAGGCACTTTTATAATTTTCCTTTTTTCCCACCAAAAATATTCCTGGACACTAGCAGGATCCTTGCAAAAACGATACAGAATTAAATTTATAAACTGTAGATCAAGTTTTGGAGCATTTCAGATGAATCAATTTATCAGGAAAAGTAAAAGTGTTCCGCTTCTTATGTCTCACGACAAACATTTCTGCTCACAGCACTCTTCTTAACGTCCTCCTATTTACCACCAGAGGTTGAATCGATCGTTTAGTTTCTATTAAAAGGGCGTATTTAAAGAAGGATTCCAATTAAATTATTAGAAGGAGTTTCAAGGAAATTCCAAGAAGAATTCACTGGTAATTATTTCGCAGGGTGTTTTTCTGGCTTATTTCAGAACAATGTCAAGATAATTCAGAGCAGAATTCCGTTAATTCTGGAATTCATATCTTGAGAATTTAGAACAACGAAAAAATTAAACCGTGCAAAACAATAATTCAGTTTCGGTTTTTACAAATGTTTGTTTCCAAAGTCCAGCATCTTCAATATTTTATTTTAAGGACCAAGCACTTTACATCTGAAATTGAAACGACAAATATCAATTTACAATATTGCTGAGTGATTAAATTCTATAAACAATAAGAAGGTAAACTGAAGAAAATTATTCAGCAAATAGAGCAAGACATTCATTTGGTAAAGGATTAATATGTTTTAATTGTTTATTCTGAAATTCTGTTGTTAAAACTTGTTCCTATGGTATGGTTAATTTATTTTTCCCGGTTCTCTCACCGAATTCCCGGGGTTTTCCCGGTTTTCTGGTTTACTTTTCAAATTCCCGGATATTTCCCGGTACACCCGGTTTTCCCGGTTTGCTGGCCACCCTGACTCTTGTCCTGCGAGTGAGTGGCGGCAGGAATATAGAAGAAGTAAGCAAAAACTCCTCGAGAGAGAGAGGGAGAGTGAAGTTCAGCGAGAGGATGATTTGACGTGAGGTGCACTTTTCGAGACTCCGGATAACTCTCGATGAACATTTCAAATGGTCCTATATGCTTTGATCGATTTTCTTCATCGACTTTCTCTTTTCATAACCAATGCGATAACCAAACAGATTTCGCGCTAATTCTACCACATAGTTTGATAAAGGAGGTTCTTATCTAGCGTCCAAAACGTCAAATACAACAGGTGAAGGATTTTCAGCTGAATTATTGACGAAAGAGAAAGTCGATGAAGAGAATCGATCAATTCAGATAGGTCCTTTTGAAATATTTATCTAGAACTTTTTTGTTCGACGCAAAAAGCTCAGAGTTCATCCAGAGTGAGAATAATGTGCATGTGATAGAAAACATGAACATGAATGGCAGCAAATCTCACTCTCATTTTATCCCCCCTCGCTCACAAACTCTGAAACTCAGTGGAATGATTTGGCAGTAGGCATTCTACACCTCAGAAAAATACGACGCTCGGCTCATTTCAAACTCGCGAGCAAGGCTCCATCAAGCCTGCACCGGAAATAGTTTTCATGTAGCTTCAATTGGAAACGCAAATGGTTTTCATCCATAAACAAAATTAATGGAATTCATCTGAATTTCACATTACATTTATGCGATCACGTTAATTTTATATGATTTTTCATATGAATTTCATCGGCCTCATAATATTCATGTGATTTTGTGGTGGGATTTTTAGCTATGTGATCACATGAAAGCTATGTGAAATTCACATGGTTTTCATCCATTAGATATGTCATAAATTTTTTGAGTGTGGTTTTATGTCCCGAACAGAGAAAAAAAAAGCGATCGTTTTAGCACCGACAAACCGACATGAATGACCCATACAAAGTACCATCAAATTTCTGATCAAAAAACAAAACTGACATCTGCCGCCGTGTTCGCGAAAAATGTGTACCCTAGTCACGAACACGCATACAAAATGTATGAGTTGGTCCGTGTCTAATCTATTCCGAGCAAATTATTTTCATCTAGATAACAAATGTGTATGGTTTTGACAAATGGGATCGCTGCACATTTGAATCCGCCGCTTCTCGATCAAGAGTTGAGCTTAAGTTTCATGTCGGTTTGTCGGTGATAATAGTGTCTTTTAGTGGTTATGATTTTCCGGACTTCTTATGTCTGAATAGTTAAGGTGCAAATCAGTTCAGATCTGTACTGATGGAAAAATGCTTCAATTTGCATTGTAAAAAATTCTTATTCTGATGTAAACAAACGGTTTGGTTGACGTTTCCCCTCCAACTCGCCTGGCGCACTCTACATCGGTGGTGCATTAAAAAGGCGTATAACAAACCAAATTTTTTGGCTTAAGCGACAGTGAGGATAACAAACTATGCACTTGAAAATGGGATTACGCAAGTATGCGTGTTATAAACGTCAGAAAGGTCAATAGGAAGAGGAAAATATGTTCACCTTTCCTTATTAATGTATCCATCGCAGGTGCTTGAAATCGTCATCCACAAGGAATATTTTGTTTTCTGTATCGATTTCGCAGTGATTCGGCTGGCGCTACACCATATATTTGATGAGAAAACATTTATAAAACTGCCCCAGCGGTTATGATCTTCCGGATTACTAATGTGAGATTATTTGAACTCTACATCAGTTCAGATCTGTAGAAAATCGTAAAATAAGACCACTGGATGGATGGAAATTTGCAATATGTGCAATAAAATATGCATTATTTGGAGTTTGAAAATCGTCATTATGGTGTGAACAAACGGTTTGAGTAATTTTCTCTAAAAATCGCAAAGCGCACTCTACATTGATGGTGCATCAAAAGCAGGGTTGCTTCCACTCACTTGCTATAAAAAAAAACTGTTTTTCGGAATTATGAAATCATTAGACGTTGTAATGATAATAAAAATTGGAACTTGTAACACCGACAAACCGACATGACACTTAATTCTGACTTATGCCCGAAAATCGTAAACGGCCAATTTAAATGTGCAGTGATCCGAACTGTCAAAACCATAGGATTTTTCGATCTAGATAAAAATAATTCATCCAGAATAGATCAGACACGAACCAATTCATAACTTTTGCATGCGGGTTCATGGCTTAGCTAAAATTATTATTAAACTCAGGCAAAAATAGCAAATCATTTTCATAAGATCCACCGTATGAAGCGAGTTTTTATTATTTTTTGTGCTTTCATAAGATTCTTATGTAATTCACACGATCTGAGCGAAATTTAGACGACACAACATTAATTTCCATACGTTCCGCACATCCATTTCATAAGCGCTCTTATGAAATCCGTATGTCACATCAGTGTGAAAAATCATAAGTGCTTCGTGAGAAAAAGAAAAATGGCGACCGAAAGTAATTTGTTGTCAGACCTACCGATTACTTCTTCCGTTTTAAACACATTTAAAGGTAATTTATTGTTTGAAATAGTTAATAATCGATAATTCAAAATAATTTTTCACACAGATTGTGGAATAGGAACGGTGCAACTGATAACGTACAGCGAAAACCAATTCCAGGAAGCTTTATCCCAAGCCGATGTAAATTGGAATTTTGACCATATTTGGAAGCTAGTCAAAGATTGGCATGTACGTAACGTAAGTATTAGGATAAATAATGTATAGTTGTCAACATTAATGAAGATTCGTCACTGCAGGGTCTGGAAAACGTAGAAATTGTTTACATTGACGATACGCCAGATCAGAAATCGCAGGAGGTAGAGAGTCTTCAAGCTTCTCCGTATCTAAACGCTCAAATAAAACAGCAATCCCCAACCATAGATGGGCTCCTTTCAGAGTACACGAGATAAGTAATAAGTTCTTGTATAGAAATAAATGTATTTTTGATAAATAGAATATGTTGTCTTTTATATGAACTTCAATAATAAGTTAACATTTGTTACACCGAGCCACCAAAATGTATTGCAGGTTCGGTATTATGAATGTTAAACATGCTCCATGTAATCATAAACTTAATTCCATTAGAGTGTCTTATGAAATCCATAAAATAGATTAGATGTCCGCTCATAAGATTATCTTATGAAACATTCTAGACCATAGTATGAAAAAGAACATCAACGCCACTGACGTCATTTCATAAGAACTTCTTATGAATTTCAAAGTTTTTTCTTTTGTCGAAATTTCATAAGCATATCTTATGGAGCTCATACGTAATATTTCCCGCGAACACGGAGTGTGCTTTGGTTAGAAATTTTATTGTTTTTGCTATGGTCATTCATGTCGGTTTGTCGGTGCTTGTATGTTACAAGAAGAGGTTATAAAGTTTGTGTTTGACACTTAAAACCGCAGGCCGCCTCGGGCCGCACGTTGGGCAACGCTGATCTAGACTAACATTTTAAAAGGGGCGGAGAAGCCAAAATGTAAACAAATCATATGTTGCACATATAGAGAGAACAGTTCACAAACTACTCTTACTTTTTATTCATTCGCCTATACCGTGTGGTGCTCGTTCACCGCTCACTATAGAGAAAATAATGTTAAAAACATTAGTATAATTATTTTTTGTTGGTAGAATAGTTAGGTATTCCAGTAATAGCGGTGGCGGTGCACCGATAGTTGGGGCTTACCCCTAAATAATGGTGGAAAACCAGAAAAAAAACAATTTTCATTTTTCTTGAACTTGAAATTAGCCCGAAAATTACGACGAAAAATAAATGTTGCTTAGGGGCTGTTCATAAACTACGTAGACAGTTTAGGGGGGGTTGACAACTATCCACGGCTCACAAATTTAAAAAAAATGGAAAATTGTCTATGCAGAGAAGCATAGGCAAGAATCCTAAAAAACCGTCTAGTGTTCCTATAATAGTGGAATTCATTAGAAACCAATACGTTCCACTATTATAGGAACCAAAATTAGCAACAACTATTGAAACAGTGTTCCAGAGGACGAATTTAAAAAAAAAATACAGCCTTATCACAATGTAATATTTTTTTTACCAAAATATAGGTTGACAACTATAGATTGAAGTATAAAAACTGCATGCAGATCGTTTGGTTGATTTTTAATAAATTAATTGTCTTAGTTCCACCACTATTGGCTGACACACCATATAGGGTGTAGCACTACTTCGGTATATGGAACTCATTTCCGTCATACACATCAAAAATAATGTAGACAAACAGCAATATCCAGCAATATGAGCAATCAAGCGTGCACTTCTGTTGTCAGTGCCAACTAGCGAGTTTGGCAATAGAGTGCCTGCTTGAGTCGAACAAATGTCATTCAAATGACCGTCGCTCAATTTCAACTTCTAACGAAAATTTCGCACTGTCGTACTCTAACAGAACTACCAAATTCTATCCTCTTCATAAGTTTGGCCTGAGAGGTATGGATGCTAACCACTACGTCGGGGCCGTCCCCATTTGAAGATTGGTATCTAAGGTAAGTGAATTAAATGGAAATGACTAATCCTTCTCTCGCTTTTTATGCTGGTAACTTAAGAATGTGGAAAATAAAGCATCCAAAAAATGCTGTCTAAATTAATTTTGAATATGTAAATAAGGATTCTATTCACCGCTCATGTCGTAGTGCAAATATTGAGTTTTTGAAACTTCTGCCTTTTCTAACCATTCAACATACTAGGGTAAACGCTCCTATAGTTGCGATACGTTAGAATCGTTAGGTTCCTGTAGGTGTAAAACGGAGTCTCCACACACAACTAAAGGAACATAACGCTTCTAACGTATCGCAACTATAAGAGCGTTTACCGTATAAGCACAGACAAACAGACATAACACTAGCAAATTGTTCATCGAACAAGCATTTAACGGTCAATTTAAAAGTATCGTAGTTGGTAGTACCGCCACCTGTGGCGCGCATAGTCAGTTCCCTTGCGTTTGACGTTTATACACTATCGCCATCTGTTCAGCGTACTACCCACCACAGTGTACTCAACAGATGGCGGTAATGTTTTATCGACGATGTTTTACAGTGAGAAATATTCAATGTGTTATGTCTGTTTGTCTGTGGTATAAGGTTTGTATGTTATTGAGGTAGTACCTATTAGAGTTTAATTTCACATTCGCCTGTCGTAATGTCTATTTTAAGTTTATTTTTTAGTGAGCGGTGAATGGAACCCTTGATCGCTGAAAGTTATAGCTGAGAAAATTTCCTACAAGAATATCCATCAAACTTTCTCTCAGTGCAACATGGGTTACAAATCTGTGATAAGCAATGTATTGAGTATAGGAAAAACGTGACGACAGACCGAAGAGGGGTTTGATTTTGCCTAAATTTAGAGTGACATACTATATGCATGCTCCCTAGAAGGCAATGAACAACAAGTTTGGATTTCCCATAGTAATTCCCATACAAATTTCAAATGGTCTGTGCACAGTCAGTTTCTAACCAAACGAGTTCAATTTTTGGGAGGCTAAACAGGACCTGATTTGGAACCGTTCAAGCACTGTGGAGCGAAATTTAAAAAAAATGTATCAGTCTAATGTATACTATCACCGCTTTGGCAACCTATCACTATAGAGCATCTCAACGACTTCGATTTGGCTGATGATTTTGCTTTATTAGCACAACGGCGTAGGGTATGCAGAGTAAGCTCAATGACCTAGCGGAACACTCCTCTGCGGCGGTTCTATCATCGTCAACAAGACCAAATCGTTTTATCAGTGGAGAAAATCGAAAGTTTGAAATATCTTGGCAGCCAGCGGGACCAAGAGCGCGAGTTTAGGAAATCTAGATCTAACCAGATTTTTCAAAGCACCAAAATCCAGATTCTCCATTCAAACGAGAAATCTGTGTTGTTATACACCAGCGATTGATGAGAACACTCAAAAGCTGCAGGCCTACATCAACCGATACATGCGGTATGCAATTCGTGCCTGGTGGCCTCACAACTGGATCTCAAATGCTGGCTCCTTCGTCGATGTCATCAGAAGCCGATATCAACAGAAATTCGAGCACGTACGTGGAGGTGGGTCGACCACATACGAAATCTGCAAACCAGCGCTGGATTGGTACCCGACTGGACATCGCATCAGAGGCAGACCCTGGGGCTCATGACGGCGAAGCCTCAACATGAACAGGAATCTGACCAGGGCCCAAAAGAGTGCAACCGCCCAGGATGTAAATCTTCCACGTTGACCATATGAGGTATGCAGGATACATGAGATAACAAACTGAACTAAACAAAGCCATTGTTTACAAAAGCAATTACGTCCCTTTAAAATGTTGATACAGCTTTGTTTTCAGAAGCACAAATGGTTGGATGGAACTTACATTGGAATTTACAAATTTTCAACTCGACTCGACCTGAGGCTAAAAGATTGCAAGCTAGCACTCCTGCTAAAGGCATGGAAAAGGACAAGACCATTAAAACTCAATCCGTATACTCACTTCTAGGTAGAACTACGTGCAGCAATACCGCAACCAAAAGCTGGAAAATCGCACTTTCACACTTTGGAATTGTTTTTGTTTATCTCGTCACAGCGACTGACTTTTGTCGTTTCTCGTTCCCGGCTTGACGCTTGATGCGATTGCGAGGTGAATGTTTTTGTTACGATTGACGACGACGACAGCAGGCTCTGCCAGTTCCCGCGCTCTCAACTTTCTCGTTCACACCACCACAGCCGCCGCTTCGCTTTCCCAAGCGCTTGGTCTACTTCAAAGTGCGAAGATTTTTTCCTCGGATTCCCTCGGACAATCCCTGGAGGGCAAGATGTTTTCCGCTACAATTTCACTTGCCGGTCGTCGGAGTGCACCTTTTTCGATTATCCAAACTGATTTTAAATTGCATCAGCAGCCAGAAATTGAAAATTTTACTCGAAACTGACGCGTCCAATCTTGTCAATTTGCTTCATAATAACACACAAACGTACAGTCTGCCCGATGCCGAATCCGATTAGTCCCTTTTTGAGCGATTGAAGTTCTACCGTGCAAGGTGCAGACGTATTTGACGGCATATTTCATCCATACACTCCAACACAACTATTCTAATTGACGTCACCGTATTCATTTAGTACGAAAACTCTACACGGACGTCACTGGATACTCACCACTACATTTAAACTCAGGTAAAGCGTAGGTACCTTACCGTGGAAACCTTTATGTTTCGAAGTCGCATTTCAAAATACAAGATGGCGCCCATGAGCTGAAATCTCGCGTAACATTTGAAAAGGGCCTATGTCCAAAATGTAAACAATCCAGAAAATGAATTGTAAATTTTTCCGCCAGTATTTAATTCCTATATAAATAAATTGAAGTATTTTAAGCATTTATATTGTTCACAATAACAATAGTAACTATATCTCAGTACACAACATCCAAAACATGCGAAACGTTTTCAAAAATACATGAAAATCGATAAAAATTTAATATCACAGTAATAAGCCTTTTTGTGAATCCTTAAATGGTTAGGCCCTTTTTGTTAAGCCGTTGTGCTTGTCATCATAAATTATAGGCCCTTTGCTAAGCCTTTTCTTAACGTCAAATAAATCATCGGCCCTGCCTCAAGCAGTAGGGCCTAGCTTTGATTTGAAATTTTTCAATCATCGGCCCTTCTACGTCGCTAGGCTTATGAATGGAACCTCATCGAACGAAAAAAAATATATGTTAGGCCCGAGGTTAGGCCGTTTTAGCATGAATGATTGGAAAAATTTCGTGGATCGGCCGTTTTTAAAATCAAGTTATTTTTAATGATTTTTATCGATAATGCGGAACATTCCTATACGACTGGTAGCTAATTACCAGTGCTACAGAATGGTATCAAAAATCGGTTTGTTTACATTTTGATCATAGGCCCTTTTCAAATGTTACGCGAGAAATCCAACCTAGGATTCGATCGAAAAGTCAGTGGCGCTCCCGTTCGGCCGTGGAGAGAAAATGCGCCATTTTGGATGAGGACAACAAGCGTGCCGCTGCAATTGTACCAGCATTGACAAAAACGGGAAGAGACCTCAGCCGGCTGTGAATTTATTTACTGATCAGTCATAATTTATTCCCGAAAAGAATAAAAAATTTGTTCGCGATTTTTTTAAATATCTTGCATATTATAAATCAATTGACGTTCGCACTATGGACTTCAAAGTATCAAAAAATTTCAAATTCAATCTAAACAGGTAATTAATTATTTTAATTTGCTACCACCATGGAAATGAATTAAATTCAACCCAAAAAAGTGCTGAAAAGGTAATTTTAAAACAGTGATCTCATTATGGAAGTTGAACGAAGGAAATTTCCCTGAAAATTTTAAATGAACTGAGGCCTCATTGCGCAAGTTGAAACGACGCATAAAACGCTTATATGAAAAAGTTTGTTATTTCGACTTGCGAAATGAGCCCCCGCTTACGGAGAAGATGTTTCGACCGTCGTACACAATCGAGAAAACAAACACAGTGTAATTATTTACATTATTTGATAAATCCCAGGTAATGATGACAGCAGTGGGTATCTTTTCTTAATTCAAATTGTTTTCAAAATCACAAGCATTAATTATGTCACGCTAAATCGAGGAGAAATTTACTGACGAATTTCCATGTAAAATTCCACATGATTTTCATGTGACCACACATAAACAGAATCCCCCCTTCGATCCACCCAGAAGCACACATGAAATTTATGAGTCAAATTTTTTGGTACAAGCAATGTAAATATTTACCTTATTTGACAAAACCCAGGTAATCATGACGTTTGATTATTGAAAACAATTTGAATGAAGAAAAGAGACCTACACAGAAAAAAAAAGTTGTTGAATATTACATCCAAACTGCTGCAACCAGGTCAATCCATCGGTTGTGTAATATAACACGATGTACGATGTACATAGATTTTGCGAACAAAATTACATCCATTGATGTAATATTGTACCTGCTTTTTGCTATTACATCATTATTTCATACACCAGCTTGAATTACATTGATCGATATTACATTTTTGTTTGCTGTGTACTGCTGTCATGATTACCTGGGTTTTTGTCAAATAAGGTAAATATTTACATTGCTTGTACCAAATAATGAATAGTATGTATGGTTACACATGGCTTTTATGTGTACACATATCAAGTATGTGATCGCATTGCAAAAAATCATGTATGGGACACATAAAAACAATCTTTGAAATTTTATCAGTGTATCGTGACGTTTTTCCTTTACCTAATGCATTGCTTGACACAAAATCTATGAATAAATAAAGTGAAGCATAATTTTCGAATGATATTATTCTTATGGAGTGGAGTACTTTTTTCCTGGTACTTGGAGTATTTTTTTCCTGATTATTTCTTACACTGATAAAATTTCAAAGATTGTTTTTATAGGTACACATGATTATTTGCAATGTGACCAACAAATGATATGTAAATGATATGTGTACACATAAACTTCACGTGTAACTACACATACTATAAATTTGACATATAAATTTCATATGTACATCTGAGTGGATTCTGTTTATGTGTGGACACATGAAAATCATGTGGAATTTTACCAATAAAAATGTGTCGAATTTTATGAGTGAAGGAATATTTCATCGAGTACTTTTACATCTTTTAAACATGAGCAGTAGCTCTTTCAAGTGGCAGTGGGCGAAAGTGGCTAAGGAGCATGAGTTTTGGGTGAGCAGGAGCGTCATTGGGGTGCGAGTGCCAGTATGATGAAAGCGCAGGTGGGGTGGAAGCTCCGGTTGAGTAAAAAGTATTTCAAAATAGGTAGGCTGGACTCGAACCTTGAGCTGGACTCAGAACTTCTCTCCCGTACCTTGCTGTGAAGAACACGACGTACCCAGGATCAATATGTCGGATTTAAAGTTCAAGCTTAAGTACTTAAACTGTGTTTCATTTGGTAAATTGTCACTTAAATTTTAAACTTAAAAAATATATAATGTTAGAAAATCCCACTATTGTTGATCGTCCGATTTTCGAGAAGGTGTTTGTCAAAATTGATTGCTTGCCTGTCCTAAATAAGTCTGATAGCAGGACTATATGAAAATTTGCTTTATGTCAAATTTAAGTAAAAATTCCCCAAACTAAAGCATTTCGAAGATGTACACATTTAATCACGGTTTCTCTGTTCGGTAATTTTATTTACAGTTTTTGAACTGCAAATCATAAAAACTACCAAATATTCAGCTGTTTTCAATAAAACTACTGATGTTCAGTAGCTTTTGCGACAAACTACTGAATGCGGTTATAGCAATTAACTACTTCATTCGAGCAGTTAAAATGACGTTTACTACCACTCGAACTTTGAAATAAAACATTGTTTTGAGATTTTGTCTTCTAGAACCACAAGAAAAGTAGTCAACATTTGAGCGTTTCATAAAAAAAATAGTTGGTCCAGTTTTGTGAAACCGCTGGTAAAATGTCACACCAAAACTGCTTGACAAAGTGGTCAATTACTGGATTTACGGTAACTTAACAGCATTATGGTGAATGACTAAAACTCAGTAAAATAGAACACCGAGTTTTCATTACCACCATTTGATGAATTTTCACATAAATTTGACAGATTGAATTTTATTTTTTTTTCAAATAAACTAAGCTATTCTACCAGACTTAATTTTGACCGACCAGGAATTAATTTTGACAAACACCTTCTCGAAAATCGGTCAATTAACAACAGAGGGATTTTCGAACATTATAATTTATTTTCGAAGTGTTAAATTTAAGGGAAAATTCACCAAATGGAACATAGCCTCAGTTACCTAGCCCGTCAAGATTGTGCAAAAACCCAATAATAGTACCATTTGGTACACATCCACATTGGAACTGGTAGTAGAATTCCAGTTCCGTTTCGCAACTGTAAAGATCATCGGCTCTGTGAACAATAATGTTTATTTACATTTATCGTTTGGTTCAGCGTTTGACCACAGACAAACAGACGTAACTCTTTGAAAAACTTGTTCTTGAAAACATAGTATATCAAAACATATAACCTCAGTAACGACATCTATCTGGCTTCTCGCGGAAAACAAGCTTGCTCGCTAACTCGTAAACAATATTGCATAAAATTTCTATATAATATATAGAAATGTCAAAGTAATCCGATGCCAGCGCTGCGGCGAGTAGTTCGCGGAACTGATAATATTCAAATCAACCGTTAAATGCATGAACGAAGATACACAATGAAGAGTTACGTCTGTTTGTCTGTGGTTTGACGGTTCGTTTGGTTCTTTTGGCTTCAGTTTTTGCGCGTAATCGTCTTTCATCAAGTCTTTCATACACTCTAAAACCATAAACGAAGTGACAGACGCCTAACTGGCGAAGACATCAATTAAAATAATGTGGTTCGCTGTAATAGAATTTTGTTAGAAGCTTGTGCCATCAGCCACCAGATGGGCTAGTATTTTTGTTTTGATTTGAACATAGTTGATTTTGTGTGCAATATGATCTTTGACAGTGTGCAAAGAGTGTATCATTTTGTCATTTTTTTATGCATTTCAGTTTAGAGTAGAGTGAAAGAGATAGAACCAAAATATTCTAGTACATTTAGTGTTGCCATGTGGTACAATCCATTAGTAGTGTTTCCATGTGGTGCAATCCAGTAGTAGTGGTGTTGCCATGTGGTACACTGAAAAATTGCAATAGCACGTGCGTCACCAAAGTTTTCGAGCCGCTCCGTCTGTCACTTCGTTTGTGTTAAAACGCTGTCCAGACTGCAGAGTTATAAAATGTTATAACGGTTGTCAAATAATTGCAACACAGAAACCACCATCAAGATAGCGCTATAACATGTTATAACCATCACGCAGAAAAAACTATCGTCGTAACAAAAATATTTGAGGTAAATTTAAACGTAAACTCAGTTTGTTCTGGCCACAAACATAAATTAGGTTGATTTCAAACGTATTGCATGTTTGAAGTCATGTGAAATCAATGTTTAAAATAAAAATGATGTTACGTTTATTTCAAAAATATTCGTGTTGAAAATAAACGTATTTATTTCTGTTACAGCTATGCGAACAATAATAAATATGTTTATTTTAAACATGCTTCTCATGTTTACAATAAACATACATATTTTGGAATTATTTGAGTAGTTCAGTGCAGGGTAAAGCAAAATAAAACGGAAAGAAATGAAGAAAAAAAAAAGATCTTCGGGCAGGGCCGAGGGCAGGGCATCTTAATTCCTGCTCTTTTCGGGTGCGATTAAGGGTGATCTGTGGGTATTGGGGTCCTGGTCCGAGATGCGAGGACCCGTCGGGGTGGGTGTCCGGGGGTTCCAGTTCAGTGGAACCGGTGCAAATTTGTGTTATTGTATTTGTGTTTTGCCGTTTCTGGTTTCTGCCTCGGTTTCTGCCACTGGTCCTCAACCGGTTTCTTTCCGTGTTCGATATCGGAGGAGGATCCGGAATGGATTCGGAATGGATGACCGTTTTCTGTTGAGGTTGAGCAAAGCTGGGGCAACTTTTTCCGAATGTAACAAGAAGGAAATAAAAAGGCATGACACGCTAAAAACCGTTTACCCAAATCCTATATTGTTGAAATAAACATGCTTTTGAATTTAATTCAAACATAAATATTTTAGTTTTAAACATGCTTTCAGTTTACTTTGAATAATTCATATGTTTAGAGTATAAACATTTATATTTTTGTTTTAAATGAACAAAATTCGTATCCGTGATAGAGGTAACTCTAAAACCATAGAGGTAACTCTAAGACTAGTAGGTCCCGAAGAAACGTGCTCAACTTTTTGGCTCAGCTCTGGTACTATCTTCGGTCCCAAGCTAATCGATGCAACCCTCGAAACATAGGAAAATCCATGAACCCCACGAATTAGAATGGGGTACGTTAATCGATTTGCTTGGGACCAATAGGCTAGTCAAGTAGTGAGCCAATTTAAAATCGTTAGTTTCCACCGGTTGCTAAAACGTTGTCCAGACTGGAGAGTTATAACAAGTTATAACGGTTGTCAACTAATTGCAACACATAAACCACCATCAAGATAGCGCTATAACATGTTATAACTCTGTAGTCTGAACAAGGCAATTTTAACTAGAATGGGATACGTTAATCGTTTGCTTGGGACCAATAGGCTAGTCAAGTAGTGAGCCAATTTAAAATCGTTAGTTTCGTATTGATTGTTGTTAGAACTCTGTAGCCTGAACGTACTATAAACATATGCAACCATTTTTGCGATAGTTCTATCACCCGGTGGAAACTAACGATTTTAAATTGGCTCATTACTTGACTAGCCTATTGGTCCCAAGCAAACGATTAACGTATCCCATTCTAGTCGAAATTATAGTACTACACTATGTTTGTTTTGATTCGCTATGAAAGTTTGACAGATAAAATGAGGGGTTCGTGGATTTTCCTATGTTTCGAGGGGAGCATCGATTAGCTTGGGACCGAAGAGCGTACTAGAGCCAACAATCAATACGAAACTAACGATTTTAAATTGGCTCACCACTTTAGTAGCCTATTGGTCCCAAGCAAACGATTAACGTACCCTATTCTAGTCGAAATTCTATTACTACACTATGTTTGTTTTGGTTCGCTATGAAAGTTTGACAGATAACATCAGGGGTGTGTGGATTCATGCAGAACATGCAGGGGTGAGTGAAATAGCTTGGGACTGCTTGGGACCGTTGTTCTGGTACTGAGTGAGCCAAAAATAATAATGATTTTCTTCGGGACCCAGTGGTCTTAGAGTTACCTCTATGCTAGAGCTGAGCCAAAAAGTTGAACACGTTTCTTCGGGACCTTCTGGTATTAGAGTTACCTCTATGGTTCTATCATTCGGGTTACTGTTCGAGTATGGTATTTTTTTATTAGAGAAAATTTTCATCCAAAAATTAATTAAATTATCAGAATTTCACATTACAATTTATGTGCTTACATGAATTGGGTTGTTGGATTTTGAGAAACGTACCGATATTTAAATTTATAATTTGTTGCAATAAGGCTGTGTTCCGTTTGGTCAATTTTTACTTAAATTTGACAGATGTTTTTTTTTTTTCAAATAAACCTGCTATTGTGCCAGACTTATTTCTGACAGACCAGGAATCAATTTTGTCAAAAACCTTCACGAAAATCGGAAGATCAACAACAGAGGGATTTTCGAACATTAAAATTTATTTTCGAAGTTTCAAATTTAAGTAAAAATTCACCAAATGGTACCTCGAATGGTACACAACCTAAATCTTTTAGTCAACAGCTCTTTTTATACAATGCTGAGTGGTGCGGAGTCGATCACTTTTAATTAACAATTTATTTTGCTTGAAAATATATAAAATTTCTTGACTTTGATTTTGTTATTTTCAGAGCAAAAATGAGATCCCGAACTAGATACCGATATACAGATAAGGTTCCTCAGAATACCGATTTTTAAGATTTTATACGATTTATACCGATTTTTTTTTACATAATCAAAATTATTATGGCCTGCCCGCGCTCGAATTTTGGAGAAAATTTTTGTGAGCGACTAGTATCTTTTTGAATACCTCATATTTTTTGAGCCTTCAAAATTCTAAAAAATCATCTCCAAATATGCTTTATGCTTGATACTCTTTCGACTAACATTTCCTCTTTTTCATTGGTTACCCATCAATCGAGAAAAAGTCGATGGCTCTTTCCGGTACTAAAGGGTGATACGGTCAAAATTTGGTCAATATCAACTTGACGTATTTCTTTCAATTTTGCATTTAAAAAACCTGAACACCCCTCATTTTGAAGGTGTGTGTGTGTAGAATGTTGCTCCTATTTTGATTTTGGAATTCACTCTTCAGTTGTCAAAATGCCGTCCAAGCAAGAAGAGCAGCGTATCAAAATTTTGCTCGCGCATCGCGAAAATCCGAGCTACTCGCACGCAAAGTTGGCAAAATCGCTAAAAGTTGCCAAATCAACCGTTACAAATGTAATTAAAGTGTTTGGGGAACGGTTGTCGACAGCCAGGAAGTCTGGATCGGGGGGAAATCGAAAACCGGAAGCCGCTGAGACGACAAAGAGAGTTGCCGGTAGTTTCAAGCGAAACCCTAACCTCTCTCTCCGAGATGCCGCAAATAAGCTGGGTGTATCGTCTACAACCGTGCATCGAGCCAAAAAACGAGCCGGACTATCGGCTTACAAGAAGGTAGTGACTCCAAATCGCGATTATAAACAAAATACGACGGCCAAAGCGCGATCCCGGAGGCTGTACACGACGATGCTGACGAAGTTTGACTGCGTGGTAATGGACGACGAAACCTACGTCAAAGCCGACTACAAGCAGCTTCCGGGACAGGAGTTTTATACGGCAAAAGGAAGGGGAAAGGTAGCAGATGTTTTCAAGCACATGAAACTGTCAAAGTTCGCAAAGAAATATCTGGTTTGGCAAGCCATCTGTACCTGTGGCTTGAAAAGCAGCATTTTCATAGCTTCCGGGACTGTCAACCAAGAAATTTACGTGAAAGAGTGTTTGAATAAACGTCTGCTGCCTTTCCTGAAGAAACACGGTTGTTCCGTACTGTTTTGGCCGGATTTGGCATCTTGCCATTACGGTAAAAAGGCCATGGAGTGATACGCCGCCAACAACGTGCAGGTGGTTCCCAAGGACAAGAACCCTCCCAACACGCCAGAGCTCCGCCCAATTGAGAAATACTGGACTATTGTCAAGCGGAACCTAAAGAAGACCAAAAAAACTGCTAAGGGCGAGCAGCAGTTCAAGGCAAACTGGTTTTCTGCGGCGAAGAAGGTGGACAAGGTGGCTGTACAAAATCTGATGGCAGGGGTCAAGCGTAAGGCCCGGCAATTCGGATTTGGAAAAGCGGAAGCCTAACTGAATATTTTTCCTGAATTTTATACTAATTGAACTTGAAAAAGAAATTTAATTTGATTTTTTAAATAAACGATTTCACCGATTTACACGCGTTTTCCCTTGACCAAATTTTGACCGTATCACCCTTTATCTAGGGAATCGAGAAATATTTTTCAAACATTATTTAGCTTCCGGACGTTTAAATTCATTTTTTAACTTCCTGAAGCTTCATTCAACTTTCCCTGGAATTTTCTTCCCCCTTACCTTGGAAGCTTCTTCAACCTTCGCTCGAATGATTCTTTTATCTTCTCCCGCCAGTTTTTTCAACTTTCCCGAAACTTTAAGGATGCTATCAGATTTTTATTGCGGATCCACACTAGCTGCAGGAACATTTAAGAAGTTCTGAAGCTTCAGGAAAGTCCAGACTTTTGTGTAAGTTTCCATTAATTAAAGATTTCATAAATTTCTGTTGAAATTCGAAAACCCGGACATTTCAGAAAAGTCCAGCGAACTCCAGTGAACTTAAGGAAACATCATAAATATTTTGGAAAGTTTACAAGTTCAAAGAACTTCAGGGAAATTTAATGGTTTTCAGGAACTTTAGTGAAGCTCAGAGCACATCAGGACAGATCAATGAATTTCAATGAAATTGCTGAAATTATAAAGCAGTTCCGAGAAACTCAGGCAATTTCCGAAAACTTTAGCAATGTCCTGAAGGGCTCATGCAAAATTTAGGAAACGTAATTGAAGTTACATGAACATTAGATCATTGTGAGAACATTTTATGGGAAGTTCTATGGGTTTTTAACACTCCGAACACGATGCCTCCGATGGATGAGATATTCCGGTATTCTCATTATAATTAGGGAAATTCCGAGCGCTTCGAGGATGACCAGAGAACTCTAAAACAGCCCCTCATTTCAGAAAAAATTACAAGAACTTTTAAGGAATTTCGAGGAATTATAGAATATTCCTAAGTGCTTTTCAGGAATGTTCCGAAAAATTCAGGGAAATTGCGAAGTCTTCAGGGATGTTTTATACATATATCAGGATTTTTTTTTGGATCATTTGAACATCCCCCAGGAATCTTTTTCTTCCGGAATTATGTCCTTGTTTCTTTCGACTGTTTCGTAAGCACTCTGGCTTCCGACTTTCTTCAGATGTTTCTTCCAATCTACATTAGGAAGTTTCTGCCAGCGTCTACAGGAAGTTTGTTTCGTCTTCTCCAGGAAGATCAATTAATTCTCCCTGAAATTTCTACGATATAACTGCCCGGCCATGAGTTGTATCTTTTTTCAAGGGAAAATATTGTTTGTTGTTATTGTCAATAGTTTAGTCGTTATTGTGGCTGATTTTCCATATTTTATTTTCATTTAATGATATTTAATTGAAAAAAAACAACTTGATCACAATTTCGATCACCATTTAAGGACAACAATAATCAAAAAAAAAAATTAAAAAAATTAAGAGTGTTTTAAGGCTGAGAAAGCCAATAAACACAGCAATTTCCCTCAAGTCCGAGTCGTCACCATTGTTGAAAATTTTGCTTTCAAAAACGGCAAACATATAAGATTAATTAAATAGTAAATACCGATAAATACCGATTTTTTAATACCTTCGATACCGATATGCTTTAAAACAATCTGGCAACGCTGGTTGGTCCTGAACGTTGGATTTGTTTTGACAACCATTTCGAGTATAGGCCGGCGCACAATGGATAAGTTTTCAGGTTTTTTGACAGTTAGCCCATGCATTATCTGTAAAAAAAAAACCGGAAACTTATACATTGTGCGCCAGCCTTATTTCCAATTCAGATACAAATTGCCTGCGAGGGCCCTAATAAAAAATAACCATAAACGAACGATAACTCAAATCATTGAACTATTCCATAAATGGTTTGGATGATACCCAGCACACGTCGTTAAGCAAATTAACCATACAATTTTTATTAGGGGGGTGCTAAGATGTTTTTTTTGTATCTTTATTAATGAGACTTTCAGCCCTGGGCTGGTTCGTATCCGAGGAGTGCTAAGATGGTGATTTTTGCTAATGTAATCGCACTTATTTAAAATAGTACCAGTGCACAAATTTGGGATTCCGCAAATTCCGTTACAAGCCGCATAAACAATAACAATAATAAGAGTCTAGGCTCGCACCATATATAATATCGTTTTTGTATGGTACCTGTTCATTTGGGAATTCATTATGATTTTTTAAATGTAGGTTTCATTAGCTTTCATGTGATTTTGTTGGTTAGATTGGTTGTGTTTCGGACACAGCTCTCTCATTTTTTTAATGGTAAACCAAGCTACGAGCACACCGCGTTATTGTTTGTTTATGTCTAGCGGTACATCAACATCATCGCATCGGAGTGCGGTACCGTACCGCTGCCATGCACTTTCTGATGACAGATCTGTCATCCGTACAGTGGAATCAGTCAAGCGGTTTTATGTCATGACATTTCAATTTTGTGCAGTTTTGCTGATGGTCCATTGTGTTTAGTGATCGCTTCGTGCATTTAAATATTGTTCAATTTCCACTATCTCCAGTCTTTTCCGAAAGCCAACTGTATCGAATCTGGTGAGCGCCAAACCCAGAACCCCCAAGGAAGGCCAATCAAAGATGGATAACGTCGTTGCCCTGTACAAACAACTGCGGACCGAATGGACCAAAAGCCCCGTCAACCTGAAGCTGTGTGGCTCGCTGCTGGATAAATTGAAGGTTGGTTTATTTTGTATGTTTTGTGTGAAGGGTTTGTAATGAGCATTATTGTCTTTTAATCGTAACAGATTGCGCTCGTTGAGTTGTCCTACTTGCCCACGGGAGTCAATGCGGCATCGCAGCAAGAACTGGTGATTGCCCGGGACGTTCTTGAGATTGGCGTTGAATACAGTGTTGCCACTAAGAATATTCCTGCCTTCGAGAGATATATTTCACAGCTCAAGTGCTACTACTACGATTATAAGTAAGTATGGTAGTGGATATGATTGGAAGGGCGGGATTATAAATATTGAAAATGGCTTTTGCAGAAATCAGTTGGGAGAATCGAAGAACAAATACCAACTGCTGGGCCTGAACCTGCTGTTCCTTTTATCGCAGAATCGCGTAGCCGAGTTCCACACTGAATTAGAGCTACTTCCGGCTGACATCATCCAATCTAACCAGTACATTCGCCACCCGCTAGCTTTGGAGCAGTATTTGATGGAAGGTCGCTATAACAAGATCTTCCAAGCAAAGGGGAATGCCCCGGCGGAGAGATATAACTTCTTCACCGAGATTCTGCTGCAGACGGTTCGAGATGAGATCGGTGTCTGTCTGGAGAGTTCGTACGAGAGGGTTTCACTTCAGGAGGCTGCCAAACGGTTAAACCTCAAATCGAAGGATGAAGTCAAACAGTTTGGCGAGAAGAAGGCCTGGAAGCTTGGTGCGGACGGATTCTATCACTTTGCCGGCGAGCTGGTTAAGCCCAAGGACCCGATGCCATCGCAGGAGCTGGCAGAACAGGCAATCTTCTATGCGCGCGAACTTGAAATGATCGTTTGAGGGATTTCTTTTCAATCTTTTTTCCGTGTAAGCATCGTTTGAGTTTCGCACTAACTTTTGTATTGATTAAAATGAACCGATAATTTAATAAATAGAGAACGTGGAAAACGAGCAATAGTTACCTTGTGCTCCGTTATGGTCGATACCGTTGAGAAGGGATGAGACATTCCATGTCGTGGCATTCGTAGACCCAAAGGGGTTTAATTAGTTCACCTTTGAAATTCTCACCCATGGGCTTATTGTTACGTGTCACAATGTAATATGCTTCTGCTGGTGTTTTGGCCACAGTTCTGCAAAGATTTCGTTTATACGACCGAATGAAAAAAGAATAGAACATGTTCTTACCCTTTATACAATTGAATGTAACGTTCCAGCTTGATCATGTCAACGGCACCGATTTCGGGATCTACGAAGAATGTTTTCCCTTTAAAGAATTCCAAAGGGGCGAAAGCGTCTGCATTGCCGTTTTGGCCTTCGTCCTCGGTACTCTTATCGTACATTGCGCCCGTCTCCTTGGTTTGCTTCTTCTGTTTCACTCGCTCGATCTCCTCTTCCGTATCCGATCCGGAAATCTCAACTGTGTCCGGTTTCGGATTCTCCACCAGCTCTACATCATCCAGATCGTAATGAGCCAGTGCTTCTTCGTCTGTTTCTCGAACATGCCCTTTGCTTTCCTTGGTTTTGTCCCTGGACCCAGTAGGACTTGGTTTGTTGGCAATGTCGACAATTTCGCCCTCGGAATCCGTTTGCTCTGCTTCACTTGAGTCCAGGGCAAACTTACGCCACGAAAGACGCTTCTGCAGCGCATGGCACCGTTCGATCCAATCTTTCTTTATAATTTTACCTTTGCCACGCACTTGGTTGTACTTTGGCGTGTTCTTGAAAGCGCAGCTGGAATTTTAATCATCGTTTAATCATGGAGAAAAGTGGTAGGATTAAATAGACATCAGCTTGGCACTTACATTAAATGAGTACAGCTTGGATCCCAGTCGGATTTGTATTTGGCTCCCAATGCGATCGCTTGGTTTCGCAGATTAGCTCGACCAGGGTTCTGTAAAACATTAAGAACAACGCTATACAAAATTAAACTAATCAAACGTTCGAAAAACTTCAACCTGTATGCCACTGATGACCAGGACAACATTCTCCAACAGTTTGTTAAATGGCTTGTAGGTCGCCGGTTTACGTTTGCTTTTTTCCCGAGCTTCCTCTTCGTCGTCACTAAACTGCAGTTTTGGTCTCTTGCTGGCAGATCTTTCTTTACCACTGCTCGACGGTTGATTTTTTGTTGTTGCTGGTGATTCAGATGGCCGCTTTTGTCTCGCATCAGAAAATGACTTCTTTTCCCGGTGGTCATCTTCCTTTGAGTCACGCCGCTTCCGTTGATGTTTATCCGGGGATGAACCATTCGCCTGTGGAGATCTAGACCGATGTCGCTTGTCCTCGGACGCACTCGATTCTTTGGACTTCTTCTCAGACGAGTGATTTTTGCTCACAGGTGGATCATCGAACAAAAAGTCTTTGAACTTCGGTGCCGACGAATCGTGGGTTTTTCCTTTCTTCTCCGAAAGTGACCGATCTCGTTTTTCTTTCTCCACTTTTGCGTCCTTTTCCCGTTGTTGACGAGCACGATCTTCAGCTATTTTCTTCTCCAACTTTTCGTTAGGTTTATCGTCATCCTTATCATATAAAAGTGATTCACGATTCCTATTGAGCGACTTAGCGTCGTCTTCACCATCATCATCATCATCAAACAGCCGAGGTTTCGTCTTGGGTGTTATCGAAACCGGCTTTTTGTTGACCACCGGAGTGGATTGTCTATTTCTAACTCCAGCCGGGGTCGATGCATTCCGGATTGCAGCCGCAGTTGACAAAACACTCGTTTTCGTCGAGCTGTTGGCTGCTTTCGGACTTGCCAATCCCGTTCGGCTCTCTTTCCAGCGATTAAAAAGTGCCGATGCCGAAATATTACCCTCATCCGGTGAGTCCGGTGATTCCTCCCGAATCGTAAACCTACCCAACTTCATTACCTTGGGCTGTTCCTGTGTACGAATCACCTCCTGGATCTGCTTCTTAAACTTTTCCGGGACCAGCGGTTTATCGTGCTTCTTCTCCACATTTGCCGTATGAAGGGTCACGAACGCAACCCCATACTGCACTCGGCTATTGAACGGTTGTGTGCAGATAATTTTCACCAGGTCCCATTGTTCCCGTGCAACCGGTTCCACCAAAGCACTAGCGGTAAAACACCTCACACGATTGCTACTAGTCGAATTTCTACTCTCGATCGGAGTCATGAACGAAGACATCAGCAATATTTCTTTAAATTCGGGATTCGTAGGTCCACTGCGCGCCACCAGCACTTCAATGAACGCCGAGTGTTCATTTCCCACATCGATCCCGTGGATGGTCAGTGGCTTTTCGAGACGCAACACCACGGAGGCGCTCTTCTCGCCTGCTTCACGACACTTCCATTTGCGCGCTTCCTTGGCCAGGAGGTTTGAAGCGGGGAAGTTCTAAACGAGATGTTACAATCGTATTTCGTGTTAGATCTTATGAACAGTTACCTATTAAATTCAGCGTTTTGAAATACGTACCGGATCTTCACTGCTGAAGCTTTCGACGGATTTCAGTATAACATTGGGCATTATTCTGCTGCTTTCTTGTACGATTCATTAATCACTTCAGCATCAAAACTGGATCAATTTTGTCAATAGAACATAAAATTTTGTATTAGAATGAACGAGAAACAACGGAAACAACACGACAAAAAATATGCGCCGAATATGCGATGCAGCGGTTTTTTGTGTCTGTTATGATATGACTTTTCTATTTTGCAACAGTTCACACCGAGCTTCACATGTGAACTAGCAGTGGTGGATATAACAGCTCATAAGCGCACAAAGCATCATAATATATTCACCATTACCAGTGCTGCAAATAAATATTAATGCAACGCACACAGAAATTCAAAACAACCCAAAATTAAGTTATTTTCACTCATCTCCCATGTTCCGTACGATAAGCCAAATTTGGGTAAACCGGCTCAAAGAAGTTTGCATTTAAGGACGGCAAAAAAAATTACTCATCGCTAAGTTATTTTCAATTTTTTCTACCCAAAATTAAGTTCAATTAACTCAAATTTGGGTATATCGCATATTACTCAATTTTGGCTTCTCGTACGGAACTAGACGGTTGAGTCGAATCTTTCGTTCTATTTTTGACAACAATAGCGAGAGGAAATGAAACGGGCAGAGGTCAAATAACTCAAATTTGAGTTTAAAAAACCCAAGCGGTGGGTAGTTTTGTTTTTCTGTGCAGACACTCATATCGACACGGTAACCAGCGTAACACATAAATGAGTAAAACATACATATTTTTTATATATTTATATTGTTGTTCAAGTTGGACACCAGAAAACCCACACGCGACATTCGATTTTACCCTCGTTCTGTACACGCAGAAAAAACTATCGTCAAAACAAAAATGTTTGAGGTTAATTTAAACGTAAACTCAGTTTGTTCTGACCACAAACATAAATTAGGTTGATTTCAAACGTATTCCATGTTTGAAGTCATGTGAAATCAATATTTAAAATAATAAAATAATGTTACGTTTATTTTAAAAATATTCGTGTTGAAAACAAACGTATTTGTTTTTGTTTGGTTTGACAGCTATGCGAACAAAAATAAATATTTTTATTTTAAACATGCTTCTCATGTTAAAAATAAACATACATATTTTGAAATTATTTTAATAGTTTAGTGCAGATTGCAAAGAAATAAAAAAAAATCTTCGAGCAGGGCATCTAAATTCCTGCTTCACCCTGCGAGTATTCGGGTCCTGGGCCGGGATGCGGGGATCCGTCGGGTGTCCGGGGGTTTGCTATATTAGCGTCGTTTTGTTGTTCTGCCACTAGTCCTCATATCGGTTTCTTTATATATTCGGTGTCGGAGGAGGATCCGGAATGGATTCATTTTGCTGTCCTTTCGAAGTCACGTGTGGAGGAGGATGATATAAGGATCGGCATCAGAAACTGAAGTTAATACTGTGGGGTTCCGCTGGTTTTGTCGAGCTGGTTTCCGGATCCATCTTCGGTTTTGCCACTTTCGGGCCGTTTTTTGTTGAGTTGAGTTGAGTTGAGTTGAGCAACTTTTTCCGAATGTTACAAGAAGGAAATAAAAAGGCATGACACGCTAAAAACCGTTTACCCAAATCCTATATTGTTGAAATAAACATGCTCTTGAATTTAATTCAAACATAAATATTTTAGTTTTAAACATGCTTTCAATTTACTTTCAATAATTCATATGTTTAGAGTATAAACATTTATATTTTTGTTTTAAATGAACAAAATTTGTATCCGTCTAGAAAGAAAAAATCATAGTCAATGTCCGGTGTCTCGCTTGCTTGGTTCATATACTGATTTTTGTTTTTTCCATTAATTTGTTTTCCGTGCTGCACTCAAAAAATATTCAAATCTAAATAGTATAAAAGCTACGCTAAATCGCAACTCTCCTGAGAGCAACCGTAACGGTACACTGCTAAACTCATTCTAGCAGCCCTCATCATAGCGCAGCTACCGTATCGGGGGTTGTCATACGAGTAACTAAAATAGCAGTCGGTTTCTCGGTGAGAAGCGCGTTACCAAATTTAGCAGCGCGGGAGAAAGGTTGCTATTCGTAGACTTGTCAAAATGCTCACTACCGGTACGGACTACGGCGAGTAAATTGATACCGCGATAGCAGCGACCGGTGTGGAGAAGTTAGTCACTCTAAAATGACTAAAATGAGAGCGCTGTGCGCTGTTAAAATAGTCGCGCAAATGACAACGACCGTTAGGGTTGCTCTGACCGACGCATAGCTTGGTATAAAGAGAGAGAATAGGAACTTAGAATAAAAATGGATTATACATCCAATAGTATAAACTGCAAATATGCAAATGATGTATAGTGTGACTCTATTTGGTAAATGTATTAGTTCTGTGCCATTCATTGCTTTTTTCATGAATTTTATAAACAAATTTAAAATAATCATTAACAATTATTTTTAATATAAATAAACTCCAAACATAATAACGCCGAATAAAGAGCATTTTAGATCCAGCCGATTTAAATCATCTGACCACCCAATGAAACATTTTCCGCATTGTGAATCACCGCCGTCTTCCTATTTTACAATACCTTTGTGATCCAAGTTCTTCGTGAGCTGTTTGCCCTTGAGCACCTACATAACGCTGTAATCACTGGACCCGGAAATCAACGATCTAGATGTCATTACTGTAATCTAATACTCTCAGCTTCATCTCATACAATCTGGTATGCTGGGGGGACTTCCAAGTTATGTTTGATCCGTTCCCGATTACTCACCCTCGCTTCATGAAACTGTGGCATCGAAATGAACCAATGTATGCTGAAAACGGTGTGAACATTTTGTGGTGTGACAAAATTATTCTGCTGGGAATCTAATTGGGGGCAAAATATGCAATAAATTGGTAGGAACCCACCGTGAATTTCAACGGTTTTTTTTTATGGTACCTGCAATTTGGCAACACTGACTTTGACAAGAATGCAGCATATTCACCATGGTGCCGTGTTTCACTTGCTTCTCTTTGAAATTTTCCTTCATTTTGGCAATCTGGCATCGGCATCCTGGGAAGCCTGGTGCGTTTTTCAATTTTTTCCCATTTTGTTGTATAGAGTTACGATATTTACTATTAAAACAATCAAAAACTAGTTTCACATTGTCAGTGCTTTCTTTTGGCGTATAGTTCGATCATTTTCTGCAGAAAATGGGTGAGTAATTTGCAATTTAATGTTCGGTGCTTGCACGGCGTGAAGAGGAAGGAAAAAAATCAATATGTCAGACTGGTTTTTGGTGGGCAGCGTTCTTAGCACCTGCATCAGCTAACAACTTTTTGCGTGTTACTTCCGCAGATCGAGAACGCAACAACAGACGGCATCGTTCCCGCTCCCGGTCCCGTGAGCGTCGTCGCAGTCGTAGTCGCGACCGAAAACGTTCGCGGTCAAGGTCACCGTACCGGAAGGGTCGCTCGCGCCGCAGGAAGCCTTCCCTGTACTGGGATGTCCCGCCACCGGGCTTCGAGCACATTACACCCCTACAGTATAAGGCTATGCAGGCGGCCGGGCAGATTCCGGCCAATATCGTAGCGGACACGCCTCAAGCGGCTGTCCCGGTCGTAGGATCTACCATTACGCGTCAGGCTCGGCGATTGTACGTGGGCAACATTCCGTTCGGCGTCACCGAGGAGGAGATGATGGAGTTCTTCAACCAGCAGATGCACCTGTCCGGTCTGGCACAGGCGGCCGGAAATCCGGTGCTGGCGTGTCAGATCAATCTGGACAAGAACTTTGCTTTCCTGGAATTCCGCTCGATCGATGAAACGACTCAGGCCATGGCATTCGATGGAATCAACTTCAAAGGGCAAAGTTTGAAGATAAGGCGGCCACACGATTACCAGCCCATGCCTGGTATGACGGATTCGGCGACCATTTCCGTACCGGGTTAGTTGTTGAATTATTGGTAGTTTGCGGGGGCTAACGATTTTGATTTGTTTTACAGAGAAATTCTCCGGCGTCATCAGTACAGTCGTTCCAGATTCGCCGCACAAGATCTTCATCGGTGGTTTGCCGAACTATCTAAATGAGGACCAGGTAAGTGCGGTTCGCAAGGACCGGGGGTTGTTCAGGTTCATCATCATAATAGGTTTGAATTGGTTTACTGTAATGTCTCGCTCTCGGTCTTACCAATCGTGTAAACCTATTTCTTGCAGGCAATTCACTGTTGCGGACGTTTTACCTTTTCAGCTTGGTTAATCTACAACATTTCCGGTGTGCATTATGTTTCCGCACTCGTGTTGTTGTTGTTTCCGTGGTGCAGGAAGTGTGCTTGTAGATGTTTTGAGTTGAGATGTCGCGTGGGTTTTTTTTTTATAATTTCTGTTGTTAGGAATCCGATTCTTGAAAGGCATTTGCAGATGGGTGCTAATTCAAAATTTTGTGCTCAACGTTTGAAGTTCACAAGACTTTGAAATATGTTCAATGAGATGAAGCAAGATTAATCCACGATTAAAAATAAAAAAAAAACATGGTTACGGTTAATTCGCTCATAATTCAAAGAGGGAGACCTCTACTACGCAAAATCATTCAAGCACGGAACCGTGAAAAAATGTCAAAGTCTGGGATTTCGGAAATTAATTTCTCATTAGACCCTTATAGAATATTTCTAAGTACGAATGACCGAAAAAATAATTCGATTTTTTTTTTCGCGTTCCCACATTTGCTGTTTTTTTAATTGTCCTATCCTGAATTTATAAGTGCCGGAATTCTGAAACATGTGCTGGTCTTAGATAGGTGCCCAATAAGGGATAATTTGCTAAACTTACAAAACGCCAATGACATACAACTGAAATAACAATTCGAACGGACGGATTTTTCACATGACGAATTTCACATTTATTTCACAAAAGCAACCTAAGACGTCTGTCCAGTTCTACTATGATAAAATAAACTGCTTTAGGTTCGAGATCTCGATCAACAATAGAAAAGGACCTATCAGCTTTAGTGAATAAAAACTGTTATGCCTCGCCTTCACAAACCAACAACACTATCGGGAAGACGAAAATTTCTCCTACCCGATGGTGTCGTTGGTTTGCATTGGCGAGCTTCGGTTCGTGCGAAAAGGATATTAATTCAAGTTTTGTTGACTAGTCTTGACCCTTTCAAATATAGATCGAGAGATTTTGATTTCTTTTTCTATGTTCATATGGATTGTACTTACTAATATCGGTTTGTTTCCCTCCCGATTATTTCTTTGACCCAGAATGCCAATAAATTTGAAATGTTCCTAGGATCAAGAATAGTTTCCTTAGGGTGAGTTGCGGATCTCTTTCCGTGTGTGGATATTTTTTTAAGTCGTAGAAACTTTCTAACTGCAGTAGCTTTTCTAAGTCTCGATGTTGCTACATTTTTGATTCCCAATTTTTTTTTTGAACCATTTAAAATTAAAAACAATTATATCCAATACAACATTTAGAGCAAGTTCGCTGAATGCAACAAGTTTCCCATGTTTCAAATGTTTTTCTCTAGGTTGCTGAAAGTGTTCTAGTTTCAAATTATCGTTTCTGACAAATGTTCCTGAGGTCAAATGTCCCTGCTCCAAGGCCGATACCATAGTGAGAGCGAAACGAAGCGTTGAAAAAAAGTTTCAACGCTTTGCTCGCCTCTTCGCTCTCACTATGACATCGGCCTAAATGGCTTCAGTCAGTTCTTAAAAATTCGATATAGAAGGAACTAGAGAGGGTCTAGTATAAGAGAGGAGCGGATTCAAAACAAACTACCCTGGCAACCTATGCCTAGGAGATTTCTAGCAACACTGCCAATACAATCAAGATAGGCGCTGCTCGATTGGCTCTGGCTTTGACAGTTCGTTTGGCTCAAAATCAGCCAGTCCGCTCCTCTCTTATACTGGACCCTCTCTAGAAGGAACCCTCGAGCCTCGAGCTATGTGTATGTGTGTGTGTATTCATTCTAACACCGGGTCGGCAGTGGTATTATGAGAGAAATTTGTTTGCAATAATCCTTGAATTAACAATTGAAAATCTGGGAGTTAGAATGTGATAGATTGCAGATCCAGCAACCTTTTTCAGAATGATTCACGTCCATTCCGAGGTTATTTTCACATACAATGATAACATTATCGCTATCATATGGATAATGGTACTGCAAACACACTTCCAGATTTTGAAACGTGAAGTAGTCTTTGTAAATAATACATGTAATTATTTGTTTGTTTAGTGAAAAACGTGTGGTTTGGTGGAACTCTGAAGTACGAATGATATTTTATTTTTTGACTTTAAATGATCTTTATTTCTTGTATTTGTGTGGTTTACATGTTTGAATTATCAAGTGACACAGACGTGTCTTTTGAACTTTAGTTCATTTGAAATTTTAATTAATATTTACAGTTCCTAGTCCTATCAGACCTGTTTAGAGAATTCCCACCTTGGTTTGTTTAAAATTGGATATAGGAGACTACTTGTAACTATTATTTACAACTACTGTATCAACTTATCCAACAACTACTATATTTACCTAACATACTATATACAAATTGCTTATCAAAGCATGTTCTGATAGGGGGCGACCCCGGCGTAGTGGTTAACATCCATACCTCTCACGCCAAAGTCACGAGTTCAAATCTCACCCCCGGACAAGTCACGAATGACCCAAGAGTGTTAAAGTGACTATAATCTAAAAAAAAAGCATGTTCTGATGTGTTGCATTTCTGCACAAACCTAGTCTTTATGTCAGCAATTTTATCGGAAATTCTTGTATCCAAGGGACGATCAAGGGCCATCCTCAGCACTCTATTCTGATTTGGTCCTATGAGTCTGTGCAAATGATTCCCGCACCGGAGTTGCGTAAAGGATCGCAGGTGCTATGATTTATTTTTTAGACAGCCAGTTTGGTTACCCTTGAGAGGCGGGATCTGCGGCAAATAAGCGGAAAAAGACACCTAACCAAGGCAACACTTGACTACGGTTTTCTCTACATGCAAACGGAAAAGGAGCTTAAAGAGGCATTAATTTTGATTTTCCACGTGTTGGCATAATCAGCAGGCGTCGAGGCATCGATGAAGTTTGTTCGTTATTTCGCGAGGCATCCTTCCTTTGACGGCTATTGCGGTATCATCTGCGAACAGAAGAAAAACGCTACCGTCTCCGAGGGAGGAATGTCGGAAGTGTAGATGCTGTAATGCAAAGGACCCAACCCTTGAGGAACACCTGCTGGGATGGAAAACGTGCCTGAAGGACAACCATTCATTTTTGATTTTAACCAGATGTAAAGGAAAGCTTGTACACAAGTCCGTCATACCATACATTGTCAAACGCCTTTTCAACGTCTAGCAAGGCCATGGCTGTGCACTAGGACACAGCTTTGTTACTTCGGATGTTATTCATCACCCGTACTAGCTGGTGATTGGTGGAGTGCCCCTTCCTGAACCCTAGCCCTCAACAAACTTGAGCAAACGATTGAGAATGAATTTCTCGAACAATTTGCTCAACGCTGACAGGAGGCTGATTGATCTGTAGCTTGAAGGCTATGTTGAATCCTTACAGGGTTTGCGGATTGGTATAATTTTTGCTACCTCTCAGACGCTTGAAAAGTAGTGCAGCTCCAAGCATCTGTTGAAGATAGCGGTCGAAAGAGACTGCACTTTCATGCTGAGTCTCTTCAAGATTAAGTTGAATATGCTGTCAAACGCCGGAGGAACGACACAAGGGGAGGTATCTTGGTTTTGAGCGCATTGCGCAACCTGATTGTCGAGCGGACTTTGTATAGTCGAGCCAAGTAAATGCGATGAAGCGACATGTTCGCCGATCGCATTTAATTTCTCCTTTGGGGGTGATTAAGAGTCGATCATCATCATATTCGTCTCTGAGAGGTGGTACGGGTTTGGGATGAGTTTTTAAGACCTGGCTACCTTCCAGAATGGTCTGGAGCGGTCGTTCAGATTCTGGATCACACGTCTGGCGTCTACGAACATTTCTCAACCGAATCAGTAATTGGGTGTGGGAATCAATAGTAACAAACTTACCCCTCACAGGAACTTGTCGAACACATGCCTTGTCAGCCACGAATATGGCCTGTTGGAGTCCTTCCAACGCCCGGTCGCTGTATTCTACGGGGCCGAGCGGTGGATTTTATTCGATTTTGCTGTCCACCATACGTCCGAACTGTACCCAGTTGGTAGTATTTTCGCATCCAGCTTCCAGCAAGAACCACGTTGACACCGACTTCAGCTACCACCACCAGTTGGTGATCGGAGGGAGCTAAGATCGTTGTATGCCTCCGGCTTGGATAGTCCGATGTTCTACAGAAAAAATCCACGGTGGACGGATTACCCGCCGGAGGGATGAAAGTTTGTTTGTCCGGAAACTGCACAGTGTACAGTCCATGCTGTGCGTGGTCGAATAATAGACATCCGTTCCGGTTCCGCTGGTAGTTCTACCAAGCTTTATGACGGGCATTCAGGTCGCCCCAACGATGAATCGGGAGCTAGTACGAGTCATGGCGGCCAGGTTGTTCTTGAATTTGCAGTAAACAGCGATGAATCATACATTACCAGTTGGCGATTTCACCTGCACACTTAGGACCTCGATGATAGAAGTGCGGATGTGTGGCAGAGTGTAGAACTTGATTCCCTTCCTGAAAATGACCGCTACAGCCACCCCATGAAGCTGGTGCGATCAAGCCGGATAATGTTGTGGTCAGGCAACCAGAAGCAGTCGCCGGACTTTAGGTGGGTCTCGGTTAGAAGTCCCACGTCGATGCTGTGCTTGCGTTTTTGTTTATACCTAGATCGCTCTGCCATTTTACGTCCAATTTTCGTTCTTTATAGGGCATTTGAAAGGTATTGATTGAAACTTACTTCGTAGGTATTTGGCTCAATATATCTAAAACAATTTGTATGCTAAAACTTGTAGGTGAGTTTGGTTATTGATTTTTGTTTTGAGTATTGGTAAATAGTCAGTTGTTTAGAAACCCGTTACAATGGGAAATATTGTTTTATGATTAATCCCCCAGAATTGAATCGGCGCATGAACAGTAACAGAATACGCAATTGCACACGGTCAGCGTTTGCTGCTGTTCAACCTAGTTTCAAATCAAAAGGGCCTAATTTGCATCAAAATTTAATTTCATGAAAATACGTGTAATCAGCAAAGCAATTCCAGGGCTGTTACAACAGGCGCGGATTTCGCGAATTTCGCGGATCTCGCGAATTTCGCGGATCTCGCGATTTTCGCGGATTTGTCGCGCATTTGAACTTTCAGTCGCGAAAATCGCGAAAACATTAAATGATGTCACGAAAATCGCGAAGGGACTGATGTGCTGTCACAAAAATTGTGGAATTCATTGTAACCTTTCCGTCCCGGATTATAATTCCCTGAGGTCCGTCCATGTGAGACATTTTCCTTTTTTCCAATATGAACATAGCAATTTTTGTTGTCAAATCATAAACGAATCGTATAAATGCGAGTGATTGCCATGAATACCGGATATTCTAGGTTCTCCAAATCGTCCTGGAGTTGAGTTGATTTGTTCTACTATATCAACCAAGACTCCAATAATGTCTGTAGTATCGAAATATGTCCAAACAGATTCAAAATGTCTATGTGGATTGTAGCTGACCTATTGCTACGTATACAAGATGTTATAGGTTCTGAAATCATTCTAGAGATCAGATTATTTTTCTACTAGATCACCCAAGACTAATCCAATATCTGTAGTATCGAAATATGCCCAAACAAATTTGCAGTGTCTATGTGGATCATGCCAACCTACTTCCGTGTATGCCAAATGTTGTAGGATTTCCAAATCGATATTTCCATACTACAGATATTATCCTAGTCTTTGTTGATCTAGTAAAACAAATCATCTGAACTGCAGGACGATTTGGAGAACCTAGTTCATCTGGTATACGTGGAAATAATTAAACATTATCCATATAGACACTTCGAATCTGTTTGGACATATTTCGATACTACAGACTTTATCCCAGTCATGGTTGATCTAGAAGAATAAATCATCTGAACTCCAGAACGATCTGGAGAACCTAAAACACATAGATACTGTGCATCTGTCTGGAAATATTTCGATTCTAAAGACATTGTCCCAATCTCGGTTGATCTAGTAGATCACATTATCTGAACTCCAGGACGATTTGAAGAACCTACAACATCTGGATTACTCGGAAATAGATCATGCATGATCCACATAGACACTTTGAATCTGATTGTACATTTTTCGATACTACAGACATTATTGCAGTCTTGGTTGATTTAGTAGAACAAATCAACTGATATCCTGGACGATTTGGAAAACCTATAATTTCCGGTATAGGTACATAGTAATAAGTCGTACATGATCCACAAAGTCACATATATACGATTCGAATATGATTTGACACCGAAAAGTGCTAGGTTTGTATTAGAAATAAAAAAAAAATATGAAAATGTCTCACCATTGGACAGAACCCAAGGAATATCCGTGTAAATACACAACCGCGACGTGACCAACAAGTGTGACTTATGAATCTCTGGTAATTTCTCGATTATGTGCAGGGTGTTTGGTTTAAATCGGAAAAAAAATTGAGAAAACTAGAGCCAAATTAACTACAACATTTAGGACAGTAAAATACGTCAGAGACGCGAAGGTTAATTTTCAAGAAAATTTGCATTTCAAATGAAAATGCATTAATTTAAAAAAAATGTTTCATCAAATCTAGGCCGATATTATTCCATAGAATCTCAAAATGTAAGGGTGTTTTATTATTTTCACTAATTACTCAGAATTTAAACTAAACCTAAATAACTGAAGATGATACAATGCTATTAAAAAAATAAAAAAGTTACAAAAGGCGCAGCTTCAAAGCAAATCCATGCTGGAGGCGACTTAGTTCGATTCCCGTCCCCTTTTATTTTTCGGGTTGGAAAATGTCTCTACTTTCTTGGGCATAGGATGGTATAAACATAGAAAGCTCTCAATTAAAATGTGAAAGTACTTCAAAGAACACTAAGTTGAGAGCAGGAAAACATATAATATGCTATAAGCAATAAGCTTGTAATGCTATTTTTCGGCAATGAAAACAGTTTTTTTTGTCGCGGATTAGTACTTGAAGTCGCGGATTTCTTTTGAGAAATCGCGGATTTCGCGGATCAAATTTAGAAAATCTTGTAACAGCCCTGCAATTCCAGTTATTTAATTCAATAGGTGTGTAGTAACAGGGAATTTTTTGTCTACTGTTGCATCTCTCCAAAAAAAATGGGTTTCTATACTAACATTTAAAAAGGGTGGAATTCCAAAATCACCATATCGAGAAAACCTCTTCCGTATTTTGATGACCAAACAATTAATCCCATTGCACAGCTTCCCAGTATCTGGATGATTTTATTAGTTTGACATATAGTTAATAGTGTAATCTGACATCATGCATAAACACTGAGAAGAAAACATCAACGACCTGATAATTTCTTACATGTTGCTACCCCCCGGAACTTCCACACTTTGAACTGCCAACACTGGTGATACGCCGTGAAAATACATCCTCGGCGCATCCTCGGGATTATTTGTTTGTTGTTCCGTCGGTTCTTCGTTCGAAAATTTTGCAAGAGTGGAATTACGCCTGGAGATTTTTGGTCTTCATTTTGTTCGTTGTTTACACGTGAAATAGCAATCGGATGCATTTCAAATAAATCAGCCGTGACTAGATACTGCAGATGCAGAATCAGTACGTTTTGCATATTAAAACAATATAATTCGTAGTTTTGATGCAAATGCGTAACAACCTGCATGCATCATAGAGTTGAAAATTGGAAATACGCAATGCAAAAGGAAATAATTTCAATGATTTGAAATGATGTTTTCTCCTACTTTTTCGTGTTTATTCAGTAGTTTTTGAACTGTTCAGGGCTGGTAGCGAGTCACTTTTTAGTGACTTGGTCACTTTTTTCAAGCTAGTCACTAACGTCTCCTTTTTTGAGGCCAAGTCACTAAAGTCACCATTTCTTGTAATCAGTCACTAGTTTCAATTTTTGTAGCGTGAATTTATTTCAAGATTGATCGATCTTCTGTAGGATCAAATAGTCCAATCGATGCCTACATGTTATTCTAATTTTCTAATAATTCGAAAATGTGTTGCTTCTACAGAGCTTTTGGACGTTTAATCGTCTTTCTTTATTTACAGAGTGTCTACTCATTCGGTTAAATAGAATACCCTGATTTTTCTAGAACTTTAACGGGTAATTTTCAGATTTATAATAAGAAAGCTATGTTTTGGATGCGTTAAAAATATGCTTTTTGTTTGGTACAACAACATGATAATCAGCTGTACAATGAAATCCATTAAATGTTGAAGTTTAACATTTATTTAATTTGAGTAATTCTAAGACCCTAAAATATTCTCTTCTGAAGATTCGGTTTCCATGCACAAGTTTAAGATATAAAATTTTTCCAAGTGCCAGAATTAAAGGAAAACAAAATATCAGAAGTTTGTAATTAACGTTATGAACGATTAGAGATCTTCAGTCCCATTGACTTCACAACAATTGTAGGAACTTTACAAAAGTTCTGAGCAATGAAAGAAGATGCTGAGATTTTCAGCGAAGCTTCATAAACAAACTGCGGGAACATACGGGAAGTTAACATCCTGAAAATATGGGTAACTAACTGGCAGTTTTAGGAGTTTCCGAAAAGCTACAGTGAACTTTTATGAAGTGCCTAGAATTTCAGAGAACTTCACCGGTGCCAAGTAAAGAGAACTTGAGGAAAGTGGTGGAAACTTTTAGTACCTCATAAAAGCTAGATATAAAGATATTTGAGAAATTTCAGAGATCCTTAGGGCAGTTACTGTAACTTCAGTCAAGATGTTTGGTGCAGTTTAAAGATCTATAAGAGTGAGTATACTGCCGCTATTCGCATAACAGTTCTATGTAGATAGGAAATCCATAGGACATGGGACTGTTATGCGAATAGCGGCAGTATAGCCAAAGTCAGGATAGTTCCATGATGTTCTATGAAAAAAAGTAGAAGGGTCTGTGCCTAGGGGCACGAACGGAAGCTTGACGTAGGACCGCTAGTGGACGGAACAAATGTGTACATTTAGTTCGTTTAATTGATCAATCATCAATTATCTTAACTCTTTCCGTTTTTCATTTGTAAGCGTATCAAATTTGTAGTATTTATTTCAAAGAGAAAGTTGATGAAGAGAATCCAAGGGACTGTCAACTTGAGTATTTTCGATTCATCTACCCGACTTTAAAAGGTGTATTTTGATTTTTTTGTTATTTATGAATTTTTAAGTTTTGTGCATTTTGGTATTAAAGTGTATTCAATTCACCCCTCACAGGATTTCCTTCCGAATTATATGAATGGGGTGGGGCGGAAAGTATCGTTTGTGCAGAATATCTAAAAAAGGAGGGACTTCGAGAGATTGAACTCGTGAGAGCTAATTTTCTCACAAATTTGATTTCATTGGCTTTCTGGGGACTGAATATACACCCAAAGCGAATTATTCCCACTTCTCTCAAATTCTATATGGATTTTTAACACTTCCTACCAGCGTGTTCTGGAAAATGGTCGGACGATGATTAATCTCACCAATACATTCGGGCCTACAATTCCACACCTTCTATAGAGACCAGGTTGAGCCTTGATAGCTAGCTGCTTGCGGGTACTGATGACCTTGACAAATGTCCAAATAATACTCTTAACAAATTTATGGTGGTCCTGAAAAGGAACATTTTGTAGTGATGGTTGAGTAATGCTGAGCTGAGCACGACGAGCTACTGATTCCGATCTTAGCCTAGCGCTGGGATTTCTTCCTCCTTCTCTATGGCTGCTCATATGAGCTCTGCAGCTCGCTGCTTGCAGGCAGCCTTTCGTTGTTACTGGAGAACAATTTTCAACGCCACACGCCGAAAGCACTGCTACTGCTGCTACTGCTGATACTAATTTCGATGACCGAACACCACCACACAGTGGTGTGGTCGTTGGGAGCGTGTGGTTCTGAGTATGGCGATGAGTGTGCAAAATATTACGCAATTCCATCCTCTTATTCGCACGCGCCCGAGGATCGGAGGCGAATGCCACTTCGACTTGTTTCATCTACTTACTACTCTCTGATGACTGTGCTGGGGAAGCAGCATATGCATGTAGGTAATGGGTGGATTTGTTAGTTAATTCGACGCTTTTGGACAATGCTGGACATTTACCAGTTTTTCAATAGTTTCTTGTTGAAAATCAACATTCGGAAGCATTGTTATCGATGCGTAGCCTATTTCTGATCGATTGGTGATAAAATTATTGAAATTGGACCAGGGGCAGCTGAGTTATCAACGTTCAAAATCTTTCTTAATTTGTTACATGTTCCATTTTCGGTTTTCACAAAGTGTACCCCCATATAGAAATCAAAGACGTAGTCCTACGTCAAAATAAACAAGAACTCTTAGGATATTCCGAGAATTTCAGGGAAGTACGGAGATCTCGAGATAATTTATGAAAACTTTAGAAAAATTCCAGGAACTTCACGGAAGTCCAGAGCTATTTACGAGAATTCCATTTATTTCAGAGCAGAACCTAGATTTTCGATAGAGTTGAGAGCTTCAGGAAAGCGCCGACAACATCAAGACAGATCAGAGAATCAAAGGGCAGTTCAAATAATTTCATGAAAATTGCAGGTACCTTAAAGAAGCTTCGAGAAACTCATGATATTTCAAGTAATTAAAAAAAATAGCTTTAGCTGTAGAAAATCATTATAATAATCATGTATATCTAAATGCGAGAAGTTTTGGCACGCACCGATTCCAGAAATTCCAGAGATCTGCTAAGAAATTTAGATTGTTTAATTATATTCAGAAAAATCCCATCAACTTAAGCAAATTTGCAGCGATTTACAAGGAGTTTCGTGGAATTACGGAATATTCCGAGAATTCTATGATTGGTCCAAAAACTTCAGAGGCATCAAGGAGTTATGAATATATATCAGAAGATTTGTTGGAACATTAAGCAGATTAAGAAAACTTCAGGTAAGCATAAACAAATTCAGGGAAGAAGATGAAGATTAAGGATATCTTCACATAAGTTCAGAAGATCGTGGATGCTTAAACATGTTTAGGACAGTTCAATTAAAATCAGGGCAGTACAATAAGCTTCATGAGAACTTCAAAAACTTCGACAACGTAAGGAAGAACAGAGAACCTCAGAGCAGTTCCGTTCACATTAAATAAATTACATAAATTTAAAGAAGTTTCGAGAACTTGAGCGAATTGTTAAAACTTCAGAGAAGTTTTCGTTGATCGTTAGGAAAATTGACGATTGTTTATAAAGTCCGAAAAAGTTCAGGGAAGTTTAAATATTTGTTGAGAAGTATTGTGAGCATCAGGCTAGTTTCTCAAACTCAGAACTGCCTTGAAAGCAGAATGTACTTGATGTTTTGCGCACAGATATTTTTTTTCAGAACTCCCTTGGAATGAGGTCCTTAGAATTTAAAATATAATTCCATGAGCCCTTAAAACTGGAATTTGACTCTACATTCTTGAACAATTCATGAAGTTTTATAACTTTTAAGGCCAGGAATTTCAAAAAATTGTCCAAATTAAAAATAGCCTTTCAAGTCTCTGAGTTTTATAAAAAAATATTTGTTATTAAAGATTATATAGTTCACTTTCGATGTATAAAATTCAATGTGTGAATGAAAATAACGAGAAAAACTAAATGTTTGTATTTTGAAATGCATTCTATTCATTAAAATATCCTTATCCTAAGAAAATTATTAAATTCCGTCAATAATGATTAGACTCCCTGAGATATTCTCAGGAAAAATTAAATTTCCTGAGGATTTGCGGTTTTCCAGGTATTGCTTGTTATAGATGCTTGTTAGATATTTTATTTATTTATTATTCTCTTCATCGGACTTTTGTTGTCTAAATGAAGATTGATGGGGAAAAGCCTATTTGGCAAATATTTGCGCAAATAGGCGTAAAAACCCCATATCTTTTCAAAAT
Organism: Ochlerotatus camptorhynchus; assembly: GCF_037179485.1. Lineage (NCBI taxonomy): Eukaryota > Metazoa > Arthropoda > Insecta > Diptera > Culicidae > Ochlerotatus > Ochlerotatus camptorhynchus. The sequence goes on from NW_027040771.1 coordinate 2,980,429, forward strand.
ACAAGGAACAATATAAAAAGGACAGAAAAACACATCAATTATAAAAATAAACACCGAATAATAATAATAATACTATGGTCTTCATCATAAAAAAATAACCTTGTCCTATGGCATGGAGTTGTCCTTGGATCAGTCGGGATCAAAAAAGGAAACAGGTAGCAAAATTCATCAGATGTACATTAATGGACAGCTACTCACCGTCTTGCAACAATTTGCTGATTGAAAGCAGTTGCATGTGTCGAACCGTATCGTCACCTATCCAGCAGACTACGTTGAATCCGTTGTTTCCACTGTGTAGTTGAAATCGAAAAAACATAGAATTCATTGAAACGGGCAGACATGAACCGTATTGGATCATGTAATCCGTAATTAGCTGCACGGGGTCCGAGATGCACGAAACGTCTCGATCGTAGAACTCGTTCAGGTGCATAGATTTCGAGTTCAGCCAAAATCCCGGGAGAGTCGATTTCGCTTATCAGCACTGCAAAAGCTGCCTGGTTAATCTTCCGCCTACGTTCAAGAGTTTCAATACCCAGTAGTTGGCAACGATCTTCGTAGGGTGGAAGGTTCGTAGGATCGTTCCAAGGAAGGTGGCGAAGAGCGTAACGAACGCATTTCCTCTGAACAGACTCGATCCTCGCTATCCAAACTGATTCATACGGACACCATACTACTACACCAAATTCCAAGATCGATCGCACTAGAGAGCAATATAGAGCTGTCAGGCAGGTAGGATCCCGAAACTCATCAGAGATCTTAAAGATGAATCCGAGTTGCCTGTTAGCTTTGGCTATGATATCCGTGTGATGTAGCTTAAATGTCAAAGCAGAATCAAGTGTAATTCCTAGATCACGAACGTTGTCCACACGCTGCAGAGGTTGGTTATCGATCGTATAATTGAATGCAATAGGCATGGCAGTCAGTGAAGCATCGCACAACCACGTACATCTTGACATCGTCTGCATTGAATGACCGGCAGCCAGTTGGAAGTATCAAACCGATTTCGTTAATGAATATGGAGAATAGCAGCGGTCCCAAATTGCTGCCTTGAGGAACGCCTGAGTTGTTTGAAAAATATTCCGATTGATCAGTCCCGATTTTCACACAAAGCTCTCGATTGGTAAGATACGATTCAAACCAACGAGTGAGTCCATGAGAAACACCAAGCTTCTCGAGTTTGGCAATTAGAATGGCATGATCAACCCGGTCGAAAGCAGCCTTGAGATCCGTGTATACGACGTCCACCAGATATTCCGTAGGCATAGGAAAATGAAAGGAGCGAGGTTTGTTGAGACCGAACGTTTGGGGTGGAAACCATGTTGGTCAGGAGAAATGTAGTTTCTACAGCTGGCAAATAAAGCGTCGTTGATGATTATCTCGAATACTTTCGAGCAGGCACAAAGTGAAGTAATTCCTCGGTAATTCTCCACATTTTGTTTGTCTCCTTTCTTGAAAATCGGGAACATGAACGAAGATTTCCAACGAGAGGGAAATACACCTTGTTGTAACGAAATATTGAACAGCTTTGAAAGCGGAGAGGAAAGCTCTGTTGAGCATCTTTTGAGTATGGACGATGGAATGCCGTCAGGCCCAACAGCGTTCTAGAATTTCAGCTTCTGGATGGCAAAGTCGACGAGGTCCAATGTGACCGTGAAAATATCAAAGCTGAACGCGTCACTGGGAGTATCTCTGATCCATTCAGCAACTTGGCTTAACGATGCCGTTGAATCGTTGAAAACACTCTTGACATGCTCAGCCAGGAGGTTACATTTCTCTAAAGAAGTGTTGGCTCATTTATCGCTTAGATGAATCTCAACCGGTAGCCCATCCTCTTTCCATTTTGTCTTCACAAACGTCCAGAATAGCTTAGGATTACGCCGGAGATTGGTCTGCATACGTCTTGAGTACTTCTTGTATAGAAAACGGTTGTACATTCGGTAGCAATTACTTGCTAACGAAAATAATCGCTTGGTGAATGGATTACGGGACTGGCTGTATTTTCCAAGAGCCTTCGATCTCACACGCTTCAAGTGTTGTAATCAGTCTTGTAAGCGGTCACGGTAGTCGACACATTTTCTGTGATAATTGACTGCCCTTGCCTCCGACACTTGCAAAACAAGGTATCATAGTACACTACCAAACTAAAATGTCGTATGACAGGCTCTGTCATACGACACTGTCGCCGAAGACCGTCACGAATGTATGTATTTTAGTTTTTCTCATAATAAGAGCTGCTGATGTTGTGCTTGTGTGAATTCTGAAAATAGCAAGCCATGATGTCCTGGTAATACTATTTTTGATCAGAAATGGTTTGATTTACACCAAATTGAGGAATTACAACGAAATCGCACATGTCATATGATAGCTATTTTGATAATTTTCTTTTAGCTCGAATGTTATTCTACCGCTCGTGTTGTGTGAGAGAGACGACGGTAGAGCATGAGTGTTCGAATACAAACAGACTGTCGCGCACGACAACGAAGCGAGTGTAGTAAAAAACGTCAACTGTTTCAACCCCTGGTTGTAATCGAGCATTGGACCATGCAGGTTTTGGAGCAGGTCTCCTCAGAGGCACACAATCCATTATTAATCGGCTAACAACTTCGTCGAAATAGTTAACGGCTTCATCAATGGACGAACACAAGTCAAGCGACTGCCAATCTACCTGGGCCAGTGAGTGATTCAATGCGACGTAGTCAGTTCTACGAAAGTCCAGGCTTTGTACATCAACGATGTTTTTATAGAGAACAGGAACTGATCGATTGATGAATGCTTCCAACGCTGGATGATCGGCGTCTAGATGTATCAGAGGATCGGATGCCTCAGCGGCGGCTTCGTTCACCAACACAAGATCAAGCAGCCGAGAGTTTCTGTTTGGATGAGACGTAAACAAACATGCCATGTAATATTAAGTGCTCCGAGCCTGAAAAGTTCAACGAAAAGTAAGTTTGTTATGACTCAAATTTATGTCAAAATTGTCATTCTCAGAGCACCTAAATTTACATGAATTTTTCTAAGTGTGTAGTTTTCATCTCTTTGGTCACTTTTAGTCACCTTTTTCAACTGTAAGTCACTATTTGGTCACTTACTTCTTCAACATGGTCACTAAAATCACTATTTTTGACAGCATTGATCGCTACCAGCCCTGACTCTATATGTAACAAAATATGGTTTGTTTGCATTTGGCCTCTTCCGCCCTTTTCAAATGTTAGTCTAGACCTTCAGCCTCATCGTTCACCAATATGCTTCAACCCAAGTATATCTGATTGCCATTTCTTGAATATTTTCAAATTTCCCAGGTACGTTCAGATTTCCGGGGAAATGATTTGGGATCTCAAGATGGTGTTTAACGAACTACCAAGGAGAAGTTCAGAGGTTTTATTTGACAAAATTTTAGAAGTCTGCTGATGATTGATCAAACGATTTCCAAAGGGAAATTAAAATATGTTCTCTAGGACATGTTCTGGATATAGACTGATTTTTCTTTTCTTTTTCGTATCGACATCTAGTCAACCGTCACTGCACCGCCGCTTCCTGCACCTTAAAGTTGCCATTTTTTTACAGCAAACGTGTACGCGTATATAGAATCTAGAGCGTTTTACCGAATTTGTTTTTAGCCGAGCTGTTGTTTCTAGCAATCCCCATCTAGACAGTTGCGCCGCATCCAGCCAATACCTCTCACGTGCAGACAGAAGTGTTTCCGTTTTTACAGGTCGAGCACTTCCGTACCTTGCCGCGGAGTACTCCTATACTGCCTTCCTATTGCTATTATTGCAGGACATTTTACCGATTCCGATTCCAGTTTCAGCTAGCGAATCAAGCGTAAACTTTCCCGCGCAAACACATTCGTCGTCCTCTTTTCAGGGTGAACACACGGGACAGGAAGAGCCTACCTATCTTTTATGTTTTGTTTCAGTTCTCCATCGAAGATCAGGCCTCCCCCGTCCGTGCGTGGGCTTCTCGATTTTCTCTTTTTGCAGGCCATTCGTTTTTACAGCAAAAAAAAATATCGATTTTCAGCCTCATATACCACAAACGATACTGATACAGTTTTTTCTTCTTTTTCCGTTTTTCATGTCCACGTTTGTAGATGCTTTGGTCGGTTTGGGCTGGCTGCTTGGTCTCGGTCACTGTCCGGCTGTAAGGCACTACACTTATGATTTAGGGCAAATTTGGTCATGTTTGAAAACAGAGCGAATATCAATATAAGAATGCTTTTATAGCAAGCAAAAAAAAAAGAGACAAAATTTGAATAGACCACTTGAGTCACCGAGAGAGAAAGAGAAAGAGGCAAAAGCAAGGCAAGTTCAATCTAACGAATGATACACATACCTTCTTTGCAGCTGTCTGCTCAAGTAAAGATCGATCGATTTCGTCGGCATTTCGTTACAGCAAATGTTTGGTAGCTAGGATCACTGTTCAAGTTGGCTAGGGCTTTTCAGCGGGGCACCGGATGGGTTTTGAAGATCAGAGACAGAGGAGTTAGGGCTTTTCAGATTAGGAAGTGTTGTTCGGTTTTGGTGTGCACTCTTTAGCTGGTAAGTATGCTGTGAGGTTGGGTTTGCTGGATTGAAAGTAGCGTAGACGCGCCAGTTGTGGTCACAGCGCAAGTCTATGAAACACGAACGCATTATTTACGTGGGTCTCCATCCAAATCTACAAAGTTTTTAAATTTTCCAATATTCAATTTTTCAAATTTGAAATTCAGTTCTATCCCATTCAAAGTAAGGTTCCAGTCATGCACACTTGACTTACAGTTCGGCAACAGAATAATTTTTGTTTTCGCTTAGCGAACATTTCGTAATTAATGTTGGTACCTATGACAGATTTCTGATTTACTTTATTTGAATCTTTGGTTATTATTAGTTAGGTAGGTTCCGATTCTACATGTTGTAGTTTCATTTTTATACCTGTGATCTTGACATTTTTAGCTAGGGGATGAGTTTTTAAGGGGGTCAGATTTTGATATGTCTTTAGTGGGAATGCCACTACTGTTGATGATGATGATGATGATGGTCCCACCTCTTACCCCTACAAAGGTTTGAGCTGGACGATTTATCTTTAAGATAATTAAATATGACATTTTAACCAGGTTGGCAAACAAAATCGAACTGGTTTCAGTTACAGATATAAATTCTGTAACATGATTATGAAATTATGTTCTGCAGGAACATAAAACGCTGAAAATATGGGAAACTTACTGGAAGCTGAAAGAACCTCAAAACGGTTCTTTTAGCATCCGAAACTTTTCAGGAACTTTTATGAAGTTCCTAGAATTTCAGAGAACTTCATAGGTGTCAAGCGAATTTGAGACATTTAGAAAACTTGAGGGGTATTGTGCAAATTTTTAAGAAGTTCTAAGTACCTCAGAAAAGCTAGATCTAGAGATCTTTGGGCAATTTCTTTCTTAAGAGCAGTTCCCGTAACTATAGTCCAGACTTTTGGAGCAGTTTAAAATCTATAATCGTAAATTTAGATAAATTCAAGATAGTTCCATGATGTGCTGAAGATGTTCCGCGAATTTCAGGGAAGTAAAGAGACCTTCAGATAATTTATGAAAACTTCAGGAATATTTCAGAAACTTCACAGAAGTCCAGAGAATTTCAGCGAAATTTAAAGGTGTTTACGGGAATTCTATTTATTTCCGAGCAGAACCAAGATCTTCAATAGAGCTTTATGGAAACTTCGAGAACATCAAGACAGGTCAGAGAATCAACGGGCAGTTCAAATAATTTCAAGGAAATATTAGAAACCTTAAAGAAGTTTCGAGAAACTCAGTGAATTTACAAAAAACTTCAGCAAAGCTCCGAGAGAATTCCTGGAAATTTTATGAACATCCGGAAAGTGTGAGCTTAAAAACTTAAAAAAATGCGAAAATTTAGCTAAATTGATAAGAGAACATCAACGAAGTTTCATTAATAAAAAAAAAAGCGAGAACTTTTAGCAAGCAGCGATATCTTCAAGAAATTTCAGAGAACTAAATTTAGATATTTTTATATAGTTTAGTGATATTTAGCGAAGTTCCGAGTACTTCGAGGATGATCAGATAGCTTCAGAATAATCCCATTAACTTAAGCAAATTTGCAGCGACTTACAAGCAGTTCCGTGGAATTATAGGGTATTCCAAGAATTCTATGATTGACCCTAAAACGTCAGAAGCGTCAGGGAATTATGAATATATATCAGAAAATTTGCTGGATTATTAAACAAATTTAGAGAACTTCAGGTAAGCATAGATAAGTTTAGGGAAAATTAGCGAGTGTTAATAATGCTTATAATACTTAAGGAACATTTTCGAAACTTCAAGGCAAACTAATTAATTTAAGTAAAGTTGCGGATTCTTAAAAAATACTGATAAATTCAGGACAGCCTAGAGAACTTTAAAGAAATTTAGTAATCGTTTAGGCACCAGGAAAGTCTAGACTATTGAATAAGTTTTAAATTAGTTTCGATAATTGAAGGGAAGTTTTATGAACTTCAGAAAAATCTTGAGAACTTCAGTGAAAATCTTAGAACTATATTAATTATTTCATTCTTATGCCATGAAAATTGCGGGAGCCCAATACTTCCAGCAATTTAGAAAAACTTCGAAAACTTCACAGAAGGACAGTGGTCTACAGAAACATTGCTTCATAGAAATCTATGGAGCTTAAGTTGAGATCCGCGAACTTCAAGAAATTTTATGAACATTAGCAAAATGCGGGAGCATTTGAAAGAAGTTTAGTAAGCTCCGAAAATTAGTTTCTGAAAATTAGTGGGGAATTTAAAGCAGTTCCCAGATTTTCCGAAAACTTCAGAGACGTTAAAAGTTATTTGAGGTCTTCGCATAAGTTCAGAAGTTCACTGAAGCTTAAACATTTTTAGGACGATTTAATTAACATGCTTCATGAGAACTGCTAGAAGTTTTGAGAATTTCAGAAAAGAACAGAACACCTCAGAGCAGTTCCGCCAACATTAGAGAAGTAACATGAATTTTAAAGAAGTTTATAGAACTTCAGTGAATTGTTAAACCTTTAAAGGAGATCCATGATCGTTGGAAAAGCTGAGGAAACTTCAGGAAGTCCTATACATTTCCGGATTTGAGGAGAAGTATTGTGAGCATCAGGCTAGTTTATCAAACTACAAAAGAACTTCAAGGCAGTTTCGATAACTTCAGGAAAAATTTGAGAATGTTCTGAAGACCTCAAAATAGTCCATTCCATATTCAACGGAGATTTCTTCAAAATCTTGATGAAGCTATCGTCAGAATTAAATTTTCTGTTAGTTTTCCTCGGAATTACCTTGAAATTCTCCACAATTAGAAATCCTTTGGAAAGATTCTCCGAGTATTTATTGAATTCGTTTCAGATTCCCCTTTCAATCTAACTCCTTCGCTTGGAACTCTACTAACATTCAAAGTCTCCTAACAATTCATTGACATTTCTCCTCAGAAATTCCTTAGATTTCTTCTCATAATTTGTTTGGCAAACTCTCCTGAATTTATTTTCCGAACTTCTTTGAAGATGTTCTGGAGTTATTCTCACATTTTATTGTAATCCTCCTTTTAGTATTTTCAGAAAATGTCCAAGGACTTGTGGTCCGGATTCATTTTTTCCCACAAACCTTACGAAATTATCCTCAGAATGCCCTTGTAATTTCCCGGTGAAGTTCACAAGAGTTTTCAAAAATTCCTAAGATTTTTCATTAAAATTTTCTTTTAACTCAATTCAACTCTAACTCTAAAATTTCTCAGAACTACCTCGAAAGCAGATTGTATTTGATGGTTTTCTGAATGATTTTTTCCCCAGAGCTCCCTTGGAATTAGGTCCTTAGAAATTATGACAAAATTCCTCGGGACTTTAAAACTGTGCATGGAACTTCGAGACTTCAACACTGTACAATGAATTCTGTGAAGCACAAGTCAAGAAATTTGATGTTCTTATTTAATCTGGGTTTCTAGTTTCACTTCCTTTTTTAATTCGATCAAACAAATAACGAGGCAGCAAACCTTTAACTAATTTAAAAATGAACGTTTGAAGCGTTCAGCATCAAAGTTGAGGAAGTAAATCTATTACATCGCAAAATCAAACGCATTATATTATTCTGCAAGCGCTGTAATCTCGATATTTGTATTTGATTTGTCAGAAATAAAATGGAAGGGCAAACGTCTAGATAAGGAGAGATGATTGATTTGTACAGCTGTATTTTACTGGCAATAGTTAAATTGTTTTTCAGTCGACATAGAATTCCATACTTCTTGGCAATTTTCTTTATGACATTGTCAATGTGAGAGTTGAACTTTAGTTTGTCATCAATAATCATGCCAAGATATTTGATCTCCCGAATTCATCAATTGCAATAGAGACGTTATCATTTAGTCGATTTCGCGAAATTATCATGAATTTAGTTTAAACTTGTATTCAATTTCAACTGCTTACACTTCAACCATCTACTTAGAGATCGCAAATCCTCATTCAAGCGTGAAACGGCAACTTCTAAATCCACAGTGTCATTCGCAAAAAAAAAATTAGTGCCGCAAAATCGTAAAACACGTCACATTTCATTAATATACATAATAAATGAAAGGGGCCCTAATACACTTTCCTGGGGCAATCCAAGGTTATTCCCCACGGGACTGGAAATATAATCATAATCAATAGCTTTCAAACCATTTATATGCAGTACTCATAAATCCAAAGCGCCTAGGGCCTAGAAATTGTTTCAAAAGCGCGTTCCAGATCAAGTTGTCTTTCCACTCCGCTAACACCAAATTCAACGCAGTTTAATAAGAATGACCTCGATATCCTGACTGATTGTTCTTGTATCAACAAACTATTACTATTTAAATACTCCAACAGCTGGCCTTTAACAACAAGTTCTAAAATTTTCTCTTATGTGTGCAACTTGTTGATGGGACGAAACTCTTCGGCTTTAATCGTTCCAGCAACATTTTGAATAGGAACCACTAAGGATTCCTTCCAAATTTGTGGCACGTGTCCAGTCTGCAATGATTTTTTAATAAGGTCCAGCAAGATGTAAACTCCAGCCGATTTTTCTAATGAAAAGCAACTCTAAGTTCATCTAATGTAATTGGGTGAAAACCTTCAAATCTACAACTACTATGAAGTGGTTGCTTTATTTCGTCAGGCTCATCGACCAATTCAATGGATTGATTAATGAATGAGCCAGCTGCGTGTTAACCAGCTGTTCTGTTATCGGCAAGTCGAAATCAGTTGTATTTTGTAGTGCGTATGTTTCATTTGAATAAAAACCTGGCAAACAGAGGTTTGCTCAGTCGTAAAAATGTAATCAGATTGAAGCTGAAAGACTAAGGAATCGTTTAAATACATTCATACATTTTACCGGAGGCATCGTATTCGGAGTGTTAATGGTCTCTGATGAGAATTTATAAGGATTTCTTGAGCAAATGTAACTATATCGAATTCAGGGGATAAATTAAATTAATATTGTACAGAAATTAGAAAGAATCGAACTCTGAAGAGGGCTCTAAAGAAAATTTGGGAGTATATTCTTTTTTAAGAGAGTTTCAAGGAATTTCAGGAGACAATTCTAAAAAGCATTCGAAAGGAATTCTATGGGTAAAGTTCAATAGAAATTCATATACAATTTTAAGGAGAGTTTCAAGAGAATTCCGAGATGACTTCCAAGAGAACTTGGAAGAGCATTCCAATTTTTTTTATTTTAAGGGAAGCTTATACGGCTAGTGCCGACTCCTTTCTTTACTAGCAGCACAATCTTCATAGGATTCTCGCACTGCCCAAAATCTTTGACCAGCTTGTCTAGTCTTGATGTCAAGTTAAATCAAACAATTAGAACCCAAATGGCACTCTGTGGGCTTCGGGGTCGTGCGGTTAGCGGCGTCACCCGTCGTTCAGGCGTATTGTGTGTTCCATGTAGTGTTCGAAAAATCATTCTCAAATCTCGCGTCACTTTTCAAATAGACCAATGTAACATATACGCCATTTTGAGAAAACAGAAGTTGAAGTTCGTCAGATAATTATTTTAAATGTTTAGAAACAATACATTTAGCAACACTATTTTAAATGTAGTCAGTGAATAATAACGTTGAAAATTCAGCAGAAATGGTAAAATCACAATTTTCCTTCGAATTTTATGCTAAAATAGAAAAAAAAAACACATAGGACGTTTTGATTAGTCAAGTTGTACATCGGACATGTTACATTGGACAATTTTTTTCAGTAACATAATCAATGAGTGTAACATTGGACGTTTTGTTCTACATGATACTAGAATTCCTTTCACAGATTTCAGAGTAGAGTACCTAACTTTGGATTGGCCCCGCCTTTAGAAAATGAGCACCAATCATGTTAGGCAGTCCAAATGACCGAAGTAACAATCATGTACCCATCATTTCAAATTGTACATTGGACAATTTTTAACCTATGGTTATCTTAAATAAATGAAATTAAATTTGGATGGGTGTTTTTGTATCACATACAGTGATAGAAGAGCAATAGTTTTTCGCTTAGCTCGATTTGTTTACATTTATAACTTAGGATCTTTTGAAAAGTGACGCGAGAAATCTCATTAATTGAGCCTCCCTGATAGAATAAACTCGCGTGCGAATGTGGCAGACAAACCTCACGCTTGAGATTCTCATACATTTTCGCGCACTCACACTCGCAACGCCAAAAAATTCGTTTGACGGTGCTCACAAATTTGTTATATTAAATCCTAAAGCGTGGTTAGAAAGATTTTGAACTAAATTTAGCAGATTTTAACAAGCCATTTGTAATTTACTAGGACCCCGAATACCGTACAAGCACCATAAGTTGAACAGTGTCTATTCATTTGATAATCTGATAATTAAATATAATTAACATCAAACTGTTCAACTTATGGTCCTTGTACGGTATATTCAATATTTTGGGAAACTGGATTCTTAATTTTTTTTGTGAAACACCAATTTCTACTATTGGATTCAGATGAATTATGATTATGAATCTGATCTGAAAGATTTATGATAATTGACCTATTTTGCAGAATTTATAATCCAATTGTAGGGGCCTCAGATAGCTCAAAGCAAAGTAGAGAGAGAAACCCCATCAGGTACACTTTTAAAATGTTAAATTATTTGGTAGGGTTTTTGATCTAATTTCCGTCCTACTAAGCACAACCCGCGTTTTACCGCTCTTTTTTGAACGGGTTTGTACAAAAAATGGAATACCTATTTCTGTCAAAGATGACGTACCGTTGGATTTGATAAAGAGTCACACATTGTTGAGATATTGTTTAAAATCTAATACCGCTTCTTGATTCTAAATTCGTCCTACGAGTTTCAGTTCCGTCCTAACGCATTGAAACGCCATTAGATTTTCTTCGTCCTACGGAGCGCTTCTTTTGTATTGAGAACAATGAGCTTAAATATTCATACAATGCGCTCTAATAGGATTTATGTTGCAGCTAATGAACTAACGCATCGGAGCAAACCTATTATTGATTTGTGCACGGTGAAATCATTGATATCATTGATCTTTTCTAATCGATAGAACGGAAATGGGCGATTACGACGAAGTAGCCTATACCCTATACCTCCTACTTTAAAAACATGGATATAATCTTCCATCCAAAGTCCATTTCAGATCTTACGTCTCGCAAATCATCGACATAACTGGCGCGCTTACTCTCTACTTCGTAAAAAGAAACTCTTGCCACCGATGGGAAGCTAAAGGGTGCACTATAGGGTTCGGATAGGATTCCTAAACCACCAATTTTGTACGTTTAGATGGATGAAGCCCATTCTAATACAGGTCTTTCTTTGTTTACTTTTCTATATTTTCTCCTTTGTGCGCAATCGAACGTTGCTGCATACTTCTGTTAAACAGGTCAAGGAACTGCTGCTTTCCTTCGGACAGCTAAAGGCATTCAACTTGGTCAAGGACGCTGCAACTGGCCTGAGCAAGGGATACGCTTTCGCTGAGTACGTAGAGTACACCATCACCGATCAGGTAAGTTCGACATATTCAATTTATGTACCCAAGTATGTGACTGACTGTACCGGTTTTTTAGGCCATTGCCGGATTAAATGGTATGCAACTGGGCGATAAGAAGCTGATCGTACAAAGGGCCAGCGTTGGAGCGAAGAATGCAAACGTCGCCGCTGTTGCACCGGTGCAAATCCAGGTTCGTATAACCACGTGCACCTATCACCGATCAATCACTTAACTGAATTTTGTTGTTGCTTTGCTCAACAGGTGCCGGGTCTCTCGCTGGTTGGCTCCTCGGGTCCACCGACGGAGGTTCTCTGTCTGCTGAACATGGTCACACCGGACGAGTTGAAGGACGAAGAGGAATACGAAGATATTCTTGAGGATATTAAGGAAGAGTGCAACAAGTACGGCGTCGTCCGGAGCTTGGAGATCCCCCGACCGATCGAGGGCGTCGACGTGCCGGGCTGTGGCAAGGTCTTTGTCGAATTCAATTCGATTGTCGACTGTCAAAAAGCCCAGCAGGCACTTACCGGACGCAAGTTCAGCGACCGAGTCGTCGTTACCTCATACTTCGACCCGGATAAGTATCATCGTCGCGAATTTTAATTTTATTATCTGATTTACGTGGGGTATTTCAATTATGGAAATCAGTTTTGGTAGACAGACAAAAAACATCCATAATACAATGGGTCTCTGCATCGTAAAGTTTAAATTTAGGGTCCTCGATGACAAAAAAAAACAACAACGGCAAACCGCGGTGAACAGCGCGTGTGTAATATAAATGCAGTGGATGGTTCATTAATTTCAAATCACACACACACACACACACTTGAGAAAGACACAGCACACAATGAGCGTGGCCAGAATTAGTTGTAACAGAAGCTGCATGCAGCCACTTAGACCTGCGAACGAACCTACATTATAATTGTGCCGGTGTGGTTGTTCATTCACTTCAATCTTCAAAGTTTTATTGCAAAAGTTTTGCTTTAATTTTCGCTTGCAACCATTTTATTATTATAAATATTGTTTCCCATAAGCAACTTGACGCCAAGAAGCAAACAAGAAAAAAAACCCCTGACTAACATGCCAGCGTTTTTAATAATCTGGCACTTGCAGAGAGAAATAATATATAATAACAACAATAAAGAGTTGGATTTATACAGTGTGAACTACATCAAGAGGCGCACACAATCTGCAGAGAAAACAACCACTCGGCGGTGTATTGCTACAAGCTCGGATAAAACTTTTTCAATTAAGCATTTCTTCTGCGGACTACCCAACCCTCTTGCTGCTAGCAGATGATGCGCCATCTCCGATGGAGAAACTGCACTCGTGAGCAGCAAGGTGGCGTCAACGTGAAGGCGAAGATGCGTCTTAATTGAAATCGTTTGTACGCACTGCATTGTGATTCGAATTGTTTGTGTGCGTGCTTAACGAGCCGTGGAGAACTTACCGTTTGGGTTGGTAAGTGCTGACAATTGTCAGAAGAAAATCGTTTGTGAGCTTTTTGGAGTTGTAACAATTAGTGTAGATGTAACTTCCAGGGAAATCTTACTCGGAGAACCAAATTAGTAAATAATTTGTATGTTTGGAACAAAATGCATAGAATAAAGTAATTTCCACTTCACTGTAACTGGGCGGAAGGCGCTGCTTATTAATTAATATCACTTTTTTTTACGTTGTCCCAAATTTGAGCCATAACACTTTTCCCAAAAGTCCGCAAAATTGTTATTTATTTATTTATTTGTTGTCGTCAATCAGATGTAGACCATTTTGGATAATTTGTCACAATTTCTGTCTTATGAATAATTTTCACGTGTCAAAATCACGAATAGAATTGAAATACTTCTTTAATTTGATTTTTGTCATTGTAAAGTCTATAGTTTCGTAATGCTTATTATAAGCAGTCATATCATATGATTTAGTGGTCCAAATTAAGCATAATTGGAAGGTAAGCGAGAAGGTATTGTAATAATTAAGCGTTGATAAGAGTTCCACTGAGTCAATACGATGCGAAGCGGTATCGTTTACAAATGAAACCATTGCAAATTCACGACGCTTTTTTAATGTTTAGATGTTGGTGAGCATGCCGCGTGCTTCATTTGTTTATTTGTTATGTTTGCATCAGCAGACTAGAAATAGTCCCAATGATGTGTTGTAAAAAAAGGTACAGATTATACAGACTACACATACTACAGTTACAAACGAAAATAACTAGGAAAGCATTTTCAAGTTACTAAAAATTATTAGTCTTGAATTTTACACTTAGCTGTTGGGCGTCAACCGCCATTCCTTGTCAAGTGGAAATCGAACATCGACGCTACTCGGTTGAACACTAGCTGCAAGCCGTAAATAGCGCTCCCTAAGCTATAATTAGTTCGAAAAAGTGGAAGTCTCAGCATAAGACTGTTGCGTAGTGATCGAGGTTGAACATTAATGTTCACTTGTTGTAGAATTGCTTCGCAGTCGATTCTTCCTTGCAGAGTATCGGCGAAGGTTAAGGGTCTGAAAACATCTCTTCGGATACGTAAGGGCTCGACATTGATCAATTGGCAGCGATTCTCTGGAAGACGAAGTGGGTATCTCCAAGGCAGCTTACGGAGCGCGAAGCGAAGAAAACGTCGTTGCACAGGTTCAATTCGCTCGGCCCCATTATTGTAGTTCGGGCTCCAGACTGCAGAGCAGTATTCCAACGTAGATCGTACGAGAGAGCAATAGAGCGATTTCAAGCAGTAAAGGTCTGTGAAGTTCTTAGTAATCTTGAAGACAAAGCCAAGCGTTCTGGACGCTTTGTCGACGACATACGATATATGGTGCGAGTATGTCAGCCTTGAGTCTAGAAAAACGCCTAAGTTTTTCACGCAATGCACCCGTTCGATAGTCGTGCCTAGTAGTTTGTAGTTGAAAATAATCGGTTGTTTCTTGCATGAGAAAGTAATAACTGTACACTTAGCTGGGTTGACCACCAGTCGGTTTAGACTACACCAGTCAGCAAAGATGTCTTTTTTTTTTTTTTTGTAGTGATCCAGTGGCAGCAACTTGCTAAAACTCTACACTGGACCCCTTTTATTGATAAATTTTGCTTCTATGAGCCTCTATTTTAAATCAACACACAGACGTTCCTAGGCTATGGTGCCCGTGTGGTCACTGTTGTTTTTGTGCTGATCCAAATAGTTTTGATAATATAATTGCGCATTCTTGTTTTTTTAAAAGGTTAATTTTCGTCCCAGTCTTGTCTTCTGTCGTCACTTATTTTGTCATTTTGTCTTGTGTATTAACCCCCACTTGTCTTGTTTATTGTGTCAACTTGTGTCTATTGTCCTTCCCCATCTGTTACTCTGTCATGACTAATTTCATTGATATATAAAAATAGTAATATCAATTACAGGATAATATGGTTATTTCTCGATTACTTTTTCAAAGGGAAGCACCAGCTCCTGCAAACAATGCATCCGATTGTCGATCCGGCGCAACCGGCATCTCGCACACGCTTATCAACACCACCAGCAGATAGCGGAAAATTTCCCTATCTGATGATAGTGCCAGCACGCGCGGGCGAGCCACCACCCGAAAAAAAATAACAACAAAAATACATTAAAAAACAATGTAACAATAAGACGAAAATTATTGTCTTAACAATGATTTATATTGTTACGTCTACAATAAATTTACCTTGATTTATGTTGTACAAAACAATAAATTTCATGGTAAATGGAAAATTTACAATAAAAAAGGGGGGTTGTTAAGTATCTTAACAATGAAATTTTCGTGATTTTCCCATACAATTTTTTTTCAATAACATTATATATTATTGTTATTTTACTGTTGGTTGGCGAATTTATTGATTAAAAAAATAACAGTGTACTTTAGAGTGTATGTGTTGGTTTGACAGATCTACTTTATCGACTTTAAAAATAAATCGAAATAATAAAACATTGCCCCGGGAAGGGAAGTGGGGGGTGGGTCTGTCTGTTACGGGTGGTCCTTTTTTTACTGGTTATGGATCGAGATTCGATCCGGAACTTGTGAGAAATGCAGGCCAACTCCCCTGCGCTCGATATCCCTAGGTCACGTCTCCTTGGTGGTTGAGCGTCGTTGATAAGTTAATGCATTCGACTGGAGAGAATCGCCCATGAAATATGCTTCCACATGAGAGTTCCTTCTTGACATCTTCAAGTGGTGGAATTTTTTATTATTATTGTATGATTATTGACTGCACGGAAAAGGTATCCATTAAGCTTTAGAGAGGGTCTAGGATAAGATATGAGCGGACGCAGACTGCCTGGTTTTGAGCCAAACGAACTGTCAAAGCCAGAGCCATACGAGCAGCGCCTATCTTAATAGAGCATTTTATGAGAAGTTTCTGGTTCAACTCATGAATGAACTGCAGGAGGCGGTTACCTAACGGCTGTGAGAAGCAATATCAATATCATCAAATTCTGGCAGGCAAACCAGCTAATGTCATTTCATAAAATGGACTATTACATTGGCAGTGTTGCTGACAATCAGTTTTATTTTTATTGTTCGTGAAGTAACCCACAATGAAAATACACCAATATTTAATGTAACAACAATTTTTATTGTAATAGAGTTGTTCATTAATGTTCATGATCGAATCATGTTAACAATAAAATAAATGAAAAATACGATAAAAATCATTGTAACAACATTTTATTATGTACAATCATTGTACAGCTAGGTAGCAGTTTTGCCGTTTTCGGAAGAGTACAACATTATAACAATCATTTTTATTGTCGACAATAAATATTAATGTTAGAGCATTGTTTCCACTGAAAATTTCACTGTAATTTTTTTTTCGGGCAGTTACGCCAAATCGACGACCAAACGCACCGCCTACAAAAGCCGATACGCTCCCTTGAAAAAGTTATCGAGATTTCTACTAATTAATGAATTATTGACAATTACCTCTCATGATCCTTGGCTCTGATTTTAACTTACCACTTTTTGATTATTTATCAAATACCTCTCCCAGAATATATAACTCCCCGATGCCTTGTTGGTTTCTGGTCTCATTTGGATTGGTCCTGAATTTGTTTGACATCCTGTTCGAAGTAATTCTTTGAGTTCCAGCTTGTACGTGTCTCACGTCATATGATTCGCCATTCATAAAGATAATGGGTTAAAAGGTAGATTAGTATTAGTTGTACTTGATCCAAACAATAGAAAGAAGCATAGATGACTTAGTAGAAATATAAAACTAATAAATAACTAAAAGTGCAATGGATAAGTGTTAGTTCCGGGATCATTTTAGTGTTAGTAGTTATGTTAGTTTTGATCCGTATTCAGCCCTGCTGGCCCCTCAAGCACTATTTGCAGCAATTGTGATAAGATTATGCGACACTGCTACTACTACTATGTTAGATGTATGACTTGTCAATTTTCGCAACGCAATGTCTTTCAATAAATCACTCAATCAATTTGTTGTTTGAAAATTTGCTCAAAAGGACTTTGTTGACACCTCATACCTTACCGAAAACTAAAGCACAACAATCCTAATTCTTATTTCAAACCTATCAACATATTTAACACATCTTTCCTAAAACTTCACTTGTTCGTAAGCGCCTGGTTGAAGATATGACTTTCGCTATTGACATTGTCTGTAATTAACAAATACACTAAATAGGAAGATTTATTATACAACTTCATAGGCTAGTCGCCTCCCTAAGCGGACCCCCCGCGTCCTATCTCTTATGTTAATTAACTTTCTGAATTCTATAATTGAAGTTTATTTAATAAATAACTGAAATCTCTAATCTACCTACATAACCCATGCTTTTAAACTACAATTTAACGTGTTTCAAGTACTTCTGGCTTTTACATATCTTATCTTATATCTTTGTTCGTCCCAGATGACACCTTCAAGTGACTAAAATGCTTCACTTTGAAGTTAGTTTCCAAGCTAATTTTAAATTGTATATTGTATAGGGTAAATGTTCCAACTACGCTCTCACGTTTCCTCTATGTCGCACCACAAAAATACACATGGGTATGTCACAATAAAAGCACACCACAGTGGAAAACCCGAGTCATAGTTCAAACACTTATCCCAAATCAAAATGAAGCACATATAAGATTAGTTACAATACCATGTACAAAAATGATGTTTAACATTGTTTTCTGAGTAATACTTCAATGAAAACAACAATGAAAGCTTGTCACGCAAATAGAAGGAGCACTGTTGGGCACTTTCTGAAATATTTCAATAGTATAATTCCCTTGCAAACCCAAATAAATCTATCTGCGTAAAAAATAAATAAAATAAGAGTGATTTGCGGCAAAACCCGCCAGTATCACACCCAACGTCAGTGCCTATACGTAAGCGTACTACGACGCGGCTCTCAATAAAAGGAGTAACAAGTGTGATACTATCACTGCTAGACTAGATCTTTGGTTCTCTCATGCAGCGGTTTATCAGAGAGGGGAAGCTTAGTAATCCCCATCGCCTGCCCATGTCGCCATTCTATCGCGGCATGAGCCAGAAACGCCGACCATAAACCTACCGTCTCCAACACTCCACTATAAAGCATGAAATTAAGCCCGCCCACCAACAGCAAGGTGCAAAAACTAGCCAAGGGGAGGGACTACACCAGTCAGCAAAGATGTCAATCTGATTTTGGAGAGAACGGCAGTCGGCGAGTGAGCGGATGCGCAGGAAAACTTTCAGATCGTCTGCAAACGATAATCGTGGCTCTGTGATCGCCAAGAAGAATAACTTCGTCGGAAGGGCCTGCTTTGTCTGAAGCGGCCAAGACGGATCGACAATGTGCGTCAATAAGCTCCAAGTCACGGGTTCGATCTGGAGGGATGTACACTGCACAGAGATGCAATTGACGATCACCAAGTTGAATAGCCACCCACACTTGTTCAACCCTGTTCCAGGAATCGTCCTCGATAACTTCTGCTTTCAGCTTGGAATTAACTGCGATAAGGACGCCTCCCCCAGTAGTTTTCCTACTATTATTCGTGTTTCGATCGCAGCGAAATATTTCGTAGCCAGCACCAAAAACATTTGAAATGGTTCGATAATTGAGCCATGTTTCGGTCAAAACTAAAATGTCGTAACAGTGATCCATGACGGCCAGATGATAATCTTCCACGAGGCCGTTCATACCGCCAACGTTCTGATAGTAAATCGTTATGTCCGACCTCCGCTGTTCGGGAACAATAGAAGGTTCAGCGTGTAGTTGCATTTGGGAGCTGGTAGATGTCACTTGACGGAGGAAGGATGTTCGGGTAGGGCCGCTGGAAACCAAGATACTTTCAGGTGATAATATATTCGCCGGTTGATCATACTTACCAATAATAGGAATGGGGAAAACCCCTTCTCCCATCTCAAACGCAGAGCCGGGACGACTGCTGGTCGCTGGCAGGAGGGGCTCGACTGCGATGAGCGGAATAGGGGCTTCCTCAGAGCGGACGGCAAGAATGCGTCCCGGAGTGCAGTTGACTGTGGTGGCTCCATGTTGCCGACTGGCAGATGTTTGAGGTGAGTTGAAGGCACTAGAATTATGATCAACATCAGGCAGTGAAAGTTCGCTAGTAAGTGTGTACTTGCCTAATATAGCAAGCTGGGAGACCCTCAATCCTCATCTAAACTCAG